>NC_080189.1:52291641-52594672 GCF_030028045.1 Hippopotamus amphibius kiboko | reverse complement strand
TACATGTACTTCTAGACTGCTAAAAATACATAGCAATCGAAGCAGTGCTGTCGGTAAACCCTGTTTCAATTTCACAGAGAAGCTGGGAAAGAAATACAGGAATCAAGAAACTACTCTTCTCTCAAATGTAATAAAAATGCACAAAAATAAGTAAGAAAAAAAAAAGTCAGAAACATCCAAACTAAGGAAGAGGCACAGCCTCATAATGTAACAATTTAAAAATAATATCTACAGAGAGAGGATTCTGGAAATTGACTGTAGCTTCTACTTGACTCCTCCAGAAGCAGTACAATGGACAAAAACATGAAGGAATAAAGTCCTGAAAAAACTAACTCTACCTGTCATTTGGAGGGCAGCAGGCTGATGGTGTGAGGGATGGGGCTTAGAAATGAGGCTCAAAAGAAAAGTGTCAGGAGTCTCGCTAAATGGTTGCCTGTCTCAATGTGAGAGAAAAACAGATTCATTCATTGGAGACAGGAAGAGCTACTAAGAACTGGCATTTTTTTGTTTGTTTTACTAACTAAGAGAAACACAGGATATAATCAGGGAAGGGACAAATGTGATGAATTCCTAGTTTGCCTAGTTTTGCGTGCCTTTCCCACCCAGATCTCAAAGGGGAGCAGGGTAGACAAGCAGGGAAAGGAGGGGAGGAAATTACCACCTAAGGCAGGTTTGAGAGAAGAGTCAGCTTTGGGTCCTCTGGCATCTGGTGAGCAACCTGGAAACCAAAGGCTTTTCTCACTGGATCAGATACATCTTTAACTATTCAGAGTAGACCTCAGTATAGAACTTTTAACTAATCACAGAGAAAGTCTTCAGTGACAAAGTTCCCCACAGCCCTGCTTCCACCCTCTCTCCCAAGACCCCATTTGGTCCCATTCTTGCCATCTTTTCAGACAACAGAAAAGCAGAGGTAACATAACCTGTGAATACAACAGGCCTAAGTTAGGCCTAAGAGGTGTCAAAGAAAATGCATTACCAGTAGAAAGATAAACATAAGGTTCAAATAGAGGTTTCCCTTATCAAAAAGTAAATATCTGAAAATAAAAAACAATAAAATACCAAAAGTAATAGAGGACAAAAGTAAAGAAAATCAAGAATTAAAACCTGAGTCTAATTAGGAATGCTTTTGGCTGCAAGTAGCAGAAAACCCAGCTAACAGTGGCTTAAACTATGTGGACATCTACTGTTTACTTAAGGAGACATCCAGAGATAGGCAGTTCCAAGATTAGTTTGGCAGCTCACTGATTTCTTCAATAATCTAGGCCCATCTGGTCTCTGCACTCTGTCACCTTCCACGTATTTGCAACATTGCTCCTCATGACCTCAAGATGGGTGCTACAACTCTAAGATTCACATCTGTGCTCAGCAGTATCCAAAGAAGGAAGAGAAGAGAATCACAGCAAAGGAAGCCTCTTCCTTTTGAGAAAGGAAACGCTTTCCTAGAAGTCCTCAGCTTATTTATCCTGGTATTTCTTTGGCCAGAAGTGGATCACATGTTCACCCCTAAACCAATCACTAGCAAAGGCAAGAGAATTATCATCATTCAGCCCCTTGGCTGGAAATAGTGATATCAGAACCAAACTGGGATCTGTTAGCAAAGAAAAAGGCAGGAGTGGTGACTAGGTGGACAGCCAAACAGCCATTGTGCAATTTGAATTATTCAAATTTGTTATGAGAATCACTAGAAGAAATAAAACAGATCATATACTTTCCAAAATGCCAGAAATAAGATATAAAAAATATCACAGGTCATAAAGCAAAAGTAGAAAACAAAGAAAATGGCAAGGCTCTATTAAAATAAATATCCCACAGTGTAAAGGAGTGATGATAGAATATTATAAATATACCTAGCTTAATAAAAAAATATTACTAGTAAATCAAAACCTTAGAAAGAGAGTCATGATGGAGGATATGGAGCAAGCCTTAACTACATATTAACCCATATCATTAAAGCAGTGTGGTGCTGGTACAGACAGAAAGATCAGTGGAATAAAACGGCAAGTCCAGAAATCGACACAGATATTTATAGAAATTTATTACTGTATATGTTAAAGGTAAGCATCCCAAATCTATGGTGAAATTATAGACTTTTCAATAAAAGGTATGAGAAAACTAATAGACAATCTAGAGAAAAATAAATTTGAAACACTTATTCACCATACCAGGGATAATTCCCGGTCTCAATGTAAGGAAAGAAAGAAAGAGAAAGAGAGAAGAGGGAGGGGGGAGAGAGAAAGGAGGGAGGGAGGAAAGGAGAAAGAAGAAAGAAAGAAACGATAAAAGTACAAGGAAAAGCCAAAAACAAACAAACAAACAAAACATGGACAAATCCTTTTTTTTTGAACTATAGAACAGGAGTTGGCAATATTTTTCTGTAAGTGGCCACATAGTAAACTTTTTACTTGTGGGCCAGAGGGTCACTCTTGCAACTGCTCAATTCTTCCACTGTAGTGCAAAAGCAAACAAACACTATGTAAACAAATGGGCGTGGCTGTTTTCCAGTAAAACTCTACTTATTAAAACAAGTGAAGGGCTAGTTTTGGCCCTTGAGCCATATTTCACACACCCCTGATGTAGCATGTGAAAGGCCTTTTAAACTAAGACTCAAAACTCAGAAGCCACAAAAGAAAAGATTAATACATTCAACTACAAATTTAAAACTTCTACAAGGCAAAACGAACATATTAAGCAAAGTCAAAAGATAAAATGAGAAACCACAAATAAATATTTGCAACTCATTTCGCAAAGGAATAAAATTCCTAATATATAAAGGTTACAGAACTCTCTCCACTATTTTTCCTCCTCCCTCATATTCCCTTCAGCAGGCCAACCTGCAACTTTTCCCAATCTTAGAAGACCTTTCTCATGACCTCTTTTCTTTCACTTTTCTCTCATGCCTTGTGTTCTACTCATCTTTGCAGTGAAGCTCCTGGAAAGAATTGTCTCCAAGATCTTTCCTCTCTTTCTCCTTTATGCCATGCCAGTCCACCAAAACTGCTCCAGTCAAGGCCCCTACATTGCTGAAGACAGTGGTCAATTTCAGCCTATGTCTTATTTTACTTTTCAGCAGCACTTGCTGCAGATATTCACTTTCTCATCCTTGAAAAAAAAAAAAAATTGCACTTCGCTTCAAGGACACCAAGCATCAAACTCTCAGTTTTCCTCTACCCCTTTGGTCCTTCCATCTCAGGCTACTGTACTCATCCCCTCTCATCTCCTGACATGTCAATTTTGACTCAACCGCAGGACTCAACTTGGGGCTCTTCTGTCTCTTTCTTAACTCAGTTCCTTGACAATCTTACGTATTGTCACAGCTTTAAGTGTCACCTAAAGGCAACTACCTTGTGAATTTAAGCCTCAAGGCTAGATTGCTCTCCTTAACTCTAGATTCATATATACACCTGACTTCTCCCCTTGTGGTCTAATAAACATCAAGATCTTACCATATCTTCAGCTGAGCTCCCAATGCCAACCCCAAACCTACTCCATGTGCAGTTACTTCCTTTACAGTGGGAGGCAACCCCATCCTTTCAGTGGCTCAGGCCAAAATATCTGGAATCATCCTTATCCCCTTTCTTTCATACTCTTCGCCCTACCTTTAAAATATATCTGGAATCAACCATCTCTCACCTATTCTCTGCTACCACCTTGGTCCTAGTCGCCATGATGTCTCACTGGATTACTCTACCAGCCTCCAAACTAACCTCCCTACTGCTACCCAGGTCCACATCACGTTTTCAACACAGCAGCCAGAGTGACTCTGTTAAAAATAAGTCAGATAAGATCACTCCTCTGCTTTGAAACCTGCAGTGGCTCTCCAGTTCACTGACAGAAGTGCCAAAATATGTAATACAAAGCCCTATGTGATCTTCCCTCTTCCACTCCTCTCTGACCTCACCTTTTACTACTCTTCTTTTCTCTTACTTTGCTCCAGCCGCAGTGGCCTCCTTCCTGATCTCTGAAAATGCCAGCCACATACCTGCCCCCCCCCACCCCCGCCCAGGGTCTTTACATCAGGCTTCCCTCTGCTTCTGATGCTCTACCCTGTTATTTGCATGGCTTGTTCCTGCACTTTCTTCAAGCCTTTCCTCACAGTCATCGTCTCAGTGAGATCTGCCCTGACCACCTGTGATATGACAAGAAATATATTTAGTCTTTGGAACAGTGTTCCTAAAACCCTTGTACTTTTGAGTGATAAGGGTGCTAGGACTATCTTTTGTTTTAATATTTGGTCTTTAAGCCCAGTTCCTGACACAGGCGCTTCTAAGACCAATTAAATCTCTGGAGTGAGAAGGGTGTCTTTTATATGCTAATGAGATGACTGGTGTCTGAAAGACCCTACAGGGCTTCAGGTTGGGGGCAGGTCACAGAAAAGCAAACCCTGATTAGAGGCTTGGCACTTTCAGCCCCACCCCCCACCTCCAACCTCCCGAGGAAGCAAGAGGGGCTAGAGACGGAGCTAATAATTGATCACACCTTTCTGATGAAGTCTCCATTTAAAAAACAATCCCTGAACTCTGGGGTTCAGCGGGCTTCTGGTTGGGGATCCCCTGGAGGTACTGGTGCCGTCAAGCAGCACATGGAAGCTCTGTGCCCCTTTCCCACACCTTGCCCTGTCTGCCCCTTTATCTGACCGTTCATGTGTCCTTTGTAAAATCCTTTATAATGTACCACAATACTTAGGTAAATGTTTCCGTGAGTTTTGTGAGACATTCTAGCAAATTATTGAACCTGAGGAGGGGCTTGTGGGAACGCCCAACTTATAGCTGGTTGGCCAGAAGTACAGTTGACAACCTTGGACTTAAGGTTGCCATCTGAAGTGTGGGGCAGTCTTTTGAGACTGAATCCTTAACTTGTGAGGTCTGCACTAAGTCCAGGCAGTTAGTGTCCGAATTAAGTTAAATGGTAGAAGATACAGTCGATGTCCACTGAGAACTGGAGAATTGCGTGGTATATAAAAACCCACACATTCGCTGTCAGAAGTGTTGTGAATAGAGTAAAAGAAAGTGTTTGTTTATTTTACCACCCAACTCCTCTATAACCCCCCACTGGCACTTTCAACCTCTCTTCTCTGCCTATTGCTTTTCTCCATAGAACTCATTGTTCTAAGTATTGGGAGTATAATGGTGAACTAAACATACATCCTTGCTCTCATGGAGCTTATACCTATGAAATGTTAGAGACACCAAGAAAATAATAATGCATATGACTATACACCTAACTAGACAATGACAGCTATGAAAGGATCGGTAAAGGGAAAAAGTTTAGGGTGCTATGGAACCATACAATGAGGCAAGGTGGAGAGAAACCTATTCTAGATTCAGGGATGATGAAGAAATGACATGCAGAGTAAAACATGAAGGATAAGTGGGAGTTGGCCAGCAAAGAGTCAGGGAAAGGAGAGTGTTCTAGGCAGAGAAAGCATGTGCAAGGGCCCTGGGGCAGGAAGTAGTTTGGAATATTAAGGACCCTCAAATTGTGATTTACATAAAGTACTTAAGTTCTAAATCAGAGGTCTGCCTACTTTCTATAGAGAGTCAGAGTAAATATTTTTGATTTTGTGGGCCAAAATTACAATCTCTGTAGTACAGTCTATGGTAACTTCTCAACTTTGCCATTATAGCAGGA
This sequence comes from Hippopotamus amphibius kiboko, assembly GCF_030028045.1. Taxonomy (NCBI): domain Eukaryota; kingdom Metazoa; phylum Chordata; class Mammalia; order Artiodactyla; family Hippopotamidae; genus Hippopotamus; species Hippopotamus amphibius. The sequence goes on along the minus strand of NC_080189.1, from coordinate 52,589,041 downwards.
AAGTGGCCTTAGACAATATGTAAATTAATGGGCATGGCTGTGTTCTAGGAAAGTTTTATAGGTGGGGGTGGCTCAAAGGCTATATTTTGCAATCCCTATTCTTAATAACGGGCCCCTTTAAAACTCAGTTATAGACCTCCATTCCATAAAAATATTTCTGATTAAGACATATTCATTAGGGATCTATTTAGTGCTAGGAACTGCACTAGTAATTACAGAAGTAAATAAAAAATTCACTGTCCCTTCTCTTATCGCATTAACAGATATTAATAAATATCAATATAATAAGTAGATAATACATTCAAACTGTAGCTAGGGGCAGTTAATGAGAAGTTCAGGGTCCTCTGAGAACTTATAATAGGGGGACTAATCCAGCCTGGAGGACTAGGAAAATCTGAAGTGACATTTCAAGATAAAACTAGAAGGATGTGTAAATCTTGTGAGAGAGAATATCTGAGAGAGAGAACATGACACAACGAAAACCCGAGTGGGAAAAGTCATTTAAGGAGCAGAAAGAAAGCCAATGGACAGGAATATAGGGAATGAAGGAGAAAGTTAGGTTAGATAAACCTAGGAGGTGGGTAAGTCTCAAAATATGTGAGCCTTGCACTTCAACCTAAGGATTCTGAAAATATTTTGGAGTTCATGTGGAATTTAGGAATTACGAATTTAGGAATTAAAAAATTAGGAATTTATGTTAAAGGAAGCTCTATTTTGGATAATCTAAACTTGAGGCTTGATCAAGATTTTCTGAGTTGGACATATAGACCTGGATTCCAGGTATGAACCCTTAGCTGGAGGTAGAGATTTCAGACTCATAAGCCATGGAAGTAGATGAGTTTGCTCATTTGGTGTGCACAGAATCGAAGGGTTAAGCCTGGAGCTTGGTGTGCAGAAGGAAAAGTTAGCAAAGGAGATGGTGGCCAGTTCAGAGAGAAAGGAAGACAGTGGAGGAAGAGACCAGTGAAGACAAGAGTGAAGAGAAGTCAGATAACTAATAAAGGTCCTTGCAGCTTGCATTTCGGAGGTCTTACTGATAGCAGTTTCAGTAGCTAGATTCAGATAGAACCTATATTACCATGGTTTTATGACCAAACCAAAGGTGATGAAAAAGAGACAATGAGTAGAACCCCCCCCCCTTTTTTTTTTGTTTTCCCAAAGGCTTACTATAAGACTTCTACTTCTGGTTAAGAAATAATAAGAGGAACTGGATTTGCCCTCCCATTTGAAACAACGAAACACCAGACAAAAATACATGAAACAATACCCAAAACATGGGACATCAGGCAGCAAAGGACAGTGATCTCTTAGAGGTGGGAGACTATTGAGGGGAGCAGTTGTCTCAGCCCACTGCCTGAAGAAGTTATCCAGGCTGCAGTGCAGAGGGAGGAATTGAAACATCTAAAGTTCATGTGTAGAGTATTAGACAAGAGAGAGAACACTAGAGGTCTTCAGAGTGTCCAGCTCAAATATTTAATGGATTGCTGATCAGACTATGCACATAAAGAAACCACCTGAGACCAGGAAAAGAACTGCACAAAAGGATGAGAGAAAACAGTGTCCAGCGCTCACAAACGGCTGGGGATAGTTCTGTTCCAACAGCCAGTGGGGAAAACTTCACAATTCAAGGGGCATCAGCTATCAGTTAAAATAAGAAGAAGGTTCTTGACTCAGAAGTGGGGAAAATGAAACCTAGACGAAAGCCATCTCTGGGCCCACCTAAAAAATCTTAGACGTAAGATCTGAATGGAGCAAACTACTCCCAACTTTTTAAAACTGTGGCAAAGGACAAAGCTTAAAACTAGTTTTAGGACTACAAAAATATCTAACAAACAATGAGGTAAAATTTACAATGCCTGACATCCTTTCCAAAATTATCAGGCAGACAAAGAAAAGAAATACAAGGCATAATGAGGCAACAATCAATCAATCCAAAGTGGGATGAAATGACACCAATGATAGAAGTAGCAGACAACTTATTATTAACATATATTCAAGAAGCCAGAGAAAAGGCTGGACCTGTTAAGACATGAAAGAAATAAAAAGGATCCAAATTGAAATTCTAGAGATAAAAGCTATATGGTCTTTGTAGTGATTAGACATTGCAGAGGAAAAGATTAGTCAACTTGAAGACATAGCAATAGAAAGTATCCAATAAAACACACAAAGGAAAAAAGAGCAAAACATACAAAAACAAACAATATCAGTGAGTTGTGGGATAACATACATCTGCCACGTGACCTAGCCATTCTGCCCCCAAGTATTTCCCCAAGAGAAATAAAAGCATATGTCCATACAAAGATTTGTAACAAATGTTTATAGAAACTTTGTTTGTGATGGTCCAAACTAGAAAAAACCTAAAGTCCATGAGCAGTTGAATAGGTTTAAGTATAAAATATATCCATATAAAGAAATACTACTGAGCAATAAAAAAATCAATTATTGATACGTGTAACAACATGAGTGGATCTGAAGATAATGATGCTGAATGAAGGAAGGCAGACAGGAGTGCATACCATGGAATTGCATTACACAGTTCCAGTAAATGCAAAAACATTTATAATGACAGAAAGCAGATCAATGGAGGAGGAGAGCAGGGAGGGCAGGAGGAAGGAATTACAAAGGGACATGAGGAAACTTAATTGTGGTAATGACCTCACTAGCGTATTTGCGTAAGAATATACCCAATGGAATATTCTAAACACTTGTAGTTTAGTATATCTCAATTGTATCTCAACAAAGCTGTTAAGAATAAACAAATAAACAAATGATTTTGAAACAAAGGTGAGAAATGGTTCCGCAGCTAGAAGTGCCTCTCTTTTTATCAAGAATGGAATCAGAGTTAGAAAGTGTTTCACTCTAACTTTACCAATGGCTCTTTCACATGAGCATCCCTGAGCCACGCTGAGAGCCTGGTATTTGTGTTCCTGGCATATGTTTGTGTAATATGGGAAGAGGCAATCACTTAAGTGAAAAGGATATTGGTCTTCAAAATTTATAACACACACACACACACACACACACACACACACAGAGGATTTCTTGCTGCATAGTAACTGATATTTAATTAAACGCTGTCAAAACAGCACAAAAACAAAATGTCAGTTTAACAGAATCACTTGTCATTTTAGCATTGAAATAACATGTGACAACGCTTTAATTCTCTAACATGCCCTTTATTCAGAAAGATTCAGACTTCTAGAAGCATTCATTCAGGGGACTTGAAGACCTAGTCCACTACATGAAATCCTGATCCTGTAAAAATAGTTTATGCATCTTTCATATTAATACTACATGTTTAATGCGATGTGCAAATTAATGGTGATTGTTTTTTTACCTGTTTCATTTCAATCAGAACCAACATTCTCAATTAACGTTAATCGAACCTAGTTGGGACTATGCAGTGGCCAGCAGATAAAAGAGAAATTGCTGTTCATTTAACTACCGGGTCGCGTTGGGCCAAAAATTTTCGTTCGCTCTTTAAGGGGTCTCTCCGCGCTTCAAACTCCGCTCTTTTTCAGCAAACCCAGAAAGTGTCCCGCCTCTGAGTTTTCAGTCGCTACACTCTTTCGGGTACCGACCGGACTCCCAAGGTTTTGGGCGAGTTCTTGGGGAGGGCTGATATCCACGAAAAACAATCTGGGAAAAGGGCCGAAGCCACAGACGCCTATTCTCAGCCCCTGGGAGGAGTGGGGCGTTGGGATCCTCTAGCTCGGGACTTCGGGCAGGCTCCCGGACCTGCTTTAAGCACAGGAGAATCTGGGCACCAAGTTGTCTTCCTCGAAAGCACACAGGAGTCGTGTCCGCGCCCTTGCCGCACGGATCCCGGAGAAGCTTCACCACGTAGAGGGTTCGCGTACCCCCAACCCTGGCGCCCAGCTGGTTGGTAGTACTGGTGACAGGCGACACGCATGACCTGGGCTGCTCCTGTCTCTGGCAGTAATAGACGGGGCGTAAAGGACAGCAAGGTTTGGCCGCCGGGGGAGGGCAGGAAACTGGGCTTCGGCGTGGTCCAGCGCCCTCGGAGTACGCTGCCTCGCTAGCATCCTGCGAGCCCCCCTTCCCCCGCAGGGCCTGGCGCGTGCGAGCTGGGGTGTGGGTGGCTGCCTGAGCTGATGCTCACTCTGCAGCGGCTGCAGCCCCCGCCCCCATCCCCCGCCGACGGGGGCGGGAAGCGGCGGGATAGGAGTCACCGAGCGTGATTGCCCGAGGCCCCTCCTGCCGAGGCGAGGGAGCGCCATAAAAGCCCTGCTGCGACCTGCTCTGGACACCCCATCCGCCGGCTCTCACCCTTCGGAGAGGCGCGCCGGACTGCACAGCACCCGCCGCCCAGCCACGCCCGCCCGCCCGCCAGCCCGCCACCGTGAGTGCCACGACCCGCTAGCTTGGCGGGAGCGAAGGGGGTGGGGGGTGCGGGCGCCTGCGAACTTGCCCGGGGCGCCGTCTCACCTTCTGCGGATCCCAAGGGCGCTGGGAGGGTCGCGCCCAGCTTCCCAACCCCTACGCGCCGGACTCTCGGCGCTTCGACGCGCGCCAGCCCCTCTTGGCAGCTAAATTCCACTTGCTCCTCCCTGTGCCTTCTGATGGTACACCTGCCCCTCTCCCCGACTCTCCTGGCTGGGTCGTCCCTCTGGGTTATGTCTGGGCGGATAAGGAGGGAGAATACGACCCCACCCCAGGGCAGCTGGCAGTTTCCTCGAGGGTCGCCGCCCGGAGGGAGGTTTCCCAGGCAGCGCTCCTCAAAGGAGGAATCCCTGGAGCTTGGAAGACCCGCTCTCTGCTGCCTCTCGGGATCCTTGGGATCCGATCTGAGACTGAGTGGCCTGGGAGCACTTCTCTCCCCTCTTCCCACAATTGCCACCCTGAAGTACTGTCGAGGTCCTGCAGCCAGACAGACCAAAAGTAGAAAAGAAGAAACTTCTTCCAACAGGCGGTTTGGGGAAGAGGGTAGGAAAAATAAGTCCTCAACGCGGCAGGAGGAACTTCTAATCTGTTTTTTAATGTGTTTTAAACTGGCGCCGGATGCTCCCCCAACTCTGCGCCTGTCCCCGCGGGATCTTCCGCTCTGCTACACGACCGAAGTTGCTCAAGAGCGTTCGGGCGGAGCAGGGGGGCCGGGCCAGAGCAGATCCTGACCTAAATCCGCAGGGTGGTGCTCGCCACGCCCTGCTTTCCTCGGCGTGACCTGGTCCAGCGCGGATTGGGGGCGGAGGGTGGTAGCAGCGGGATGGGCGCGGGGGCCAGAGGAAGGAGGTGTGGAGCATGTGTGCTCTGAATACCCAACCCCCTTCCGCTGCACCTTCGGTGTCCGCAGATGCTGGGTAGCAAGCGGCTGGGACTGTCCGGACTGACCCTCGCCCTGTCGCTGCTCGTGTGCCTGGGCGCTCTGGCCGAGGCGTACCCCTCCAAGCCAGACAACCCCGGAGAGGACGCGCCGGCCGAGGACTTGGCCAGATACTACTCGGCGCTGCGACACTACATCAATCTCATCACCAGGCAAAGGTAGGTGGGCTACGGGGGACCGACGACTCCGGGAGCGCCTTGCTTGCACGCCCGGAGATCGTGGGGATCTTAGAGGACAGGGAAGCTTTTCTTTTTCTTCTTTGTATCCCAGGGCAGGACAATATCGGGCACATACTCAGCTATCAGTAAATATCAGGGCACTGAGTACTTTCCCTCTGCAACTACTCACAAAATCCTGATCCCCAGACTCAGGTTCCCCAGGCTAGGTGGCTGCCCATCTCCTCTCACTCATTCCTTTGTCTTTTTTGTTCTTAGAGCAGTTGGGGGTCTGTTTGGAAACCTAGATAGGAAAGTAGCCGGTGAAAGGAGTCAGGAGGGTGCGGGGAGGTGCTGTAGGGAGAATGGTGAGCAGGGTATCTAGAAAAACAACAGCACAAGCTAAGGAGGAAACAGCTGGGTCGCCAAAGACATTGACAGATTTTCCAACCTGCCCACACCGAAGTGAATGACAGTATTTAGGAAAAGACGAATAGAACTATTTTTTCCCCTCCTGTACGGTGTTTTATTGCAGTCTCAGTCCCTCACTTGAAAATTCTGCTCCTAATAAGTAGAGACTTAGCATGAAAACTGTTGATCTAAAATGATGAGACTTTTTCCGTTTCATAGCAGGTGAATTCTAAAAAGGAAATGCCCACTTGGTGCTTTTTTAAGGAGAAACTTACAATGGTCTATTCACTCTAGGGTGAATCCAGGGATTACATGTAATTTGAGAAATTGTCATCTTTAGTCTGAACTCCCAGAAAGCTAAGATGAAAGGCCATATTTCACTCTCAGCATCAAATCTTAAGCAAAAAATCAAATCTAGGCTATTTTACAAATAACATAGGATTTAAAATTTGTTTCCCAAATTGGTTCATCTTAGTTTTGAATCATTCAATATCTTATTTTAATTACTGAGATCAAATGACCTTAAAAAGCTAAAAACAATGAGCTCTTTACAAGTATTAGTTATTTAACATATTTAAATTATGTTCTGTAAAGTATTGTTTTTTTGTTTGTTGTTTTACTATATTTCAGGGAATGGTTGGAAAGGATCCAAAGTGGGGGAGAATTTATATTTCTTAAAGTTTTCTTTTTTCTGTTTCATCAAAAAGCTGCTTCATCCTGAAAATCTTTTTTTAAAGTACCAATTTATATAGAATCAGAAATACATGAAAGTGCCAGAATTAAATAGCATTGGTTTATGATCCCTGAAGTCTGATAATTTTCATTAATGAAAAGCAAGAATGTCTTCTATCTTAATAGACTTTTCAGAAAGTTAATTGCTTCAAATTCTTGCTTATGCTATCATACAGACCAGAGAAAAGAACTTGTACAAATTGTTTTTTTTTCCCTAGGAAAGCCTGTTAGTTATTTAGTCAGTTACAGCATACAGTAAAACTTATTTTTCAAAGATGATTGCTATAAAGCTTTACCATTGTATAAAGCTTTAGCATTTCAAAATGTTTTCCCAGGCATTATTTTGTTCAGTCTTTACCTCAAAGCTTTGAAGTGAGTATAATTATCTCCATTTTACAGATCATGAAGCTAAGAACATTTCATGAAAACTTTTTTTAGGGGTGATTAAATTGGAGCCCTCCTATTTATCTTTGGATGTTGTCACTGCTATCAGCAGTCAGTGTGATCTTCAGCACCTTTGATGTGGAGAAAATAAGGGAAAGGGATAGGATTCAGGTTAGGTGGGAAGGAGTTGGTCCTGAAGCAGTTTCCTGTCTCATCTTCATATAAGTACCTTCTTAGAAACACTCAGAGGCTTATAATGTGCACCCATCACCTCCATTCTGTTCTCTCATCACCTTCCCACCACACACATCCACTTATACACACACATTTGTATTTTTGAAAATTACATTTGTGAACATATGTTTTAATTTGGTATAAATGGTACTGTGATAGCATTGCCTTTTCTACTCAGTTCACATTCTAAAGCTATATACTCCTGGTTCATTGCTTCCAAAGGTGGCATCACTTATTCTAGAGCATAGATCTACCACATTTGACTTATACAGTCCCCTAGATCAGTGATTCTCAACTGGGGCTGACTTGATGCTCCCCAAGACATTGGGCAATGTTTGGAAACATTTTCAGTTGTCTTAGCAGTGGGGTAGGGGGCGCTACTGGCCTCTGGTGGGTAGAGGCCAGGATTGCTGCTGAACATCCTGCAGTGCCTAGAACAGCCCTCCACAACAAAGAATTATCCAGCTCAAAATGCTCACAGTGCCAAGACTGAGAAACCCAGCCCTAGACTAGAGTTTCTCCCTCTTGGTCTCTCATCGTTTTCACCTGGAGAGCTTTTAAAATATTCTGTTGCTGGGCTGCACCCCTGACGAGTTAAATCAGAATCTCCCAGGTTGGGGGGCTGGGCTTTACAGTGATTTTAAAAGCTCCCCAGGTGATTCTAATATGCAGCCAGGTTCGAGAATCTTTTTCCTAGAGATGCTAGCTTTGAAAGTTAAAGATTGTTGAGAAGAAGGATAATCCAGAATTAATCAGAGATGGAAGAACAGTCATCAGTGCTGCTCTAGGTACCATTTTCTGACTGTGCAAATTCTGCTGTTACAGACTTAGGTTCTCTAATGGCAAACTGGAGAAAATATTCGCCAGTTCTTTAATTCACCGGAGCGTGATGAAGGTAAATGAGTTAAGCTTTCCCAAAAGTTTTAGGATTAATAAAGTTAACTGATGGGTAGAATAAATACATATAAGCAGCAGCCTACAGTCTGATACCACAACTCCAGAAAATCTTTGAGGAAGTCTTATAAATGATGGGGACAGGGGAGTTGGCTTTGTTTTTGCATCCTTAGAGTCCCAGCAAATGAGCAATAATAGGAAATCTTTCTCCCAAATTTAGATTTAATTGTGCTTGATAGGCAGTTAGCATATACCTGCTGTCAGCTTCATCCCACTATTTTATCTGCTAGCTAACCAATCCATGCCAGGCTAATTTTTCATTTGTGAAAAAAGTGGCTGCTGATGTCCAAAGCTTTTTCTAAGAAAGGGAAAAATAGCCTCTTTAGAAAATACAACTTGGTGTAGATTTGTCAGATCCTTTGGCAGTGAGAGAGAGAGGCAAAGACAGACAGACAGACCAGCGTCCTCACTTACCTGGAGCCAGCAGCGTATACTACCCTGGCAGGAAAATATAAGCTGGGATTCATATATTGTCCTATCCATATCCTGCTGTGGGAGAAAAGAGACCATGAATATTTCCATGGACCAGTAGGATTCCTTCATATTTTCAGGGCAGATTAAAATCACAGCATGAGAGAAGGCTTTTAGCTTTTGGCACCCTAAATAAATGTGGAAAAATACAGACTCACGATCTGTTGGCTGCTGTGAGAATGGATGCATTTCAACAGCAGTAATGCGCATTTTGTGTATCACTCTATTTTCAAAGCATTGTGACTTATATCGGATATTCAAGACTCTAATTTAAGCAGTAGTTATGATTTTATTACAAATGGGAGAACTGATATTCAAAGACACAGGTGAGTCTAGAACTTCAGTCAGATGAGTTTTTCCTAGGCCTGTTTCTGAAATATCATCTGGTCTCTTTGTTAAGATTTAAATTGATGTATATCACCAGAACACCAGGTTATATAATCTACTAAGTTATTTATTAAGTATTTAAGCAAAATTTAGATATATAATTTGAAATCATATTTATGATGTTTCTGTATCATGTATGTTTCATTCACCTAGATTATTCATTAGCAGATGATCAACTGAAAATAACTTTTGTATTTAATACCACAAATCTCTTTTTCCTAAAGGTTTTTATGCTTCCTCCAAACTTGCTTTAAAGAATTTTTACTCTTCCCACCCCACTTTTTTTTTAGATATGGAAAACGATCTAGCCCTGAGACACTGATTTCAGACCTCTTGATGAGAGACAGCACGGAAAACATTCCCAGAACTAGGTATGAAAATGCTTGTGTGGGGACATTGTTGCAGAGCTCAAGGTACCCAGGGAAATCAGAGAGGGCTGCTGGGAGGAGGCATTGGAATTGAGTCTTCCAGTCCAGGTAGTGGGCAGGGAACAGAGCAGGGAAGACCTTTCTCTTCACATACTCATTTGCAAATCTCTAAACTTCTGTGGGGTAATACTTTCTGGCTCAAATTATTGATGCTCCTTTGAAATTTTTAAATGTAAGTGACTTTTACCTCAGAAATTACTCTATAGAGAATTTCTCACTGGCTTAGATTGTGGAGCATAGGGTAAGCCCTCATCTCTACATTGAGATGACTAACCATCCATCTTTGGTTGAGATAAACTTTAGTTCTTATACCCTACATAGAGGATCTACACATCCTGGGAAACATCCCTTCTGGCTCTCACTCCAGTCTTCCTGGTTTTACATGAAGCTGTAAATAAATCAAGGGGTATTCCTGTTTACTTTTTGACATATTTTAGTTCAACTGATGTCATATTGTAATTTATCGTGTTCAATGAATAAACGTTGAACAATGTATTATTCTTAGGGCTTGTCTGGAGTCTTGGGGCTTTCTTGGAGTGTGGACCTGCCTTAGGAAGGGTGCCCTCTCATATTTAGGTGTCAAACATTGGGCTGGGGTCCTCCTGGACAAAGACTGCAAGTGAAAAAGACACCTGGTCCTCCTCCGTTTCCATAACTGGCTCTCCTGCCCCTACTGCCACTAAGATCACATGGCATAGCCCAGAAATGGGCTAGCTTGTCCACCTTAAACCCAGAGCTCTACAACATCAAGAACCAGGTTCCCCAGAAGAGGTCACTAGAACACTTGCTCAGCGCATGTGACTGGCTTGTCACTCTTCACTGGGTTCTCCCTAGAGAATGAGCGAATGACCCTCTGAGCCACCTGCCTCCCCTGCTGTCCTCCCTCTCTTCTCTAGTGAAATGGCCAGCCAGGTGAAGGTGCCATTCTAGAGTTGTCAGGTTTGTTTTCTCTGAAGGAAACAACAATTTGAACTGGTATAAAACTCCAGTGCTCTTGTCCCTAGCGGTACCAGCCAAGACTTGAACAAAAAATGCAAGAAAAGCAGGTAGAAAACTCGTCAACATGGTTTTAAAATACTAAGCAATACGTGCTTTTTAATGTTTCATTGATAGGCATATGATGTTTGCCACTGTACAGAGTTTAGGATATGCCGTATCTACTTAGGGTTAGAAATGTAGTCATCCAGAGTGACTTACAGCCTTGCTGCTGCTCTTTGTTTTGTGGCCCAAAGTCACATGGTTGGTGCATAAAATAGAGTTAATTGCACCCTGATTGACAGCCTCAATCATGTGCACTTAGAAGGAGACAAAACGTGACAGCCTTGAAGTTGCCGGTGAATGCTATGTTATTTAAAGGGGTTCTTTATCGTCTAATAAATAGCATCTTACTACATAAAAAACCTTGCAGGAAAACACAGGAAGCATATTCAGAGTTGAATAACAATAACTTTCTTGTTACAGTTTCTTGTGATTCTTGTAGTTTTGATTTTCAGAAATATTGCAGAGTTCTTCAGCTTCTTTGATAAATACAGAGCCTTTTAAAGACTCCCTCTGAGATTTGCCTGAGACTCCCGTTAACACGAGTGAAAGCTTCTCAGCTGGGTCTCTGTACATCATGCCACCGTCTCCCGCTCTGATATTCTACATGGCCTGCTGTTTAGAATGCCAACAGCAGCCTTTTCAACAGTTTCTGATCATCTTTCAGTTCAGAACTGAATGTCTCACTCTTGCAAGCCTCCCAGGAAGTTGGGAAGCTTCTCTTACATGCTTTGCTTCTTGTGTTTGACAGGCTGGAAGATCCTTCTGTGTGGTGATGGGAAATGAAACTCGCTCTCCGGTCTTTGCCTATTTTTCAACCCTCATTTCATCCTGTAAAACTAGAGTCTGCTGGTCCTCCCAATGCATGCAGCCCCTGTGCTCACCTCTGCAGAAGTTCCTTGTGTTGTCATTGTATATGTGTGCATTTAAATAAAGTACCATGCATTCAAAAGTGTACGCTCCTCAATGCAAAATCTGTGGTTGCAATAATAAGAATTATTTGAAGTTGTTCATTAAATCACAGTCTCCCTCAAGTAGCAGATTCAAGGTTTGTTTCACCAATATTAAGACAGTGGCTATGGAAAATATGAAGATATGAGTTATGATGACCAAGACTTAACTCTGTGTGTGTGTGTGTGTGTGTGTGTGTATGTAAACAGCAGACCTATTTGGAAACACTGAGCAGGACAATGCTAATTTGGAACAATTTACTGAACGTTTCCCCCATTCACATGGAATTCTTGTTAACCTTGTTAGCCTGTGCTGTCAACAGAAAGGACTGCTGTCTACAAAAACTTTCTGCAAAATGTCCTCTATCTCCTCTGTTGAACACAGTAGTCACTAGGCACATGTGGCTTTTGAGCACTTGAATGTAGCTAGTGCAAATAAGGAGCTGAGTTTTACACTTCAGTGTAACAATTTAAATAGCCATGTGTTTCGAGTGGCTACCGCATCAGACAGCTCAGATCTACATACTTACTTAGGCCACTGCTCCTAGAATTTGAGTCATGAACAGAAACACACTGAGTAGGATGATCATCTTCTCATACAATATGGGATATGTTACTTAATTTAGCTGGAGGTTATTAAAATTCCCCTCTCCTTCAGGTACTTATTGACATGGGCTTAGTTTAATGTTATTAGATTCTTACATGTAGTTTCTAAATCAAAGAAAATGGGCCTCCTCCTATATTTGTACTTCAAACCACACTCTAAAAAATATGCACAAATATTTTTATGTGATGTCTTAACACTGCTTACAAAAACCCTGTAGGTACCATGATTTAGGGAACTGTATGATATGCAAAATATTCTCTGTTCATAAAGCATTCTAATGTTTCTCCAGTGCCCTTATGAAAGGAACCAAAGAGGTCCCTCATTCCTTCCATCGTATGAAGACATAACAGGACGATGGTTGGCTATGAACCAGGAAGCAGGCTCTCACCAGACACCAAATCTGCGGGTGCCTTGATCTTGGGCTTCCCAACCTACAGAACTGTGAGCAACAAATTGGTGTGGTGTTTAAGCCACTCAGTCTATGGTAACTTGTGATAGCAGCCCGATGGACTAAGACATCCCTAAGAAACAAAATTTCACTTTAAGAAATACAATAATGGTAAACTTAAAAAAATTGCAAAACTACATTCCAAGAGATTCCCTAGTAGTATTTCTGAAACATTTTCAGCCTGATAACCCTTCTAGGAATGAGTTTAAAGGCACCATACCACCCATCTATCATTGCAAATGATAATAATAATCCTTGCTAGAGTTACAGTAAGAATAATTCAACCTTCATTAATGAAATGCCTGGGAACAACATAGTCATTATCAAGTAAATGTATAAGAATTTATGAAGCGTTCCTCTGATCCTAGCTTTATTTGATGTTCTAAGAGGTATACATTGTGTATGTGTTTTTTGTAGATGCCATTGTGTTTTTATTTTGATCCTTTCAATGCCTCATGACACATTCAAGCAGTGGATTATTCCCCCTGTTTTCACAGGTGAGGAAACTGAGGCCCGGAGAAAGTACGTGACTTTCCCCATCTCGTTCAAGTTAGGGGGATTTGACAGCAGCTGCTCTAATTGCCAACTTTGCTCAGCCTGATGATGTCTCGTGGCAGAAGTAAGTCAAGGCCAGGTCATATATAATCTAGTTAAGAACATAATCATGGCACACTTAAGACAAATTAGAGAATAACAAAGTATTAAACCGTGCAAAAGGCATTTAGAAAAGGAAATGAGTGTGGGCAGAATGAGCTAGAAAAGGCTTCACAGAGAATGTGAATGTTGAGCTGGGATTGAGGGCATTTCTGGGTGAGGTGACCAGCTGAGCTCAGCACAGAGGTGGGTCAGCTTGCAGAGTGGCCAGGGTTGGATCAGTGAAGCAGGTCCAAGAATGGCCAAACTCATTCATCCCTTCATTCATTCACACACTCAGCATTTTTTGAGCACCTAATACCTATTGGACACTGCACTAAGCACTGGGGATACAAAGACCAATAATAGTTTCTCAGGGAATTTACCAGCTAATGAGGGAGACAGATAATTACCGTGTATCTTTGGAAGTGCAGAGACAGGAGTGTTAGAAAGTTTGGGGATGTTAGGGGCCTCCTTTACACTCATCATGCCTCCCTTTGCAGTTTCCTGACAAAGGAGCTATAGATTTAACAATCAATTGACAAATGGAGAACAAAGTACCAGATAAGCAGGTATCCAATGAGGCCAAAGGCAGGGCTGCCCTAAGCTGTGTCAGGACACCTGGCTGAGGTCTAAGCCTCCAGAGTAGCCCAGCCCCCATACCAAACCTCAGCATCCTGGTGGGGGGTGGCAGGAATAGTGAGATCTGTGGCAGCCTCTCAAATCCACTTACTCAAACAGCCACACAGATAGGAAAAGCCAGCCTACCATGTCTAGCAGCAGATTGAGGAAGAGAAGGGACACTCGTGAATGCATATTACCTTCCCTGTCCACAGTGCAATGTGGTCTCAAGAATCATTAGAATAGAGCTTCATTCCATGCAGGGAGAGATAGTAGAAGAGAACAGAGGAGGAATGGCCAGAAGCCCCTACTGGCCAAGACTAAAACTTAAGCCCTTCAAATTCAATAAGCTCAAAGCTGTTATCCCCTATTTCAGGGGCAGACATATCTTCTCCCTCTCTACCAGGAAGTGGGCATGAGGTGTTACAGGAGCCGTAAAGGGGCACCCCACCCCCCTCAAGCTAGGGAGAGTGGAGGAGGCAGGCCAAACTTCCTGGAACTACTGATGCTTGAGCAGAGGTTTGAGGGTGGAGCACCACTTGCCAGATGAAGAATGTGAGGTAAGAGGTAGAGGACCTGCAGGTATGAGAGAGCAATACATGTTTTGAGTAGTTTTTAATTATTCTTGATTCCTATACTTTGACCGTGTGCTAGGCTCGGACCACTGGGTTACTATTCTAAAGGGAGAATCCCATATGGGATGAAATCAAGTCCCATAGCCACCCCCAACCCTTTTCTCCCAGGCATTCCCTCCCTCCAGTCCCACCTATTCTTATCATAGACTTGGCTCTGGGGGAAACCCCTCTAACCATATTCTTCATTTAGCCAAATCAGGACTCAACTTCTCAGCCTGAGAATTCTTAATTATGGTCTTATGGACAAACTTACAAGTTCAGAGAATAAATGTTTTAGGGTTGGTTCCACTACCTAATTCAGGAAGGAGGCAACTCACTATCTCTTTTGCAATATTTTAACTGCCTAAAAATCTTGCAGCCTCTTTCCCCTGCCTAGATAAGGGTCAGAACAGAGGAGCAGATGTAAAGAGAAGGAAAAGTCAGCACTTGTCTGGGACTTCCACACCATGGTACGAATCTTTTTCCCACTCAGGAAAGATGGCTGTCCAAAGCTAGCTCCACACGAGCCTCCTCGTGCCCTACTGATGGCAGGAAAGCAAATATGAGGGTAGATAATTGTTCCCCTCTTTCTTTCTAATACACATGCATTATGCTTAGATGCTTACTTATACCTGTGTATGCAATAGAAAATATTTTTTCTCCTCTATGCAGAACATTGGAATCAATTACGATGTCACCAGAATTCAACAAATACCTTTTCCATCATCATAAAAAAAAACAGCCTTTCGAGTGAGATGTTTCAGTGGAATATTCTTTTATTGTGTTTAGTGGGTAGGAGGATTATGGTATTGTCACAACTAAATTATTGCCTTTTCTTCTGCCTATTAGAAAAATTAGCACAGTGTGAAATCACACAGAATCTTTTTCTCTTTTTAAAATCGGAGTGGAATAACATATAATTAATCATATGTTATCCAGGCTCATTTTTCAATGTGCTAAGTAAGAGTTATCAATTTAAACGTGTTCTGATGCTGCAGGATTGAAATGCTTTGCAATCGTGGGAACAGGGTGATGGTGCAGATAGTACCTGCCTTGTTGCCTGACATGTAGTAGGTGCGCAGTGAGGGACAGTGCAGCCTGTAGTTGATTGTGACGATTGGGAGTGATCCCAGAGGAGCCAGAACCAATGTCATGTTTGGTGTACAACCTCAAAGGATTCTTTGTCATCCTTTTGGGAGGTGTAGGTACCATTTACACAGGGCCTTGACAAAAGTAGAGGAGTTTATTTAACTACAACTTCCTGGTGCTCTCAGAGCTGTTGGTTAATAGACTCATTTCTCATCATCTTAGAAGTTTGAGTCATCTTAAATTACATCTTTAAAATACTAAAGGTTTAGTATCAAGTTCAAAAAGAACTTTTATTTCAACCTTGAGTATTGTGGTCCCCAAATTCTCTTAAATACCTTTAGGTCACTAAGAATTTTTCCCTGGCTTTGCATTTAGTGATAATTTAGGAGTTCTCTCAAATTGTTACCACTTATACTGACATTACAAGTGTATCATATTGGCATATTACATATCTTACTAATGTATTCACTCTAATATGGGGTGACTCTAATTTGTCCTTAGGCAGATTATTTTGATATTTAAACTTATAAAGGATTTGAGCCCTTAAAAAAATGTTTTATCTACAAGACAGATTCCTCTAATTCCCAATCTACTCCTAATTTCAGGATTCTTCATTTTCCTAGAGTTAATTGGGTTTGAAACTTGATTTGTTCAGTATTTTTATCTGAAATCTGACTCATTAATTTGGCTGCTATACTATGATAGCATAAGGCAATTTAAAGTTGTGATGAGGGGACTTCTTAGGTGGCGCAGTGGTTACGAATCCGCCTGCCAATGCAGGGGACACAGGTTCGATCCCTGCTCCAGGAAGATCCCACATGCCACGGAGCAGCTAAGCCCGTGCCCCACAACTATTGAGCCTGCACTTTAGAGCCCATGAGCCACAACTATTGAGCCCATGTCCTGCAACTACTGAAGCCCAGGCGCCTAGAGCCCGTGCTCCGCAACAAGAGAAGCCACGGCAATGAGGAGCCCGCGCACCACAACGAAGAGTAGCCCCCAATCACCACAACTAAAAAGAAAGCCCCCGCACAGCAAAAAAGACCCAACACAGACAATAAAATAAATAAATTAATTAATTAAAAAATAAAAATAAAAAAAATAAAGTTGAAATGAGAATCTTTGTATAGAATATAAAAACCACATTTTACCCTTTCAGTTCACTCTGTAACACCTTACTATTTGGGTATTATCTACTAGAGAAAACAGCATTGTTCAAATGATTTTTCAATTTAAGTTTGCCTAGAATAATTTGAATTTTATTTATTCCGATTTCTCCATCTTTTCTATCACGGGCAATTCTTTTCAAATCACAGCGACCTGCTAAATTAACCAGTCTGTGAATTTCAATGCAAGAATAAGCAATGTTGGCAGAACAAATTTAATATAGTCATTCCTCCTAATAGACTGAATTATTGACCAAGTTATAATGGAGCCAGCTGATCTCTGATGAGTTTCTAGAGTCCCAAGGATGTTATCAATTCCTGAGAGATTTATTGAATAGTCTCTCTGTAACAGGTACTCTGCAGAATGCTAAGAGCTATAGAAAGATGAGTGAGACAGATTCTCTGCTCTTAAAAACCTAGCAATTTATGAAGGAGATAGACACATGCTTAAGTGACTGCACTACAGGGCAAACCATGACTGGAGTTTAAATAGAAGCATAAAGCAATTGCTATGATAGAACAGGGGAGGCTGAAAACATTTCCACTAGTGTGTATAGGGAGAGGGTGTGTTATTTGAAGTGGACCTTGGTGAATGGCAGTTGTTCAACAGGTTGCTCTTTACTAATGCAGATCTTAAAGTCATTATTAACTATGCTATATTCCTAGGAAAGAGACTATGCAGGTGCCCAAGCAAGCTCCCCGTGGGATTCTGAGAGAGCTGTCTGGGGAAGTGGTGATTGGCCATCCATTTCAGACACAGCACGGATTGCCTGAGTTGATACAAATGGGCAGTGGGATGAGAGAGTTGGGACCGTGGAGGGGATAGGAAGGCATCTGATGTTCTGTTAGTGCTCGTCCTCCACCCTGAAAATGAGGGACTCGTGTGGGCAACAGTGTGAGAAGAGTAAGTACACAAAGCTGAAAGTACCATGTTTTTGGAAGAAGTGATATTCTAGGCAGAGGACAGGCTGCACTGGGGTCTAAGTGACAAAGCGTAACAGAAAGGAGATAGTTCTCTTTTCTCCCGCACTCAGACCCCAGAGTAGCCTCTGCCCCCGGGGGCTCAGGCGACTGTCAGAGTCCAGCGGTGCAGCGGGAGAAACTCTGGCTCTCAGCAGAGAAGGCTTCTCACAAAGGGCTCCCACAGTTGTGACTGACACAGGCACACTGGTTTTGGGGTGTTGGACTTGTGGGGTGACTGATCATTCTGGTTTTCCCAGGACTTTCCCAGGTTTAGCGCTGAAAGTCCTTCATTCTGGAAAACCTTTTAGTTCTAGGCAAACCGGGGCCATTGGTCACCTCACCTAGGAAACAAACAACTATTTGTGATTTTGTTTTAAGGGAAAATATGTTCTGAGTGCCAGACTACTTACAAATGAGCATGTCAACCAGCCATCAGTGTTCACACACCTGAATACAAACATTCAACTGCCTGCTATTTTCCTAATTGACCTAGAGTACACCATTCTCTCTAAATAATTGTAAAAGGTGATTTCAAAATAGTCACATGATAGAAAAAACATCAGTTATGAAGACATTAAGAATGTCTTGTAATTTCTAGACCAGCCACTTTCTTATTCTAACATTATGAACACATTGGTTCTGTGAATGCATAAATATTTAATTTCATGGATAATTAACTCTTTGTAAGAAAAATGATTTCAACTTGAAATTCTAAATAGCTATTTGCCTTCTGAAGTTATAAGTTTTACAGGTTTTGTTTTATGTGATAAGGAATAGGATATGAGAGAGCTACCATTTGTTGAGAAGCTGGTATAAACTGACCTTTTATTTACTATAATTCTTTTAATCCTCACACAACACATGAGAGGCAAGTATGCCTGGCCCCATCTTATAGATGAGGAAACTGAGGCACAGAGAAATGAAATGAAACAAGGCAACAAAGCTGGTAAGTGGTGGAGATGGAACTCCAACCCAGGCCACTTTGACTACCTATTTTAAATCATTATATTATTATTCTCTCAGTAAGATTCTACCCTGCTGTTTCACTATGTATGGTCATAAGGGGCAGGCAGCGCGGAGAACTGCTGAGCTGGACCATGGAGTCAGGAAAGACTTGATTCTTTTATCATCATGCAGTGACCGCCCTCTACTAAATGCATTTTGCCTGAAAGTCTAGCGTGTCGAATACTAATACAGCTACACTAGTTTTTCAAACATTGGTATTTACCTATCTTCTTTCATCCATTTATTGTCAACCTTTCTGAGACTTCAAGTTCTTCTTGTAGCTCTTGTAACAAAATATAGTTATTCCAAAAAAAGTAAATAGTAAGCTCTTTTAACTAGCAAGTTTAGACTATTTACATTTACTATGATTACTGATGTATTTAGATTTATTTCTATCTTCTTACTTTGTTCTGTTTACCGTGATTTTTCTTCTTCGTTTTCGTGTTTCTTACCTTTTATGGAATAAGTCATTTCCTTCTTTTTTACCTCTATGAGTTTGCATATTATGTTTTCTATCCTTCTTCTAAAGAAAAGAATGAGTTCAACTCCAATAACCCTCTCTAATCATTTTGCTTGTTGGTGTTCCCAAACTAGACATTATTATTTCTGCTATTTTATGTAGTCAGTGGTTATTTATATTTACCCACGTTTACCTATTTTTTTTTTTGTACACTGTTGCTACTTTCAATGTATTTCTTCTTTCTGCATTCAATTTCCTTCTCCCTATTGAAATATATCCTTCAGTGGTTTGTTTAGATAGGGTCTTGAAATGATAAATTCCTTCAGTCCTTTTCAGAAAGTATCTTCACTTTAGCTAGACATAGTACTTCTGCAGTTATTTTTTCTCAGCACTCCATAGCTAGCATTCCATTGACTCTTAGCATCCTTGTTGATTTTCAGAAATCTGTAGTCTTTCAAATTGGATTTTTTCTGTAGATAATCTTTTTCGTCTATTGTTGCTTTTAAGAATTTATCTTTTACTTGGTGGTCTGAAATTTCACACTGATGTGTTAATGTGTAAGATTTTCTTTTTATTTGTCTTTTCAAGGATTTAATGTGTTTTTAAATCTAAGGATTTGGGTCTTTTATCAACCCACAGACACTGTCTCTTTAAATGTTGCATCTCTCATTTTCTCTATTCTTTCGTTCTGGAAATTCTATTGAATAAACCTTCCTATTCTATGTTCCACAATTTTGAATCTCTTTCTTATTTCCCCTCTATTTATTTATCTATGCTGTTTATTCTAGATAATTTCTTCAAATCTGTTTTCTTGCTTCTAACTTTCTTCAACAAGTCTAATCTATTGCTTAACCCATCCATTGAGTTTTCATTTTCATGACTGTAGTTTTAAATTATTATTTTTAGAATTTCTATTTCATTATTTTGAAATTTTTTCATATTTTTCATTATTCTTTTCTTAAGACTTTGATTCACTTTAATGTTCCTAATTATTTAAATTATTTTGAATATATCTATTATGTACTCTTTCAGATTGCTGGTTTGTTTTTGAAGTCCTTAGGGCTCCGCTGCCCCAGCGTGGTGGATTTTCTTACTCCCACTCTTTTTTATTCCCCATTCCCTACAGAAATTCCATACAACCTGGATTGGGGGGAATGTTTCTTCGGGATGGTTTTGTGTTTGCACCTGCCAGGTGAATCACCAACCATTTTATGTTAATTTCTTAGCTTGGTGGGTCCTGGATTATAGGGTTAGTATAAATTTAACTTTTCAGTCCACAAGATGTTCAACTTTGGGTTTCAGTTTCCTGTAGGGACTTTTTTTTCCCATCCAGAGCCTCGGCATTGGCAGGCAAGCTAAGCTAGTGGACATTGTGTTTTCCTATTCCATCCTTTCATTCCCTGTTACATCTGCAATAAAAAGCTATTTGAGGATCCTACATTTATGCTGAAATCTCAGTTCCACCCAAGTGGAGTCTTGGGCTGAAGGCTTCATCTACTGAAATCAAAGTTTCTGCGTTCCTTGACTTACTCCCAATATGGTCTTAAAGAGGATGAGGCAGAAGCATGGTTGCTTAGATCTTTGCTTTTTAGTTTCCTTTTTATTTCTAGTACCTGGATAATTCTTCTCCCTTTTTTCTGTGTGCTCTGTTTTGCACTTTAAAAATTATATGTTTGGTTCAGCATTTCTAGTTTGTTTGCATCATCTTTGTACTTGATTTTTACTGAAGTGGAGCTCACAGTGGCTGTCTACTCATTGCTATATTCTATATGTGCACAAAACGGCAGCCATTCCTTGGAATACATGTGAGAAAGAGTTATACAAATATTTAGGCTAGTGTATCAGGAAGGCTGTCATCAAAGAGAAAGAAAGATGCATGTAAATTTTCACCACAAATAGTTAAGGAAACTACAGAGAAAATGAGAAAATGAGCTCCTGCTAAAGAGGTAGGAAGTAGAGGACAGAACAGGTAGTTACATTCCTGCTTCATCCTTTACTACCTAAATGACCTTGAGCAAGTCACAGTCTCTCTCTTAGTTTCAGCCTCTGAAAAAAAAATTAACACCAACCTTGCCTAACCGTTAGAATTGAATGAAAGGAGTGCATACAATACTTGATAAAGTACCTGGCAAATAGTGAGTACTCAATAAATTGTAGTTCCCTCCCTCTACCAAGACAGAATAGACATGTATACTGTCGTATCATTAATTAGAGATGATTTGACAAAAAGGGATTTCAGCAGCTAATTTAGATGCATAGTCAATCTGGCCTTTAGAAATCTGGAGTACTTAAGGGTCCAACTGGGAAAAAAAAGTCAATAAAGATGTAAACCCTGACTTGTCCATCACTGCCAGCACCTAGCACATTGAAGATTCACAGCCTCCGAGTCTCAGATTATGGAATCTCTCAAAGACAGCTGGCTGTCACTGTATTTAGAAGATCTGAGTGGGGTCATTGCTTTAAACTCCTATGAATCTGATCTTATCAAAGAATAATGACTTTCGTGTAGAAACCCATGTATAACTGTAGAACATTTCCCCTTGATGCAGCCTTTATCCCCCCACATCTCAGCTGTTAAAAAGTGAAGGGAGGCAGTAAATGGAGAAGACAGCCACTTCCCTAGCCGTTCCTTCACACTGACAAAATCTGTGTCAGAATTCCACAATGATCAAGAGATACAAAGGACTTTAGAAATCATTAGCTTGTTGGGAATAGTCAAATCATGTTTGTGGCATCAGTTCCTTACAGACCTGGTTGGTGGTTATTCATAACAACATGGTGTGTAGTAATTACATCCTAAAGGAGTACAGTGAAGTTACTGTAAAGAAACTGCTTATACTAGAGAACTAAAAATGATCTTCTACAATGTTAATGTTGTATTTTCTAAGGTTGGGATTTGCCAGAATGTTAAATGTAGGCTGCCTTTCTCATCTACAGTAAAGAAATCTACTTGAGGTGTGTTCTGTGTCTCAGATGTTAAAAAAAGAAAAAAACAAAAGAAAAAAAGCAGAAGTGGGAAATTATTTATTCCGAGGAACTAAATTTCTTGCAATGCATCTTTCCCATTGATGGTAAGGAGAGTTAAACTTGCCCACTGAACATAATTCAATTTCCTCTGCCTCATTTTAGGTAGATAATCAATTTAAATTTTGAACTCCACATCTGGACTATTTCTCTCCTTCAAATGTTCCCCTTCTTCCTTCTGAGGTACAACCTAAGTGCAAGGACAAACTTGGTGTTGGAGTAAGGACTCTTGGCCCAAATGCCACCCATCTCCGGGGACTTTTCCTTGCCCTGAAAGCTGCTATAATTTATTTCCACTGGTGTGTGGGCCACAGTGGCCTCTGCCCTCACTGAGTCCTCCCTTGAAGTGTTCTGGGCTGGGATAACCTGTGATCTCCTCTCTCAGGGTGGCCCAGCGTGGCGGGTCCCATCTGACCAAATCCTCACTTGCCTCTCACTGTGTGCCTCTCCGCTGAGGCCTGGCTGTGAAGAGCTGGTCACCAGGACCAGCTGGATATTAGTTCTGCTGTGCAGCTTGCATGCACCAGGGGAACCTCCTGCAGCCCTGGCTGACAGTGATGTGAGGCCCATGGGGCAATGAATCCTTGGCATCACCCTTGGACCATCTCCAGCTACAAGTTCTTCCAGTCATAGAATTTAACAAAACTGCTATAATATTGAGATTTTTGTTGGTCCCTCCAGTCACCCTGCAAAGTGAAACATCAATTTCATACTCTCACTTAGACAGTGAGCAGGTCAAGGTGGGTGAAGTTAAGTACCTACCCAAGAGTAGGGACTCAAGTCCAATTCTTTTGACACCAAGTCCAGTGCTCTACATGAGTCATGCTCATCAATAGAGCAGTGAAATAACATGGATGGGGTGGGGGCGGGCAGCTGGAAAGATCCTCTCTCTCCAAAGTATCTTCCTCATTAACTTGTTCCATATTCCCATACAATATGATCTTGTTAAAATGCAGATATACCTGAGGGTCTATATATATTATTATATATATCTCATACATACAGATACATGGGGATAATATGTCACTGGGGATGGATGGATGAGACAGTTTACTCACCGTTGTTGGGCACTAACAGCTTGGTATGAAATAGTTTATGAATCCCTTTCCCAGGGACAGCCAGCTGAGAGCAGGTTTCAGTAAAGATAAGTAGAGAAATATGAAGGAGAACACAGGTCTTTCCCAAGCAGAGAAGATCTCCATTGGGGAGTGTGGGTGTTGACAGTGTGTCAGCAGAGAATGAACATGGAGCCTGGCCCAGGTGAGGGTGTGGTAGAGCTGGGGCAGCAAGGGCTGAGGAAGGAAGGGAGGAGGACGCTGGAGACACACCAGACTCCAGCATCCTCATGGTCTGGACAGAGCCGTCATTGCCTCACTTCTCTAAGCCTCAGATTATTCGTAATAGTTCCTGCCTCTAATAAGACAGCAAGTTGTTGATATGAAAGTACTTTGTAAACACTAAAGCACTACACAAACGATAGTCACAATTTTTATGAATGTAGTTATTATTGAAGAACATATGAGTAATTTTACAGTCCATTTTTTGACTCTTTGCAAAATGCCCTTGTAATCTGTAGAAGTTTTTCATATACTATATGTAAAAATTGCCAGGGGAATGTGAAGTACTGTTAGTTCATGCACTATATAATGTTCTCTTTAAAAAAAAAAAGTGAATTTTTTTTTCTAATTTATTTCAATAATACATTTGAGGGTCTTGGTAAAAACATAATTCTGCAGCCATGTTCCTTGATATCTGGCTTGTGAATTCGGGTGATGTGCTTGGAAGAAAGGAAATGTTACCCACGTGTGACGTGAGAGTTACGTGAAAGTTTAAATGCTAAAGCTGAGGAGTGTATTTGAAGGTATTTGAGTTCTCAGCTCATAAGAAAGCAGAGAGGTACAGGGAAAGGTCAAGAATGCCCTGTAGTGGATCCTGTGCTGTGCGTCCACATCCTCCCTTCAGCACCCAGGCACTCATTTTCCTAGGGGCTGGGAGATTTGGCAAATACTGGCGCTCAGCTCAGTTGCTCAATGAGATTATCCTCAGCTGGGGAGAGCTGTTTAGCACAAGGTCCTACCTCCCCGCCCCGCCCACGACGTCTCAGCACGTACATATAAAGCCCAGCCCCCTTGCCCTAACTTGGGACAACTCTAAGGAGTCAGTCTTCTCCTGAACTCCTGGTGCAGGCGTTTTAGGCATGGTGGTTTCCTCTGCCCACCCACAAGCGCACTCCGCAAGGAACGTCCTGCCTGCAAACCTCCATGCAGGAGACCTTCACCAGGGACCAACCTGAGACACTCGGGCCGCTGAGGCGGATGGTGAACCCAGGTGAGAAAGCGGAGGAATCAGGGCTATTATGAGGCTGAATACGGCCGCTCTCCGCTGTGCTTGGAGGGCCTTGCCTGCAGAAGGAAGGGGGTTATTTGTCCTTGTTCACTCTGCATGGAGCTGATTAAAAATTCATGTAGTCAGCAGGAAATGGTGGAGCCCTTTGGAGCAGCAATGTTGAGTCAATAGGGAGGATGTTTGCTAAAGAGCTTATGTTTAGGGATCAGTGTCTTTTAACTGACCAATAGCTTAAACTCTTTTGCGTGGCATAGGAATCAGCACTACCGGCGATGTACTAAAAGTCCTGTCTTTTGCATGTATTGATTACAGAGCCTCCTCTTAACATACTGCAAGAAAAAGCTGAGGAAAATTCACAGTAAGCTAAAAATATCAACTTTTATCCATTATTAATTTATTAGAATAAAACCTCAATTCACATATCAATTGGCAAAAGTGAAAAAGTGATGATATTTAATATAGGTGAGGCCATGAGGAAATGGTCACTTTTATACAATATGGTAAGGATTTCAATTCTCTCCCAAATTAAAGTCAATGAAATACTGGTTACAAACCCCACTGGGATCTTTATAAGCAGATTGTAAAATTCATATGAAAGAGAAAACAAAAAGAATATAAAAACTTTTTTGAAAAAGGACAAGTAAGGACTTGCCCTACCAAACATAAAAATTTAAAGTATAAAACTATGGGAAAAACATAAAACTAAAGAAGTGAAGAGTGTAGTATTTGTGCAGGAAAAGACCAACTGATCGGTGATACAGAGTAGAGCCTGAAGGAACCCCGCCCATGGATGGATGGGAGTTTGTTATATGACAAAGATGGCATTTCATATCAGTAGGGAAGGATAACCATTCATTGAATACTTTTATGTCAATTGATAAACTTAGTTCTTTCCTCATAAAAACAATAAAATAAATTCTAGGCATTAGTTGGACAACAGTCTAGAATGGGCAAGGTGGCAAATATTTTCGACTTTATGGGTCAGACAATTTCTGTCGCAAATATTCATCTTTGCCCCTGTAGTGTAAAAGCAGTTGTCAACAATATGTGCTGCTGTGTTCCAATAAAACTTTATTCACAGAACAGGCAGCAGGCTGGATTTGGCAGTAATCCAGGTTGCTGACCCCTAAATGAAAAGACCATCAGCACTGAATATATATACATATGATAATAGAAAATATAAGGAAATTTCTTATAACATTGGTGTGAGAAAAGGCTTTCCTCTAAGCAAAACACAAATTAAAAGGATTAAGTGGAAATACCCAGTTTGGGCAAGAATGTGGGGAAACGTTTTTAAATGCATTCCTTTTGGGCCATTAATTGCATTACAGTGAATTTATCCTACAGCAGAGGTTGCATCCGGACACAGTGATCAACCTACATCTCCACAGACCTGTGTGTAGAAAAGTTAACAATTAAGCTCCATGGTTACTAGCACAGGTTAAACTCCGGTGCATCTATACTATATCTAGCGCAGCGTAGAGTAGCGTAACGTAGCATAAAAAGAAGGTTGCTCCATGTGTATTGACCTGGAAAGATAAACTTGATATATTAAGTTTAAAAAAAGCAGTTACCTTCTGGAGTGTATGCATACGGTCCCCGTCTTACAATTTTTCCACTTTACAATGGTACGAAAGCAATACACATTCAGTAGAAAACGTACTTTCGATTTTGAGTTGTGATTTTCCTGGGCTCGCATATGTGGCACCATCCTCTCGTGATACTGGGCAGGGCCGCGAGCTGCAGGTCCCAGTCGGCCACGTGATCGTGGGGTTAAACAAGCCATATACTTACCCCCCTTCTGTACCCACACAGCCATTCTGTTTTTCATGTTCAGTATAGTAGGCAATAAGTTACATGAGATAGTCAACACTTTATTATAAAATCGGCTTTGTTAGACGATTTTGCCCAACTGTAGGTTGATGTTAGTGTTCTGAGCGTGTTTAAGGAAGTCATGCATTTTGACTTCACAATATTTTCAACTTATAATGGGTTTATCAGGATGTAACCCCATTATAAGTCAAGAAAGATCTGTAGTAACATCTTGTTTTTGTTGTAAATTATGTGTATTGTGTGTGTAGTATGTATATATACATATGTATATATACCTAATTCTAGAAAGATAGACATCAAATTTTTTACCTCTGAGAGCAGGGTAGGTGTGGAGTGGGCGACTTCACACAGTGTACTTACCCCCTTCTATATTGTTTGAATGCTTTAGTGAGCACACATTAGCTAAAACTAAGAAAGAAAGATCTGAGAGGCTATGCTAGGAGCTCTGAGAAGTGCAGCATGGAAGTAGGGAACTCTGTGGTCACTTTCCTGGGGACAGAGATAAGAGGAAGGAGGGTGTGTAACTGCCCTGTGGGTCTTGGAACTAGACACACTGTGTCCTGTGCTTAAGGCCACATCATAGGCCTCTGTGGCTTGGGGGCAGACACCCACCTGAGGATGCTGTCCCATGGACGGGAGACAGTAAGGATGAAATGGGTAGAGCACACCTTGATCTATGAGTAGTTGTCCCTGCTGTGTGGCTCCCTGCCCTGGGACAGAGCACTTAGCTTAAGGCCACTGAAAAGATTCATGGCTGGAGTTAAAGATAATAGATATGTAACTCAAATATGACTGTCGCCTTCATGGCCCATGCATAGTGCAGTTTCTCGTGCCGATAAACAAAGATGCAATTAAAAAGTCTTGAGAAATACCAGAGATCTTTTACTGTGGTTGTCCTTGAAGTGATGGCATAAGGGTTTTGCAGAAGACTTCCTGGAAACCCACCTTACCTTCTTCCCTCATTCATAGAGGCTGCTGAAATCTCGTCTCCTGTCTCATCCACAGAGTACCCTCACAGACATGAGGGCCTTGCATTTTCTTCATTCATCCCTAAACACTTCAGCTTACACGTGGTATGGTCCACAGGACAGGGAATCTGTCCTTCCTAGGAGAATCATATATCCTGGGAATCTGGTGAATAAAAATCTGCACCTCATTTTACCCCTGGAATCTAACACCCAGTAAGTATTCATCAAGTATTGATTCATCAAGTATTGATTGGAAGTACTCTTCCCACATTACAGATTTTGGATTTTCAGTGAGAGCAAACCAGCAGGTATGTCAGCACAGATTTCACCCAGAGTATAAGCTAAACTCACTACCTTGATGAGAGTGCTCTGTGCTGGGTGTATTAAATGTCCCTTATGTTGTATGTTCATATCTGACATAACCTTCAATTTAAAGTGTCCAAGTCTCTTTCCTGCCTCATTTGTCTATCTAATGCAGTTCTTCCAATTTCTAATGAGAGCTTCTTGTACACTAGAAGGGGCAGGTAACCTTCTGTTATGCTAAAAAGGGCTCCTTGTCTTTTTCAGAAAAGTGTTGAAAATTTCAAGTGGCTTCATGAGTAGGATTCTGCTTGGACCTCTAGCTTTCTCTCTCCTCTCCTCATGCTACTCACAGTTCCTCCAAACTCACCATGCTGGTCCCTCTATTTTGCATATTACCCCTCCTTCATCCAACTAACTCCTATTCAATCAATAGGTCACAGCTTACCGGCATCTCCTCTAGGAAACTGGCACCTCTGTTGACACTTATCACGCCACATTATAACTGTCTTTTGTGCCTCTCTGTCCCCCCACTAGAGAGTGAGTTCAATGAGGATCAAGATCATGTCTGTCTTGTCCACCTATGCATCCCCAGCAACCAGCACAATGCCTGGCACACAAAAGATGATTGATAAGTGCTTGTTGGATGCTTGAAGATAGAGGTGCCTAGCTTGAGTAGCTCAGGCAATCTTTATAGACCCTTCTTTTTTTTAATTGAAATATAGCTGACTTGCAATGTTGTGTTTGTTTCTGGTGTACAGCAAAATGATTCAGAGATTCTTTTTCATATTCTTTTCCATTATGGTTTATTACAGGACACTGAATATAGTTCCCTGTGCCAAACTTGATGTTTATCTATTTTATATATGGTAGTTTGTATCTGCTATTCCCAAACTCCTAATTTATCTTCCCCTTTCCCCTTTGGTAACCATAAGTTTGTTTTCTATGTCTGTGAGCCTGTTTCTATTTTGCAAATAAGTTAATTTGTGTCATATTTTATATTCCACATATTAGTGATATCATATGATATTTATCTTTGTCTGACTTGCTTCACTTAGTATGATAATCTCTAGTTTCATTCATGTTGCTGCAAATGACATTATTCCATTCTTTTTAATGGTTGAGTTGTACTCCATTGCACATCTATCTATCTATCTATCTATCTATCTATCTATCTATCTACCACATCTTCTTTATCCATTCATCTGTCAATGGACACTTACGTTGCTTCCATGTCTTGGCTATTGTAAATAGTGCTGCTGTGAACATTGAGGTGCACGTATCTTTTCAAATTATGGTTTTCTCTGGGTATACGCCCAAGAGTGGGATTGCTGGATCATATGTAAACTCTATTTTTAATTTTTTAAGGAAACTCCATACTGTTTTCCATAGTGGCTGCACCAATTGACATTCCCCCAAAAGGGTAGGAAGGTTCCCTCTTCTCCACACCCTCTCCAACATTTATTATTTGTAGACTTTTTGATGATGGCCATTCTCACCAGTGTGAGATGATACCTCATTGTAGTTTTGATTTTCGTTTCTCTAATAATCAGTGATGTTGAGCATCCTTTCATGTGCCTGTTGGCCATCTGTATGTCTTCTGTGGAGAAATGTCTTTTTAGGTCTTCTACCCATTTTTTGATTGGGTTGTTTGTTTGGTTTTTTGTTGTTATTGATTTGGATGAGCTGTTCGTATATTTTGGAAATTAAGCCTTGTCGGTCACATTGTTTGCAGATATTTTCTCCCAGTCCATAGTTTGTCTTTTCATTTTGTTAATGATTTCCTTTGCTGTGCGAAAGCTTATAAGTTTGATTAGGTCCCATTTGTTTATTTTTGCTTTTATTTCTGTTGCCTCGGGAGACTGACCTAGGAATATTTGACATAATGATTTATGTCAGAGAATGTTTTGCCTATGTTCTCTTCTAGGAGTTTTATGGTATCATGTCTTACACTTAAGTCTTTAAACCATTTTGGGTTTATTTTTGTGTAGGGTGTGAGGGAGTGTTCTAAGTTCATTGATTTCCACGTGGCTGTGCAGCTTTCCCAACACCACTTGCTAAAGAGACTGTCTTTTCTTTATTATACATTCTTGCCTCCTTTGTCAAACATTAATTGACCATAGATGTGTGGATTTGTTACAGACCCTTCTTTATGCACAAGAATACTCCCATGTATCTACCTTTTCAGTTTCAAATTCAGTGTATAATTAGATCTGAGGCCAGAAATTATATTCACAGTTAAATTACTTTAAATTAGCCCTTTAATTTAGTCTCTGTGAAAAACCGAAAATATACTGGATGTCTATCAGTAAAGATATGATTGGATCAAATATGAAGTATTCATGCTTTGGAATATCCTACAACTCCTAAAGGAAAAAAAAAATTAGACCTGTATGTAGTGACTTGGAGGGATGTCCATGATATATTAAGTAAAAAGGGCAGATTGCAAAGCAGAGTGTGTATTGGGATAGGAACTCATTTTTGTAACAACCAAAAAAAGTGGAAAGAAAGGGGGAAAAAGCTCATGTAGGAATACATATGTTTGCGTATGTGTGAAGAAATAGATGGGTGTGAATGGATTCTTGTCATACCATTGACTTTGATTACTTCTGAAGATCAGGACTAGAGAGGTGAAATGATTAATTTTACACCTTTGTAACATTTGATGTGCAAAAATAAGTATGTGTTATTTTTATTTTTTTTTTTTTTTTTTTATTATTTTATTTTATTTTTTTTGGGGGTACACCAGGTTCAATCAATTGTTTTTTTTACACATATCCCCATATTCCCTCCTTTCCTTGACGCCCCCCCCTCGATTCCCCCTATTTTTATTTTTTAATCCAATAATTAAATCCAAGTTGCAAGTACACCAAGGTCATGATAGACCCCCACATTTTCACAAAATATTGTGTATCCGTGCTCCACGAACTTAAGTGTGCATGAGGATGACCTGGAGGTTTGTGAAAACACAGACTGCCAGGCCCCTCACTTCAGAGCTTAACTCAGCAGATCTGGGATCAGACCTGAGAATATGCATTTTTAACGAGTTCCCCAGAGATGCTGCTGCTGGCCATGGTCTGACTCTGAGTAGCACTGCTGTATATCCGATTTCCCTGAAGAGAGGGATGTCAAGGGGACCTACAAGGGTGCCTGAGAAGGACTGAGACTAGACAGTTTTCAAGTGTGGTGCTTGAGTACCATCAGTGATGGGAAACATGTACTCATTCTGTTCAATGGTACTTAACCACCTCCTCAGAACCTGCACAGTGACTCCCGGAGCAGAAGCTCTCCTACATGTAGCTCAGAGACATTATGTGTGGGGCTGGCATTGATGATTCATGTTCGGAGCTTTGCTGTATCTCTCCACAGCCTTATTGCTCCATATTCTCATGGTAACCAGTTGTTTGCCTGCCGGCTGCTGGAAATGAAGCTTTGCCTTTGTGGGTATTGGTAGTACTACAGGCACTTAAGGCAGCAGCATGCCTGCCTCCCTCTGGCCTGAGGGAGTCAACAACCATCGACTCAAGGGTTTGCGAGAGCTGCCCTGTGATTGGAGCAAATGGTGTCATGGACAGTCAGTTTTCATTCTCTTAGATGGCTTGTTTAGTGGGGCAGGCAACAAAACCATTAAAGTAGAAGACCTAAAATTGGGGTGGGAGTTATTGGGAATTTAAGAAGGAACCCAAGGAATCAGCCAGATCATTAGGAATTCATTGAATGCACGGTGATCTCTAATCATCTCTAGGTGGCTGAATAGCCATATAGGCAAGTGGTTCAGACTTCAAGCTTTGACATTACATCAGCTTGATTGGGAATCCCAGCTCTGCCCCTGCCTAGGTGTGTGAGCCCGTTTCCCCACCCGTAAAAAGAGTAGAATAATATCTGCCACAGAGGATTGTTATTGGCATTAAAAGAGAAAATGTTATATGTAAAGATCCTAGGTATTTTTTGTAGTCATCATTACAGTATTTCATTGATTATAAGAAACACATTTGAAATTTTTTAACGTCTCTGAAATCAGGAAGCATCTCATAATTGCTGTTGGCCAGGCATCTGTTGTGGTGTAATTGTCATTGTCTGTGCATCAAAACTTACAAAATGAGCATCGACAGCTTATAAGAAAATCCCAGAAACTATAGTGGAGCTCTCAGTCTAAGAAATGTGGCATCACTAATACTCTCGGTAGCTTAGACGCAAAGATGATATTATGGTGAAAAGCATGAACAGTGATGACTAGAAGATGAAAAGTGATTTAGGAGAGTTGAATTCTCAATGGGGGAAGAGGTTTTAGGAATACCATTACTGTATTATCAAAGGTCAAGCAAGGACCAGAGAGTACACTCAAATTGGGGAACTGAGGAGAGTTTAATAAGGGGGCATTGTATAAAGGTGTGGGCAAGGTTTAGGACAACCAGCAAAGGATAGTGAAGTAGCTCTGGACCAGAAGAATAGGGATCAATTACCACCCCTTCGCTTGAAGGGGCAAGGAGAGCCAGTGGTTATTAGACCCCTGAAAGGGAGCTGTATGGAGATAGCGGCTGGTGAGAGCTATGGCCTTTGGTTGAAGGGAGGAGCTGGGAAGGGCTGGGACTGGGAGAATAACACTCCACCCTTACAGACCTTCCACCCTCTGGCCTCCCCGGGGTGCTGCCCATTGGTTAAATTGATGAGAATCCAAATGTCAAGAAGCCCTTACATGAAGTCCCTGCAGTTCAGCCTCGTGGGGCACAGAGCAAGGAGGGAAAAGCACAGAGGGTGAGTTGGAGGGTCAAGCAGGGGATTCCCACACGCTAACCAATATATTGCTAACATTTTTCTTTCTATGAATATATATATAATACATGATTTTTAAATCTTTGTCAGTATATCTTAAAGATCTCTTTCAGTATGTATAAAATGAAGATTCTAATAGGAAGAGAGCTTCTATTTAGCTGTGGGACCTCCAAAGCCTAATAAAGCTTGAAAAATCTTATCTCCTATCATACCCTCAAATCAATTCCAGGTAGCTACGTCTAAATGTAAAAGGTAAAACCACACAGCTCTGAGAAGCTAACATTGGAAAATATTTTCTTCACTTTTAGATAATCAAAGACTTCTTTAATAGGACACAAAAAAAAGTAACAGGAAATGAAAATATTAGTAAACTAGACTACATTGAAATTAAGAACTTTGGTTTCTCAAAAAGATTATTAAGAGAGTGGAAAGGAAACCACGGAGTGAGAGAAATTATATGCAACACGTATAACTTACGTGCAGCACATAAAGAATCCTGTAAAGGAATGGATCAAACAACCTAGTAGAAAAAAATGGGTGAACAACTCCAACAAGTGGCCAATAAACATATTATATGGTGTTCAACCTCCTTAGTAATTCAGAAAATACAAATTAAACTCACAACAAAGATTAGAACAAAGTCACCAGATGGACAAGACCAAGCATGATCGAGAATGTGGTACTTTGGGAAATCTATACACTACTGGCAAAGTGTAAAGTGCTATAACGACTTTGAAAAACTGTTTGGCATCACATACTAATGCTAAATGACAACATCCAGCATTTCAGCTACGAGATATAAACCCAACAGAGACGTGTGCATATGGACTCAAAGACAGGAACAGAACTTTCCACAGCAGGAACACTCATCATGCCCCCAACCTGGAAATAAACCTCATGCCCACCAATACGAGAATACTATTCGGCAATTAAATGAATGACTATAGCCAAACACAACCACATGGATGAATAGATTTATATTCAAAATCAAGCAATATTATTCTGCGGTGCCACAAGTCAGGACAGTGGTTATCTTTGGGGAGAAGAGAGAGGTGAGTAGTTGGCGTGGGGCATGAAAGGGGCCCATGTGGTACTGGTAGTGATCTATGGCTTGATGTCAGTGATGGTTACACAAGTGTGCTCACTTTGGGTTAATTAATTGAACTGTATACTTATTACTTGCATGTTTCTTTTTATGTCTATGGATCATAAGCCAATAATAAAGTTTAAAAATAAAAGACTTTATAAAAGCTCATAGGAGTTAGATATAAGGAGACACCAGGTAAAGGCTGATTTGGGAAGGAGAAAGTCTGGGATTGATGTAAATGACTGAAATTCTATTTTAACCCCAGAAGCACTGACTGTAATAGATCATCGTGTGCTGCCTCCCAGCCCAAATCTGGAAAATCATGTCCTAAAAAGACATGGTTATAGGCTTTAAATTTCACTCTGTCATCCCTGTCCCTTTCCAACCAGGCTGAAATTAAAGCTCTATTAAAAAGTGAATTCATTTAATATAACTGAAATTGGCTGGCTTATCTGTCGAAGCCAGAACTACATTTCACAGCCCTTCACATACCAGCAAGTGCATATTATTACACTTTGTTCTTTGCTGTTCCCAAGGTCTAAAGAGCCTGCACATGAACAAAACAAATCCATGATACAAATTACGGGTATGGATGATATAAAACCAATGGACCAAAATTGTGTATTTTAACAATTTCTAAATCATGTTCTATACCTAATAGCATAATTTGAGGAACTCAACAAAGCGACAAAATCCATGAACATTCCTATTAGTCCAAAGCAATCTCCCTTTCTTCAGGACACCTATCATATCTCAGCAGAATTTAAGAGTCACCGCAGTATGAAGGGCAGAGTCCAAAATTCTGGACACCTACCAGAGTCACATCAAGATTCAACCCAGTCAAAGCTGCTTCATGCATGAAGAATTTTCCCTTTTGCTTCTACCTGGATCAGAAGGCTAATCCATCCAGCACAACGAGTAAAATAATGCCAGTCACATAAAGGAAGATACTGTACACAGCTCAGCTCCAACCACATGGACACTGCGGAAGGAGCCGCCTGTGGTCATTGCAACGTGCAGGTCATTCTCTGGGTCAACAACCACTCCTGCCGAGTGCCCACTTCATCCAGCACCAGGCTTGCTGCTGCCATTACAGAGAAAAATAAGACTCAGTCCCTGCTTTGAGAGTTCATGGCCATTCACTTATTCTAGAGAATTTAGAAACGACGTGAGAACAAGTTGAATAAAGCTAAAATCATCTCTATTTTACCACCTAGAGAGAATGTTTTTACAAATGTGCTTCCAGTTACAGTCACTGCTATGGACTGAACGTTCGTGCCGCTTACCCCTGCCCCAAGTTCATATGCTGAAATCCTAACCCCCTAATGTAATGGTATTAGGAGGCGAAGCCTTGGGGATGTGATTAGATCATAAGGGTGAAACCCTCATGAATGGGATTCGTGTCCCTATAAAAGAGGCTCCAGAAAGCTCCATTTCCATTCTGCCATGTGAGGGCACAGCAAGAACACAGCCATCTATGCATCAGAAAGCTGACCTCACTAGGCACTGAATCTGCCAGCACCTTGATCTCGGGCCTCCCAGCCTCCAGGACTGCGAGAAATAAATTTCTATTATTTATTAACCAGCTGGTCTGTAGTATTTTGTCATAACAGCCCGAGTGGACTAAGACAAACACACACATAGTTTTGTCTTTTTTAAATCAAAACATGCTCATACTCTGTGTACCATTTTGTAATCTGCTTTTTTCAATTACTGTTTTGTAAACATCTTTCTACTCCCCTAGAAGCTGTGTGTAGATGGAAACATGTCTTCTCTTGCTCATCTCTGAATCCTCAGGATCTGAAAGAGTTTTCCAGCAGTCAGGCATCATTTTCTCCAATCTCTTTTTTTTTCCTTTACAAATGTTTCAAAAACAAAATGAGAATGATTGTATATTATTACTTCCCTTAGGAAAGTGAAACTTTACAGTTTCTTCAAAAGCTTTCTGTGGTTCTACAGTCTTTCAGAATCGTCCTTAAATTTACTCCAAAAATATACCTTTTCCTAAATACTTTTTTTCAATTAGAAAAATAGGAAGGTTTCTTTGTCAGCCCTCTCCTGCTCCAAGATGCCCAAGCCTGTGGCTGAGAGCTTGGGCACTGACAGGACAGGGGCTGAGTTCACCTCCAGCTTTACCCTCTCAAGCCCTGTGATCTCTCTTCAATGTCTTAAGAAAAAAAAAACTCAAAATGGGACCACCTTCTTAGATCTGTGGTAAGATGCAGTGAGCTAATGCTTGAATAGACCTAACAGTGCCTGACGTGGGTAATACTCAATACCTTCCAGATATTTTTTCTTAGCTGTTGCTGTTGCTACTGAAGAGACTAAAATCCCCTGAGGCAATGTCTGCACTGAGGCTGGTTTTACACAGAAGTGCGTTGCTCTAAAAGCCTTTCCTTTTAAGTTATCTCTGTATTTCAAATGTGTTATTAGTGGAATATATAGAATTGATAGTACGTACAGTAGGCTCTTGGGTCTGTGTCAGCCCTGACTTGGGAACGGGTTCCCTGGACAGCTGGGAGGGTGTGAGGGCACTTAGTCGACCCCGGAGCTTCTGCCACGGCCTGCTCGGGGTGTCCTTTCCTCACTACCACACATTTAGCGACTCCTGTGAAATGGTAAAAAGTTGTAAGAAAAATGTGTACCAAGTGTGCGAAAGAATAAAGCTATATGCACGTCATTCACTTGTGTTAGTAAAATATCATACATTCCTTTGTCCTTTTCTGTCAGGAAAATTGAGTCCTGCTGGCCCACTGTTTTTGCTTATAACGCTGACTAAGGAAATTTCAGAGCCTGGTCTAAAAAATGAAAGTCTTCATAATGAACAAGAGGAGTCCTAGGAAGAGATGAAAGAGATTGCCCTTCTCCTTTTCTGCAGAGGGAGAGAGAGCTTTTTCCCGTAACACTAGTTCCAATCATCTAATTTGGTAAAATGCTATAAATTGAGAGCTTTCATAAGAATATCAATCTTGCTTTTGTGTGTTACCAGCTTATTTTCTTCCTTTATCAGAAATCTGCCCTTGAAAAATAATATGAAGAAAAGGGTCTTGTAAGAGGCCTAAGATTTAAAAATCGATGCCATGACCTGTGAAAATGCAGCGCTCGTGATTCTCTGTGACACTCTCCTGCCCCCACGATCTGTTCTCTTCCTTTCTGAGGCCTGTCCTGGGCCCCAGGAGGCTGAGCCGCACAGAGTGCATCCCCCAGCCTCCCCTGTGGATGCCCCTGTTGGCTTTGGCCAACATGAGAGCCTTGGTGAGGCAAGCAAAGTCCAGCACAGTTTAAGGAGGCCTTCACTCTCAAGTGTGACCCTGTGCCTCCCTGTGAGCCTGAGGGTGAGTCTCGCTGGCCTGTCTCACCCAGGGGATAAGGGGCAGGGCGTTCACTCTCCATTCCCTCCCTGCTTTGGGCTGTTTCTGGCCCAGCCAAGGGAAGGATATCAGGGGAGATTCCTCCAAGGCTCCAGCCCTCCCTGGGCTCACCTGCGCCTCCAGCCCTAGAGATAGAAGTGGTTTCCCAGTGTTGCTGGTCTCTGAGTACCCCAACTTCCCACAACTTTACAAGCAGTTCCTCCATTAAAGTCTCTTGAACCATCCAAATTGGAAGTTATTTCCCACGAGGACTCTAAGCCAATAATCTTTCACACACACACACACACACACACAAGTATTTCTGACTGTTTATCTTACTTGATGATTTGTTGCTCTGATAGTAATGTTGTGATTGATAGCTCAGTATCCTTGACTAATACAAATAATTAAAATATGACTGTCAGATCAGAAAAAACAGAAAAGAACTTAAAGTTTCATGCACTTGCATGATTTATTTTATTTATTTATTTTTTGTGTGTGTGATTTTATTTTTTTTATTTTTTAATTTTTTAATTATTTATTATTTTTGGGGGGTACACCAAGTTCAATCATCTGTTTTTTTTTTATTTATTTTTATTTTTTATTTTTTTTGGGGGGGTACACCAGGTTCAATCATCTGTTTTTATACACATATCCCCGTATTCCCTCCCTCCCTTGACTCCCCCCCACCCTCCCTCGAGTCCCCCCCACCCTCCCTGTCCCAGTCCTCTAAGGCATCTTCCATCATCGAGTTGAACTCCCTTTGTTATACAACAACTTCCCACTGGCTATCTATTTTACAGTTGGTAGTATATATATGTCTGTGCTACTCTCTCGCTTCGTCTCAGCTTCCCCTTCACCCCCCGCCCCCTCCCAAACCTCGAGTTCTCCAGTCCATTCTCTGCACCTGCGTCCTTGTTCTTGTCACTGAGTTCATCAGTACCCTTTTTTAGATTCCGTATATGTGAGTTAGCATACAATAGTTGTCTTTCTCTTTCTGACTTACTTCACTCTGTAGCATGATTTATTTTAATTTTAAACATCCAAAGTTTTGTCCCACTTAGACAAATGAGAGGAAAAAAAATTGTAGTGAAAATTGGGACGTGTGAATGGAGGAAAGTGTTTAGGAAGCAAGTATATTTGTGCCTGTACAAAAACTGACAATAATGGCAAATTTAGGGGTTTTTTGAGAGTCTCTGGCTCTATCTTTCCTGACCCTCCAGGGTCTATTCTATGATAAAGGGACAAGGAGCCGTTGTTATGCCCTGAAGCTGAGGTGCAGATCTTCAGCTAATGCTGTGCAAAGTCTATTTGGGAAGATGCATGGTTTGCTGCAGAGAAACTCCTTGTGGGGTGGGGCGGAGGAGGTGGCAACACAGCAATTCCTCCGCTGGCGCGACTTCCGTCCCTGAAAATTATAACCACCCTATTGCTTCACCCTCTGGGGAGCCGTTTAACAAGTCCTGACTCTCAATCAGCAAAGCACAGCAAAAGCCAGTGTGTCCACATTGTGAAAAGGTATACATTTAGGTTTGTGTGACTGAAAGGGGCAGAGGGTAAGGTGAGGAATCGTTGCTCTGGCTCTGGGACTGACACCTCTGCCCTGCAGGCTTGTCCCCCAGAACCCTGGAGGCTATTGTTTTACCACCCCACCCAGTACCCGCCATCCAAAGGACAAGGTGAAGCGCAGATTCATTATTCGTCTATTGGAGAGCACAGTATGGACCTTTTAAGACACTGCATTAGTTAAAGAGGCTTTCAGAAGCCATCATTTCTAAGAGTCTCAGTTCTGTTTAGATAGCAAAATAATTGCAAGTTCCCAGTGAGAGCTTCCATAGCTGCAGAGGTGCTGAGGTCTTGATTTATACTTGTACAGAACTGAGCTAGCTGTTGATATGAAAATGTTAATTAGTGTTATAACTGCTCTTTAATTTGCATATTCTGTTAATTAACTTTCTCTTTGGGAGTGACCAGATTTGGAATGTGGGAATGAGAGAACTATGTAACCTCAGAGACAAAAAAGATTTTAAAGGTTTTTTTTCCCCAACCACCCTTCTGATACTGAATTCCTCCACCTTGTCCTTGCCAGGGATCTTTCTGTGTCTGCCCGTACACCTCTAATGATTTCCTGGGGGGGAGGGACGGGGGAGGGTTGGGGATGGTAGTAGTACTCAATCATTTGCTGGGTACTATGTGCTAGGTGTTCTTTCCTTTATACCCCACAATCACCCTAGCAGATAAGTTGCTATTCCCACTTTATAAATGTTGAAACTGAGGTTCAGAGAGTTTAAGAAACTTGTTCTTTAAAAAAGTATGTAGATATCAATTTCAGCTCAACATATAAAGACTTGGAAGTCCCATTCTAACAATAAGAAAAAGCTGAACAAATTGAATATCAGTTACTTTTCTTGGAATCATCAGAACACTGAATTCACAAGGCAAACTGCCAGCCCCAAATCTGGAGAGAGTACTGCTGAGATCCGCTTATCTGGCGCAGAGGCTGCTGGATTCATAAACCTGCAAGAATGCTTAAATGGTAATTTTGAGAAGTTTCTGGAAGCTGAGTGTGGACTAGCTTGAGGACGAGAAACTGCTGGGGGCAGGGGCTACAGTTTTAGTGGGGGCTCTGCTCTTTATGTGGGCTTTACGTCCAGGAACCCTACCAGGTTCTCAAGGTGAAGATCAGAAAAAAGATCCCCTTATGGATCTACTGAAGGAAGGAAAAGCATCATCACTGTGAAACACACGGAATGCATTCTCCACAGTACACTTCAGGAGAAGACATATTGCCCAAGCCTTATCTCAGTCAGGAGAAGGGCATTCCTCTTACCCCAGCTCCCCGTTTCCTCCCTGTTTTGCCTAAGGAAAAAAGAAAAAAAACAAACAAACAGAAAACAAAGCCAGAAACAACAACCATAGGTAACAGGGATCAGGTCTTCAAGGAAATTAATTGAGACTTCTATAGCCAGGAAAGGGAATAGGGGGCAGGGAGAAATTCTTGTAAAGGTCACAGCCCCAAAACACAGGCCTACTAAAGGAGCAAAATTTAATTAGAAGATCACAGAACGCTACCTCTTCTCCATACCTTACTACACCAACAGGGTTTTCCAGTACAATAACAGTGGATTGCAGCTGAAAGAGCTGCAACACAGACTGACTCACTTTGGAGGAATATTTAGGGAAGTCCAAAGTCAGCAGAGGAGGCAAAGCAAGGAACCTGAGGAGTTTGAAGGCTCTGGTACCTACAGCTACAGCAAATATTAAACACAGTCCAGATTCTCGCCAGATTTAACATAAATCCTGATGCTAAGGCCAGTTTACCTCAGTTTCTGTTATCCAGTAAAACATGTCTGATACTCAACAAAAAATTCTAAGGCATGCCAAAAGACAAGGAAAACCACTGACCAAAGAGACACAGCAGTTATCATAACTAGACTCAGCTATGACATAGATGGAGGAAATATCAGACAGGGAATTTAAAATAACGATCATTAATATGTTAAGGGCCCTAGTAGAAAAAGCAAACAACATGCAAGAACAGATGGGTAAGGTAAGCAGAGAGATGGAAAGTCTACAAAAGAATCAAAAGGAAATACTAGACATCAAAAACACTATAAGAGAAATGAAGAAAGTCTTTAATAGCTTCCTCAGTAGACTTGACGTGGCTGAGGAAAAAATCAGTGAGCTTAAACATAGGTCAACAGAAACTTTTCAAAGGGAAATGCAAAGAGAAAAATAATAAAGAAAAAGAAAAACAGAACAGGACATCCAAACTGTGGAACAGGATCAGAAAGTGTAATATACAGATCATTGCCATACTGGAAGGCAAAGAAAGAAGAGTGCAGAAGAAATGTTTAAAATAATAATGGCTGAGAATTTTCCAAAGTTAATAAAAGACACCAAAATTCAGACCAATGAAACTCAGAAAAACCAAGCAGGGAAAATATAAAACAAAACAAAAATCAACCACCTGGGAATATCATACGCAAATTGAAGAAATCAAAGACAAAGAAAATATTGAAAGAAGCCAGAGGAATGAAAGCATTTATAGAGGAACAAGGATAAGAATTACAGCAGGCTTCTTATCAGAAACTGTGTAAGAAGGATGAGAGGGAGTGAAAGCTTTAAAATGTTGAAAGGAAAAAAAAAAAAAAAAAAAACAGCCAAACTAGAATTCTACATCCAGTGAAATGATCTTTCAAAAGTGAAGAAAAAATCAAGGCATTCTTAGAATGAAAGCTGAGGGAATTTCTCACCAGCAGATTTGTTCCACAGTGTCTGAGTTCATTAGGATTGCTATAACAAAATACTATAGACTGGGTGACTTATAAACAACAGAAGTTTATTTTTTATGGTTCTGGAGGCTGGGGAGTCCCACAGTCTAGGTGCCAACAGAGTTGGCTTCTGGCGAAGGCTCACTTCCTGGTTCATAGACCTCCAGCTTTTCTCTGTAACCTCATATGGCAGAAGAGGTTGAGGAAGCTCTCTGAATCTCCTTTATAGGGGCACTGACCCTCTGTGCTCTGTGTATGATGGCTCTACCCTCATGGTCTAATAATCTCCCAAAGGCTCCACCTTCAAATATCATTATTGGAGAATAGGCTTCAACATGAATTTTTTTGGAGGGGGCACAAACATTCAGTCTAAAGCAGCAAGAAGTGTTAAAGAAGTTCTTTAGGCAGAAGGAAATTATATAGGTCAGAAATTTGAATCTTCATAAAGAAAGGAAGAGTATAAGGGAATTGATTGATCTAAAAGATAACTTTTTGTTTAAAGCACAATAGTAAAAATATACTAGGTGATTAGTGACATGAATGATGACAGAGGATGGAAGAAATTGGAAATATTCTGTCATAAGTTACTTTTACTATATGTGAAAAGGTATAGTGTTATTTGAAAGTGGACTTAGATTAGTTAAAAGTGTATATTATAAACTCTAGGGCAACCACTGAAAAAGTTAAAGAAGTATACAAAGAGGAGAGAAAATGGAATCACACAAAATATGTATGAATTAAAACCAGAAAAAGAGGGGGAAATCAAGCATGTATATCACTGACTACATGCCAGGCCCTGTTCTGACCGTTTTACAAGTATTAACTCTTCTGATTTCCGTTGCAACATGTGAGGCATTCGTATCATGATCCCTTTTTTCAGGTGAGGAGACTAAGGCACAGGGAGGTTGAATGTGTTGCCCAAAGCACACAGCCAGTAAATGGTGGTGCTGAGGTTCAAGCCCCAGGCAATCCTTGTTCTTAAGCCCTACACTGAGTAGTCTTATTAATATTAGAGCCAGAACTTGAAATCAGATCTCTCTGACTGCAATGCCTGTACCTTTATCCACCACTCTAGGAATAAACTCTGCTACCTCCGTTTGTAAAGCTTTTCATCTTTAGGTAGCTCTGAACTTTTGTTTTTTAAAGATTTTTTTCCATGTTATTTACATGATACATGCTCACTGTAAAAAAAAAAAAAAGTGCAGAAAGATATAGGAAAAATAAAAAAT
The DNA here is from genome assembly GCF_030028045.1 of Hippopotamus amphibius kiboko. Taxonomy (NCBI): domain Eukaryota; kingdom Metazoa; phylum Chordata; class Mammalia; order Artiodactyla; family Hippopotamidae; genus Hippopotamus; species Hippopotamus amphibius. The sequence goes on along the minus strand of NC_080189.1, from coordinate 52,546,763 downwards.
AATCTTATCCAGAGTAAATTACTCTTAACATTTCAGTAACCATGTGTTTGTATATCTCTCTGCATATGTGCAAATATATAGGTAAAGCTGCATTAATAGGATATTAAACATGCTATTTTATTATAAACACAATATTTTCTTCTAGTCTTTAACTTTTTCTTCTGTGCTCACTTCCCTTAGCCTCTCTCTACTCCCACCTGCCCAAATTGGGAAGTCAAATTTAACATAAAATTATTATAAATATATATTTACATTAATAGGGATTTTACCATTTTGCTTTAGAAAAGTGAAATCATATTTTACATATTTTTCTGGGCCTTTCTTTTCACTTAATAATACATTATATAAATCTTTCAAATGGCTTGGAATAGATATAACTCATTCATTCCAATGGTTATCTAGTACCCAAAGTATGGATGAACCACAGTGAATTCAGTAATTCCCCTAATTGGAGGGTCTGCTTGCAGATTCAGTTTTTGACCTCTACAAAATGTTGCAATAAAAACTTTACACAGAGCTTCTTGTTAAACAGACAGATTAAACTTCTGTGTCCTTGCCAAACCCACTAAAATCACAGTAAATGGCTTGTTTTAAAGGTATGAACTCATAAGGACAAAGAGCATAGGAGAGGAGACATCAACAACAAAGAATCTGCCTCAGCAGACAGCAGAAGGTGAAGGAAAATCAACATGCAACCTGGTATACACTGCAGAACCTCCAGAGGCCCAGGAGCTGGGCACATCAGGTACCTCTGGAAGTGGGAGGGAAAGTGGAACTTAGTAGAATTGGTTCAGTGTCTGTTTGAGAAGTAATTAGACTTACTGATTCCTTCCCCACCTTCATGTAGCTAAGTGACTGCCAATCCCTGACTCTGGGTAAAGATGCGACATTTATTCTCCGGAGTAGGTAAAACAGAGGGACTCTAGGCTAAGGGATGCTAAGAACTGTTGAGGGCAGAGGTATATAGTGAAAACAAGAGAATTAAGTAAAAGGTTACATACTAAATGGCCCTGTTCTTTCACTCTGCTCTGATAATGCCTGGGAACCAGGGGTATTCATATTCTAACCAGTCAAGCAACTAGGAGTGTCCTCTCTGGGGAATGTAATCACCCTGAAGAAGAGACCTAAATATAATGATATAAATTATTCCCCAAATGAAATAGCCTTCCATATCATCCTGCCAAGAAGACCACACATGATAAACTCAAGTGCAAAACTTTGACTTATCTTCTGAATATCTCACTCTTAAATATGAGCTAATAGGGAAAAATTGTCAGATATTTGAGGAAAATCTCTAACATGAGAGAAACCAAAAGCAGCTAGAATGAAACAGAAACTAGGCAGAAAGAAAAAAGTTAAAAGCAAATGCAGCCTATCCTCGAATAATGATATTGCATTCACAAAATAAGAATAGGATACTCTTTTTAAAGTTATCATTCAGAGAACAAAAAAAGGCTCTTAGAAATTGAAACATAAGAAATGAAAAACTGAAAAGTAGAGCAAAAAGTTAAAGAAATGGATAATAGGATTGCAAGGAAGATTCATTGTTAATATTTGTTAAATGGTTAGAACAGTGCCTGGCACACAGAGAATGGTACCAAAATGATCATAGTAATCCTAGAAAGAGAAAATGGAAGGAAAAAAATCACCCAAGAAATAATTCAAGAAAATTTCTCAGAACTGAAGCATAGGAGTATCAACAATGAATGAACTACCAGAGAGCTGAACACAGTAAATGAAGCACACCATCATGAAATTTCAGAACTCTTGGAACAAGAGAAGAAACTTCAGAGAGAAAAAACAGGTTTTGTACGAGGGATCAAGAAGCAGAATGCCACTGGATTTCTCAACAGCAATAATGGAAGCCAAAAGGCAATGGCTAGAATACCTTCAAGATTCTAAAGGAAAATATTTCCAAAATTTCCTGCTCAGCCTACCAATTAAATGGGACATTTTCAGAAATCAGATATCACAAAATTTCCCTGCATTTATTCTCAGGAAGCTGATGTAGGATGGACTGCACCAAATGAGGGAGAAACCTTTCCTAAAAAAAGACATTCTTGACGACTCCTTCCACTCCTCTGTCCCGCTGCCCCAAGCCCTACCATTACCATGGTCAGCTGAGTGGTGTTTGTATTTCTGTTTCTGCATCCTAAGATCCCACTGGATTTTGGCAGTTACATCATACTCCCTGAAGTAGCTTTCAATCCAAATCCTCAAATCTACTGTCCACCTGCCACTGCTAAACCATTTCCTCCCCCCAACACATGTACACTAGGTATCCACATTTGATTATCCCCAAAGCTGGAGATTTATATCAATAAGTTCCCTGGAATGTACCATGAGTCCTGACTTGTTTTATCTAAGTGCAGAATCTTCTATCTATTACTGTTCAAATCCATCTTGTTAGATTTGTCCCATTGCTCCAGGCTGTCAGGAACCTTTCCTATCCTTATTCTGTCATCCAGTGTATTTGCTGTCCTTTCCAAACTCCTGTCATCCATAAATTAAATCAATGTGCCCTCTAAACTTTCAGCCAAGGCATGGACACAAGTGCCAAACAAACCAGGGCTGCATCATCCAGAAGTTCATCTATCAATGCCAACAGCTCTTCTACCAGTTAAGAATTTCCCTAACTCTCGTGGCAAATGCTCCTGGAGATAGCACCAGATCTGCACACAAAAACTGTACGTCATTAATATGGGCTATCTGGTTTCTGTGCTCCTAATGCAATTTGTGAGATGTTTGCAATTTTAAGCCCAAATAAATAAATTCTTTGCATAAAGTGAGAAGTTGATACATTCTCTTAGCCTCAGTTCATGAAAACTGGCTGCAGAGAAAAATACAGGAGAAGAATCTACTACAGTAGTTCTGTTCTAAAGAAAATATAAAATAGACATTGCCTCCAGTAACTATTACCCTTAAAAGCCCTTTAGGAGGAGCCACATTGGAGAACATCTCAGTCTTTCAATGAGATGACCAAAGCCAGTTTCCTTTCAGCATTGGAGCAGATTGCTGTCCCTAGTTTAGCATCGATAAGGTAACTGGGTCCATTTTAGTGACCATATTAAAATAAAAATATGTATCTTTTAAAAACATTTTATTGGGGTGTAGTTGATTTACAGTGTTCTCAGTTTCAGGTGTACAGCAAAGTGATTCAGTTATATATATACTTACATTCATTCTTTTTTACATTACTTTCTCATATAGGTTATCGCATAATATTGAGTAGAGTTCCCTGTGCTATACAGTAGGTCCTTGCTGGTTATCTATCTTATATATAGGAATGTGTGTATGTTCATCCCAGGCTCCTGATTTATCCCTCCCCAACCACGCTTCCCCTTTGGTAACCGTAAGTTTCTTTTCCATATCTGTAAGTCTGTTTCTGTTTTGTAAATACGTTCATTGGTATCATTTTTAAAAATTAGATTCCACATGAGTGATATCACATGATATTTGTCTTTGTCTGACTTACTTCACTTAGTATGATAATCTCTAGGTCCATCCATGTTGCTGCAGATGGTATTATTTAGTTCTTTTTTATGGCTGAGTAATATTCCATTGTATATTTATACCACATCTTCTTTACCCATTTATCTGTTGATGGACACATAGGTTGCTTCCATGTCTTGGCTATTGGAAATAGTGCTGCAATGAACATTGGGGTGCATGTATCTTTTCGGGTTAATTTTCTCTGGGTATATGCCCAGGAGTGGGATTGTTGGATCATACGGTAGTTCTATTTTTAGTTTATTTTTAAGGAACCTCCATACTGTTCTCCGTAGCAGCTGCACCAATTTACATTCCCACCAACAGTGTAGGAGGGTTTCCTCTTCTCCACACCCTCTCCAGCATTTACTGCTTGTAGACTTTTTGATGATGGCCACTCTGACTGGTGTGAGGTATTACCTCATATTAGTTTTGGTTTGCATTTCTCTGATAATTAGTGATGTTGAGCATCTTCTCATGTACTTTTTCGCCATCTGTATGTCTTCTTTGGAAAAATGTGTATTTAGATCTGCCCATTTTTCGATTGGGTTGTCTTTTTCTTTTTTTTTTTATTGGAATATAATTGCTTTACACTCTCGTACCAGTTTTTGAGGTACAACAAAGTCAATCAGCTGTATTTATACACATATCCCCATATTCCCTCCCTCCCTCGACTCCCCCCCACCCTCCCCATCCCGGCCCTCTAAGGCATCATCCATTATCGAGTTGATCTCCCTTTGTTATACAGCAACTTCCCACTGGCTATCTATTTTACAGTTGTAGTATATATATGTCTGTGCTACTCTCTCACTTCATCCCAGCTTCCCATTCACCCCCCGCCCCCCCCCAACCTCATGTCCTCCAGTCCATTCTCGGCATCTGCATCCTTATTCTTGTCTTGTCACTGTGTTCATCAGTACCTTTTTTTTTTTTTTAGATTCCGTATATATGAGTTAGCATACAATATTTGTTTTCTTTTTCTGGCTTACTTCACTCTGTATGACAGACAGTCTATCCACCTTATTACATATAGCTTCATTTCATTCCTTTTTATGGCTGAGTAATAGTCCATTGTATATATATGCCACATCTTCTTTATCCATTCATTTGTTGATGGGCATTTCAGTTGCTTCCATGTCCTGGCTATTGTAAATAGTGCTGCAATAAACATTATGGTACATGTTTCTTTTTGGATTGTGGTTTTTCTCTGGGTATATGCCCAGTAGTGGAATTACTGGATCATATGGTAGTTCTATTTTTAGTTTTTTAAGGACCCTCCAAACTGTTTTCCATGGTGGCTGTACCAACTTACATTCCCACCAACAGCACAGGAGAGTTCCCTTTTCTCCACACCCTCTCCAACATTTGTCTTTTTGACATAGAGCTGCATGAGTTGTTTGTATACTTTGGAGATTAAGCCCTTGTTAGTCACTTTGTTTGCAAATGTTTTCTCCCATTCTGGGGGTTGTCTTTTCATTTTGTTTATGGTTTCCTTTGCTGTGCAGAAGCTTTTAAGTTTAATTAGGTTTCATTTGTTTATTTTTGTTTTTATGTATTTTTTCAATACTAGAATCACACTCAGTGTGGCAAAATGCTCCCACTGTTAGAGAGGGAAGAAAAAGGACTGAGTGAATAGCAGGTTTTCACCTCATCCTGACCTCACAGTATGCACTTAGTGAATGGAATAGATGGAAATATTACAAAGTTTCTATCTCTCTATCTCTCAATCTTTCTCTCTCTCTTCCCTTCCTTTCTCTCCCCTCAACCTTACCCTATTCCTCAGAGTAGAATTTGCTTCAGTAAACATGAGTATGATGGCTGTTTAGTCATACCACATTTAGACAAAAGGGTCAAGATTGTACAGATTTCTGAAACCTGAAATCAGATGGGAGGTTTAAAGGGAGACAGTCCTTCAAAATAAGCTTGATTACCTTACAATTGATTATCTGGGGAGATTCATCATTGCCCCTGTGTCTCATAAGGTTCAGAAGAGACCAGGTCAACAGGAAACTGGGGTTTTAGGTCCCCTAATACAAACGGGGTCAAGGAGAAGTCATTGCTCCTCCACTGCCTCGCCTGGCTAGCAGCCCTTAGGCAGGAGGAGAACTCACCTTAAGGAAGGAGAGTCAGTGGGCTTGTCTTCCATGACAGGGAACTACAAAAAGAAAACCAGAGTGTATTGAAGACTGTGACATTTTGAACCACACTATGACATTAGACAGTGCCATATTGGTGTGCATTTCTAATGTATTTGGTAAACTTCTTTGAAAGAGATGTGGGCAACTACAGCATCCATACTCACCACTACAGTAAGAGGATATTATTTTTAATCAAGAAGTCAGGACCTAAGAGGGCAGGCAGCAGTATCAAGCAGTATCAGCAGTATTTTGTCTTATGGAACTAAAAACCACAGCCACAGAAAGATAGAGAAAATGAAAAAGCAGAGGACTTTGTACCAGATGAAGGGACAGGATAAAAACCCAGAAAAACAACTAAATGAAGAGGAGATAGGCACCCTTCCAGAAAAAGAATTCTGAATAATGATAGTGAAGATGATCCAGGACTTTGAAAAAAGACTGGAGGCAAAGATCAAGAAGTTGCAAGAAAAGTTTACCAAAGACTTAGAAGAATTAAAGAGCAAACAAACAGAGATATGCAACATAATAACTGAAATGGAAAATACACTAGAAGGAACCAATAGCAGATTAACTGAGGCAGAAGGGCGAATAAGTGAGCTGGAAGACAGAATGGTGATAATCACTGATGCAGAAAAGAATAAGGAAAAAAGAATGAAAAGAACTGAAGACAGACTAAGAGACCTCTGGGACAATGTTAAACACACCAACATTCACATTATAGGGGTCCCAGAAGGAGACGAGAGAGAGAAAGGACTGTGGGAAGACATTCTGGAACCTTTTTGAAACATTGAAAATGTTGAAGTATGTGGGCCGAGCGATGGGATTCAGAATGTCCTGCTTGAGCAGTGGAGGAGCTGAGGGTGCGGGGCGTGGAGACTAATATCACCCTGTTTGGTCCTGAGGGATGGCTGGTTAGCCAAAGACGGGTAAGATTCCTCAGAGGAGGAACAACCTAAGACAGGCACAGCCGCAGAGGGGCCAACAGGGGTGGTGCATAGAGCCTTCCTTATATCACCGTGTTTGGCCCTGGAGGATGACTGGTTAGCCAGAGACGGGTAAGATTCCTCAAGGGAGGAACAACCTAAGACAGGCACAGTCGCAGAGGGGCCAACACGGGTGGGGCACAGACCCTTAATCCTTCTGAGAGAGGTCTCCTGCCCCCAGGGCTGCTTTGCTCTCCACGCCCAGCTCAAACCCATGCCACGCCCAGCTCAAATCCACACCCAGCTCAAATCCACACCCTGCTCAAATCAGGACCCAGGAGGCAAACAAAGATCATTGCCCCCAGTCATGTGAGGCCTTTGATTGTTTATGGGATTAACCTGGGAGTGTCAGACCCTTAGGCTATGCCGAGAACTCAATAAAAGCAACGTGGGATCAATTAGCGAGGCTCTTGATCCTAGAGGTCTTGAGTCCCCCGGTCCCATCTTTCTCTTCAGTCTGTGTCTGTGTGTTCTTCAAGCTTGCGGCACCCGTCACTCACCTCGAGTCGCCGAGTTGATCCCGGCAAAGGACCCGAGAAAATACTGGAAGAAATTATAGTTGAAAACTTCCCTAACATGGGAAAGGAAATAGCTACCCAAGTCCAGGAAGCGCAGAGAGTCCCAGGCAGGATAAACCCAAGGAGAAACACGCCAAGACATATAGTAGTCAAACTGACAAAAGTAAAGACAGAGAAATGTTATTAAAAGCAACAAGGGGAAAATGACAAATAACATACAAGGGAACTCCCATCAGGTTAACAGCTGATTTCTCAGCTGAAACTCTGCAAGCCAGAAGGGAGTGGCATGATATATTTCAAGTGATGAAAGGGAAGAACCTTCAACCAAGAATACTCTACCCAGCAAGGATCTCATTCAGATTTAACGGAGAAATCAAAAGCTTTACAGACAAGCAACAGCTAAGAGAATTCAGCACCACCAAACCAGCCCCACAACAAATGCTAAAGGAACTTCTCTAAGTGGGAAACGTAAGAGAAGAAAAGGACCTACAAAAACAAAAACAATTAAGAAAATGATAATAGGAACATACCTTGAATGTAAATGGACTAAATGCCCCAACCAAAAGACACAGACTGGCTGAATGGATACAAAAACAAGACCCATATATATGCTGTCTCCAAGAGACCCACTTCAGACCTAGGGACACACACAGACTGAAAGTGAGGGGATGGAAAAAGATATTCCATGCAAATGAAAATCAAAAGAAAGCTGGAGTAGCAATAGTCACATCAGATCAAATAGACTTTAAAATAAAAAATGTTACAAGAGACAAGAAAGGACACTACATAAAGATCAAGGGATCCATCCAAGAAGAGGAGATAACAATTATAAATATATACGCACCCAACATAGGAGCACCTCAATACAAAAGGCAAATGCTAACCACTATGAAAGAGGAAATGCAAGGCAGAAATAGAGACACAGATGTAGAAAACAAACACATGGACACCAAGTGGGGAAAGTTGGGAGGATTGGGGGGGGATGAACTGGGAGATTGGGATACCAAACTGTACACTCTAAATATATGCTGTTTATTGTCTGTTAACTGTATCTCAATAAAAGTTCTTAAAAATAAATTTAAAAAAAAATTAAAAAAAAAAAAGTCAGGACCTGAGCCAAGTATAGATGTATGAAATAGTAACCCAGCCCTCAGTTCCCTGAACAGGTGACCTTTCCAGAAAGGTCCAGAGGCACGCTATTGAAAGAACAATGCCTGTCTAAATTAAAACTCGGACTCAGGTGGTCTGGCTGTATGATGAAAGCACTCAGGTTCAGCAACTTACAGAATGAAATGAGTGCTCATATTCAAGAGCTTTTAGTAGTAATTGTACAATTAAATGACCAATGTTTCAGCAAAGCATTTAAAAAATCTTATCCTTAATTCTATTTGACCTATTTAGGGAGATTTATTTAGCAGATAAACGTTGTCCTGAAACCAAACAAAAGAATAAGATAAAATCACACTTGTGATCTCACATATGCTAATATTAACTTCTTTCATATATTTTAAACCAAGCAATAGACTTTGGACTGAAATCTAAAACTACGCTTTTAAATATACTCAGGGCATTTTACTGTACAGTTTAGTGGTTTCCAGGACTTATTGATCTCATAATGTCAAAACAAATTTTTTTTTTCTTTGCCTCAAGGCACTTAATCTTCTATTAGGGGAGATCAGTTCCAAAAATTGACTGTAGAGAGCTTTAAGGCTGAATTAAAATTGCACCAAGTAAACGATTGTGTCATTTGTATTTGTTACAAGGTGGTCACCATCTGGCTTATCCTGCTTGTGCTTTAGGGGCCAGGAGTCAGGGGGCAGTTTTTCTAGTGGAAGTTTTTAATCAAACTGTCATCTCTTGTCCAAGCCATCTTATTGAAACATGACATTTCTGACCCTGATAGCATCATGGGAATTGGAAAAAGAATATAAATTTGTTCTTTCTGGGTTTCCTTATTGGAAAAATTAGTTTTGTATGTATCTCATGGACTAAAATATTTAACAGATTTTTGTGCCTCAAAGTAGGAGAACAAAATGTAAATCAATAAAGAAAAACCTCTTGATACTATTATTCATCTTATTCACCAACAGAACTGCAGCCAAAGAACCATGGCCAACATTTACTGAGCACTTATATTAACAGAGCGCATGCCAGCCTCTGTTAATGCTGAATTGTATTGTCACTTAATCCACCAGCTAACTCCATGAAGCATGTTTAATTGTTGCCTCCATTTCACAGATGAGGAAACTGAGGCATAGAGCAAATAAGTAACTTGTCCAAAGACATGGGTACAGAGCTGGTTTGAGGCCAGGTAGCATGACTGAAGCCTTTGTATTCTACCATATTTCTTCTGGAACAACTCATCTGTAGCATAGGAAGACCCCCACCCAACCCTCTGACTTAGTGACTATAAGAATCAGACAATGGACTGGATAAAAAGAATGTATTTTCAGATCCCAAAGTGCATTTCCCTCTCGAATGTCATTCCTGTAGCTTCTATAAGTTTTGAAGAGACCTTGGCCAAGCTGACAGGCCAGGCTGCTCTCATTTAGAGAGATTTTATTTTTCATAAGTGTCAACGTAGGGAAATAAAAAGGAAGCGTAAAGTACAAAAAGCACTTTGGCCACCTTCTCCGCTTTTAAAGTTTTTGTGAAATAAACCCAAGTTCCTTTATTTGTAGTGACACTAGGTATAAATTACCTTTTGGTATTTGGCTTTGGGAATCAGGGGAGTGTAGGGCTTTTCCATTTGGCTTTCTCTCCTCTCTTCTTTTCTCCCAAAAAAGAACCCGATGAGGCATTTTCTTTTTATTCTGTGTAAATCTAAACTGTAAACAAGCCAGCTCAGGCTGTGCTGTTGATATGTGGTTTTAGGAGCTCACCTGGTGGTTGGAGTAGCTGCACAGTTTATTTGACAGAAGTTGGAAGCAGGGAGGGGTGTTTTGCTCAGGGAATCATTTTACATCCCACTTGGAGAGCGGCTCACACTTTAAGCTGTTTAAACTGTTGCACTGGGCATGGGGCAGCACTTTCTAGCCAAGGTGGCTTGATGACGGCTTCAGCAGGAGGGAGAATCCTGTTCCAGCCTTGGAAAGGCCACCCCAAGTCAGAGAAAGGACTAGTCTTCTGTGTTGTGCCCAATACAGGTACTTGGAGTCTCCTGACCTTCTCACACTTGCAGCTGGGAGCTGGGAGAGATGACACACTCAAGAGACTTTATTTTCTGTCTTCTGTCTTGTCTTCAAGTTTTACCAGCTTAGACAGAAACTTAGGGCTCATCTAGTTCAGCCCTGGACTCTTAACTCAGAGAAAAGATTGCATCCAAGTTAGAGGCTTTCATCTTCAGCCCTTTTCTGCACATCAGCTGGATCATCACGAATCTACCTCCTGACGTCATTGGGTCTTCTGACATTTCCTGAGCCTTTGCCTTGTGCTATGTACTGCTTAGACCTGGTGCTCTGAATATGTGTGTGACCCAGTTCCTCTCTCTGAGAGAGGAGGTAGTTAAGTATGACTTAGCCCAGGGGCAGCAGTCTACCACCAGTAGGCTGGATCCAGGTGGCACACAGCCATACTCATTTGTTTGTGTGTGTCTGTGGCTGCTTTCATGCTACAGTGGCAGAGCTGAGACAGAGACTGCGTGGCCTGCAAAGCTGAAAATATTTACTATCTAACCCTTGACGGGAAAAATTTGCCAATGCCTGGTTTAATTTGTCTCCCTCTGAGGTTTCATTAAAAGCAGTGGTTAGAAACTAGTGGCTGATAGATGAGGGTGCTTTGGCAAGGACCATGTTTCATAATGCAGAATCTGAATGTGTCTAGAGGCCTCTCATGACTCTTCACACGCAACACATCCTGTTTTCCTACACCCAGTTCCCTTCACACCGAGGCTGCCTCTGTGGCTCCCGAAGATGCTTGAATTTGAGAACCTTGATTCCGAGCAAGACCACTTAAGATGGAAAAAGTGAGGAGTGGCTCATCTTTACTGAGCTTCAGTGCTGAACTTTGACATAGGGACATTTCTTCTCTACCATCAGTAACACTCGCATAACAAAATCTTCAGGTACTGATGGGGTTACAGAAGGAAGGGAGTGCAGAGTCTACCATGACGCTCTTTGACCCCAGGGGCACGGCTTTATTATCCCTTCGAAGCTGGAAGAGCACACAGCACAAAAGAGATCCTACAAATATTGTTGAATGAATCAGTGGTGGAAAAAAGGGCAGAACAGAGCAAATAATGTTGCTTGTTAATTGGCCAATGAACAAGTTGAAGTTACCTCATGGTGTTTTCCATAAATTTTTAAATACTCATTTTAATGGTGTCAAAACAGTCTTTCTGATTTGAAAATTAACCAACCAAATGAAGAAGTCCCTATGGTTTGAACAATTAATATGACCAGTTTTACTGTCAGCTCATGAATCTCTCAACAGTCACTAAAGAGAGAGCCTAGGAATTAGATAGATGGCAATTCAGGCTGGATCTTCCACCTGTTACTGGATCAACTTTTAAGTAACTTGACGTTTAACTTTTAACCCTTTACTGGTCCAGGGGTTCCTACGTGTATAAAGATCTTGATAATTGAGGGATTGCCATTTTTATCCTACAGGCACTAGAAATCAACTTTTTATAGTGTATAGAAAATATAACTTCATGTTACAAATGACAGAACCCAAAGAAGCTATGAAAGATCCCATTGCTACCCCCTGTTGCTTGGCAACATTCCCACCTGAGCTATGGTGGACAAAATGAGTTTACTCTACTTAAAATATTACCTTTTGTAAATGGTTTGAATACCATTAGCAGCTAACATTTATTGAGTGCTTACTGTATAGTAGGAACTGTGCTAATTGCTATATGCACAGTATTTAATTTAACCACCACTCAAAGATATGAAGGAGATTGGATTATTATTTTTATCTTACGTATTTGGAAACTGAGGCTCGAAGAGGTTAACTAAGTTACCTGAGATTGTGCACGCGTTTATTGGCAAAGGCAATCCACTTCTAACTCCAAAGCCACTTAGCTACTAAAGTGCCAATTCAATAATTTCCCTCAATAGTCCATGTTTAATTGTGTTTATCGCTTTTTTAAAATCAAGATTCTGTATGGAAATACTGGCTGGGCCACATTTTACACTGGGATTATTCAAAGCAGTTCTTAACCTAGGATCCATGGACACCTTGCAAGTTTATGAGCACTTCACAAAACCCAGACTTTTACACAAAGTGTGTGTGTGTGTGTGTATGTGTGTTTTAGTGCATGGGTGAGCATTTTTCTAGGAAGGAGCACTCCTCAAAAATGCTAAGAACAATTTACATTCTCAACAATTCAATTGTTCTTTGATGTACTTAGTAGAAGTTTCCTGATTATCAGCCATGCGGCCAGCACACTGCAAGGTGGATACACGATGAGTGATGTTCTAAAGTAGGAGGACTTTCCACCATTGTTTTGCAGTCACTCTAGCATAAGGAGGCCCTTCATATCTTTCCTCACTTAGGGCTCCAAAATTGAACCTATGTCATACGTTACTTTGCGAACTTAAAGCTCCATATAAAATCAATCATGCTAAATTTGTTCACTAGTTAATTATAAAAAATTAGACACCATTCTTAGCAAACAATAAAAAAGACTATTATCTTTTCATAAATTACATAAGTATTCAGTCTTCATTGTATTGCCCCAATTTTCTCAAAATAGTCTTTGAAAAAGCTTAAAAAAATGTTTTTAGCAATGAGATTAAGTTTTTTCATACCAGATTTATTTTTCAGGACTCTTTTGTGTCAAGTGACCCAGACTTAAATAATAACAGAAATTTATTTTGTCACACAGCTGAAACACCCAGGGCAGACTTAGTTTTAGGAATGTGTGTGTCCAAAGTTCAAACAATAGTGTCAAGGTTCATTTCTCTCTCCATCTTTTGAATAGGCTCTTGCCATATGGTGAAAAATAGCCTCGGATCCTTAGTCTACCAATGTAGCAACCTCAGCAGAAAAATGATATTTCCTCATCTCTCAGCAGAGAATTCACAACAATATTTGGACTGGCCTGGGTTATACATGCTCAACACTAATCCAATAACTCGAATAACTGTAGCCAAGGAGCACCCAAGGCCAGAATCATGTGCCCATCGTTGGAACTGGGGGGAATTGCTCCACTCAGATAACATGGTATCATAGAATAGAAGGCTCCTGTTACCATGAGAGAGGCGAATGGTGCCTCATGACCAAAACCACAGATGCCCATCACACCAACATATGTGTTCTCAGGAAGCTGCCTACCAAGCTGATAGTCTGTCCTTTACTCAATGACACATGTGCTAGGCATTGTTCTAGGCACTAGAGATACAGGTAGACAAAAGAGGCAGAGTCCCTACCTTCCCAGAGCTTACATTCTAGTTAGGGGAGAGAGCCAATAAATAAAGCAAATACATAAAGAGTAAGTTAGAAGGTGAGAAGCTTTATGGAGAGCTTCGAAGCAAGAGAGAGGTATAGAGTATATGAGAGAAGAAGAGGAGATTTAAAGTCTTCATGGTCATGAAGGCTTCACTGGGTGACTGAACAAAGACTTGAAGTGAGTGGTGACTATGTAGATATCAAGGGAATTAGAAGTCAGGCAAAAAGAAACAGCATGGGCAAAGGCCCTGAGATGGAAACATGCCCGGTTTATTCAAGGTTTAGCAAGGCAGCCAGAAGAGCTGTGATTGAGTGAGCAATGGAGAGAGTAGCAGGACATGAGGTCAGAGAAATAATGGCATGCCTTGTTGGGGCTGATTTTTACTTTGAGTGAAATGAAAAGCCACTGGAGCATTTAAAGCAGTTAAACTTTTCAAATAGTATCACTCTGGTTGCTATGTTGAGATTAGGCAGAGAAGAGGGCTAGGGCAGAATCAGGAGACCAGTTAAGAGGATTTGATGAAAATTCAAGTGAGAGGTGGTGACTTGGACCAGGATAGCAGCAGTGCAGGTGGTAAGCAATGATCAGATTTTGTATATGTGTTAAAGATAGAACTATCAGATTCTGCTCTCTGATTTTGATGTTGGTTTAAGGGAAAGGAGAAAGGTTAAGCTCAATTCCAAGATCTTTGAGGATGCAGTTGATATTAACTAAAGTGGGAAAGATGGAAGAAGTAGATTTGGGATAAAGGGGGAAGATCTGGAAAATTACTAAATTCCATCGAACTATATTCAAATCCATTTTCAAATCCTCCAAAGTTTTATTTCTTTTCCCCTTAAGAAAATTTCTTGCACCTACGAGCGCCAACTTTGTAGCTGGTCCTGTGCTAGCTATAACTAAAGCCATACACCCACAGTTTACAGGCCGTATGGGAAGACAAAGTTTACCCACATGGAAGTTTAAATAACAGTAGAAGAATGAATAACCATTGAGACTGATATGAAACATGTTGCAATGGGACTAATTCTGCAACACATTCCTATAGGAATTCAGATGAGAGAGGGCTCAATTTTTCTGATCAAGACAAGGAAGGTACAGTTGAGGGGATAGGATTTGGGTTGGCTCCTGAAGGAAGCACTAGATTTGGATAGACAAAGAGGATTACCTGGAAATTTCATCTTTTTTTTTTGGTGTCATAACTTAGCTGCCTTTATTGGTGAACAAGCTGTAGAGCAGGGGTTCTCAGCTGTGGCTCCTGGTAGGAATCACCTGGGGAGCTTTCTTTACAAATGATTCTCATTTAATTGTTACAGGATGAGTCCTGCATATCGAGAGTGTTTAAAGCTTCCCAGTGATTCCAGTGGCAGCCAGGGTTGAGACCTGGCTCATGGTGTAAAGCAGAGGTTGGCAAACTACAGCCCATGGGCCAAATCCAGCTACTTCTTATTTTTGTAAATAAAATTTTACAAAAACACAACCATGCCCGTTTGTTTATATATCGTCTCTGGCAGCTTTCCTGCTACTCCAGCAATGTTGAGTAGTTGATATCAGGCCCAGGAAAAAGTTCACTGACCCGCACCTGCGGTATAGCAAAAGGATCGTGGGCCCTGGGATCACACACACCTGAATCTAAATGCCATTTCTACCTGTTAATAGCTCTGTGGCTGAGGGCAAGTTACTTAACTCTTCAAAAGATGGTGTCTTTACTTGTCAAATAAAGATAACAGGCACACTATGAGGCTCAAAGAAGAGAATCTGGTGAAGAATCCAGCATAGCACCCGGCACATGGAAATTTTCAATGAAATTGTTTTCCTTTCTTCCACATACTGAATGGACCCAGTCTTCCAGAACCTTCCTTCTGAGGAAAAAAAAAAAAAGAAATCCAAATTTCTTGCAGCCTTATTATGGCCTTTGTGGAGTTCGTGCCTCCTCACTGCTCTGCAGGCAGAAGTACCTTTAGGGACTTCAGTATCTAGATGCTCTTCAGAGGATATCAAAATGGACCCCCTTTAGATTCTATTTTACTGGATGACGAAGAGTTTTAGTGTGTTCTGGTGTGTTTAATATGTAATATAATAAAAAGGACTTATGTGTCATGTCAGGGGGTAGAGCATAAATGATTATGACAAGGAAAATAGAAGAGCAGATGATATAACCTCAGCTGACAGCAGAATCGGCATGATTAATGTTCTCAGCTAAAATAGCCAGCCTTCAAAAGCATCCTTCTGGCCTTTCCAAGGAGCTGGGGACAGGAACTGTTTCATAACGAGAAATGGCCAGCTTTGTTTCCTGAGTGTCCCAAGAAATAAGGGATAGTACTTAAAATTTCAGAAAAATTTTAGAAGAAAGCTCCTCAACCAAGGGCAGGGATGTGGGAATGCAGCTTCATAGACTTTTGGCAAATCACACACACACACACACACACACACACACACACACACTCTAGACACTGTTCAGAAAGACAAATAACTTTATACTCAACCCTGACTGCTGGGTGCATAAACCACTGTTGCATGCTGTGTCATTAGTGTGAGTTGCTACTCAAAAGGTCTCATCTCTAGAAGTGGCAGACTCAGGGGCTGCATGAGGCCTCTTGTGGGCCCAGCTACATTTGACTTTGTGGGCTCCTACTTCCATAAAAAATATTTTAAATATTATTGCATTGGTTTAAAGATGAATATAATTCAAACTGATTTAGATTTATTCTTTTCTTCTAACTTTAAAAGAAATTAAAGCGTCTTCACAAGCCCCTAAAGGTATTGTGGGCCCTGGGCACAGTGTGTATTGTGCCTGATGGGTAAGTCAGCCCTAGACACACTTAAAGGCAACATATCACATCCCTTTGGAGCCAGCAAGCACTTAAATGACTCAGTGGACACCACTTCACTGCGTTCTGAAGGTCTGATCCTTGAGGTCTGATGATGAGTCCCAATGTGTCAGTGGTGGCCAAAGGTGACACCAACCACATATGATGTCTTCCTGCCTGGATGGATGTTACACGTATCACTGTGATATTGCAATTGTCCTACCCCTAAAACCATCTCCTTGTCACTCATGTATAGCCATCCAGAAATAGCATTGAAAGAGCAGAGTGGATTAAAAATGAGGATGATAGAGGGTGGAGAGTATGGGAGTCTGTGCGTTGCCCCCCGGACACTGGGCTTTCCACTCTCCAGGGGCAGGAGATAAGGACTGAAGGATTTGACCCTGAAACTATACCCTAAATGCCAACTCAGAGACCACTCCGCCTCCCACAGTGACTCAGCCGAGGGAGGCAGCAACCTGAACGTGATGTTGGAGTGACTGGGCAGCACTGGTTTGTTTTTCCGAGCAGGTGTCCACTTCCCAGAAAGCCCCACTTTCACTGGCGGGAGTCACACATGTGATGGATGAGTGAGCACGAAGAGGCCAGTGGAGCAGCGCACCGTGACTCCCTCCATCCGTGTTACAGAGTCTGTGCCGCAGGGTCCTGGGCTTCAGCAGCAGCACTTCACAAAAAGGCCAAAGGGACGCCTCCTTGCAACGACAGGGAGAATAAGAATCACACTCAGGTTCCAGGCCAGCCCTTGCTTTGGAAGTTAGCATAGAATCACATGCACAGAGCTTTGGTGTGAACTCTGCTTGACGATTGCCCTAGGAACCAAATGATTTGATATGATCAAAGAAGGAGCAGGGTTTCACTATAGCTTAGTCTAGGCCATTCTTTGAGGGGTGTGTGTGTGTGTGTGTGTGTGTGTGTGTGTGGTTTGCTTGGGAGGAGGGGATTTATAGTAAAAAGATAACAGTAATTAGGAAAGGTGATTAATTTTATATTAATAGGATGTCAGGGAGATTAGCATATCATAATTCTGATTTCTTTACCAGAAGCTGACATCTAAAAGGAGAGAGTTAAGATAAAGGGATACATAGAAAATACTCTCTTTAAATGATTTATGGAAACATGAACCTGGGAGGGAAGTGGGGGCGGTGATTGTGTCAGACCTAACTCAGAAAGCAGTTGTGCAAATCAATTTACTTCATGATGTAATTTGTGGAGTTATTGTTGAGGGTATTTGTGTTTGAATAAGAGCTTGTCTCTCTCATCACCCTGCTTCTCTCGCCCAGAGCCTAGAGTGAAAGCACAAACTTTTACCTGCGCTGGTTGTCATGGAAACTACCAAGAGGCACCCAGTTCAGCATTAAGACTTCTCTGCAGGATCACAGGCAGGAGGATGAAGAGCCAGTGGGTTTAAATAAGAGGCTTGCTAATTAATGGAGCGCCAGGGGACAGCTTAAAGAGAAAATTGCACAGTAGATAAATCCAGGTTTTCAGGGCTCTCCAAAGGAATGATGGCAGTCCCCAGAGGGCTGTGGAAGTGAATGTTTTCTCCCTCCTCTGTGCTCTGGCCCGTTTTGTGTCTTCAGAGGCCAGTTTGCCCTGACTCTCTGCAGTGAGGAGGAAAGGGGCAGCTGCCTGAACTTCCCAGCCAGCTGAATTCAAGACGTGCAATGGCCCCGCCAAGACTCTGAGACATGTCAGTGGCTTCCCAGCCTCTCTCAGCCCCGCTCTTGGGTCTCTCCCTGTTCGTGTTCAGGCTCTTGGAGGGAGCCATTTCCAGGGAGCTGGCTCCACTACCCTGCAGAGCTTCTCTCTCCCTCCTCCCTTCTCACAAAATACAAATGCAGTGCCTCCCTATGGCCTCCTTCCCCCCTTCCTTGCTTCTCGGCCCACTTTCAAGGCTCTCTTGACTAACTAACAAAAACGCAAGAGCATCTGATCTAGCAGAGTCTGTGTGAGTAAAATTTGAAAACACCACTGTGTGCCCATCCGTCCACAAATACCAGCTGCTTGAAGGCAAATAGGAAAATCACTGTCTCACCGGTCACCCATCTGAAAACACTTCACAACAAATGAGAGATTGATTTGGTCATTCAAAGTGTATCAGGTTGTATTCCCCAAATGCTTCCTGAGTGCCGTTTACTGAACTGGGTGCTGTGGAGGTTACTCTGGTAAGTCAGGCAGATTCCTCCTGTCAGTTAGTCTCCCTCACATGAAAGAAATAAGCCTACAATGCTTGGTGAGCAGAATCTAAATAGTATGCCAGCCTCCCCCTCCATGTCAGAGGTGACGTCACCCTGAGATGCGGCCCGCTGTCCGTGGCTTTGTGCATTCGTGTTGAACAAGTTTAGTGGAATTTGACTCCTGGAAGCGTAGGGTGCCACTCTGCTGGAGGCAAGTTCTGCTGAGTTGATACCTAGGGGTTAGTGTAGGGGTGGGGCAGAGGCCAGGCCAGTGTGTGGTCAAGGCAGGAGGCCACTCCAAGTCCATCCCCTTGGCAAGATGGTCAAACTTTACTAACAATGGCTGAGCATGTGTTGGTGGCATTTGAGGCCCGTGACATTTCAGCTCAAGCTTAGGGTCCTGCTATGGCCTGAGCAGGGATTTGGACCAGCTGAGGCATGGCCACCACCGTGCAAACGCATCCATCAGGCTGCCTAGGACATGAGTCCCATGATGATCCCATGTGGGAACAAGGGAAACAGCAGTGGTGAGGGACTGACCAAGTGACCTCTCCTGGCAGTTGCAAGCAGGACTAAGTCCTCAGTTGTTAAACAATTTGGCGTGGAAGAGAGGCCTCGACGGTGAGATAACAGACTTTCTGCTAATATAAACATGTGGGTACCCAGTAATTAGTTGGGTAAACAAAAAAGCCCACATCCTATACTGGTCTTTAATCTCTCTCTTATACTTTCCTCTCCCTGACCTCATTTCTTGTCAGCCTTACTCGGCTCACTCAGCACCAGGCAAGCTGGACTCTTTGCTGTTCCCCAAACGTGCTTTCACCTCAGGGCCTTTGCACTTGTTCATCCCTATGCCAGAAATGCTCTTCCCCAAGACATCCTCCCTCATGACCTTGTAGCACCCCCCCACCTCTAGGATTCCCTCTCTTCCCATTCTTCTTTGCTTTTATCCGCAGAACTAATCACTATCTGACATTACATATTTACCAGTTTGTTACCTCCTACCCCTATTGGAATGTAAGTTCTACAAAGGCAGGGGCTTTGTTTTGTTTCCTGCTGTTTCATGAGCACCTAGAATTGTGTTTGGCCCATAATGGTGCTTCATAAACATTTGTGGCTGAAGGCCATGGGCGTCTCTTGGTACCACAAGTAGGAGGAATGCATTCATACATGTTACAGAGAAATAAGGTAGAAGTTAAAAACTGTAAGTGAGCCAGATATAGTGTCCTCCGAATGTAGAAGAAGGAGAGAAGATTCCAACTGAAGGAAATCCAGGGACAGTTCCTGGAAAAGGGATCATTTGATCCTTAAAAGATGAGTAGGATTTGAAATTGGTGGAAGAGAAGGACATAATGTGAGCAAATGCATGAAATATTAAGAACAGCTGCTTTTAAGTTTGTTCTTTGACCTCATTATATTAGTCAATGTTTTCAGTGCCTTTTGCCATAAAAAAAAAAAAATCAAAATCAACTGGATGACACAGATGACATAACCCAGCTTTCGATTCAGATCTAAAGCAGCCTTTCACTGAGATTTACTGTCAAGCAGTTAAGGCTGCTTTTTATTTTGTTGGTACCCTTGGATTTAATTCAAATGAATGAAGATAATATGTTGCATAATAATATTTATAGTGGTAATTTATTGTTACTACCCCCTGGGCACTGTGCTAATCATTTCATATAGAGTGTCAACCCTTTAAACAGTCCTGTGAGGGGAGCACTAATATCCCTTCCCCTTTACAGATCAGAAAACTGAGGCATAGAGATATTAAATAATCTGTTTAGTTTCACATGATAAATCCAAAGATTTCAGCATGTATCTGTCTGATTCTAAAGCCCATTCTCATAAGTGAAAGGAGTTAATTCCCAGTAATAAACAGAATGCAAAAACAAAAAAAGAAGAAAAAAAACACCAACAAACCATAAAAAACAAAGAACAGCTCCCTTTAGCTAGAGCAAAGAAATATAGAAGAGAGATCAGTGGATAAGATAGCCTGAAATGTAATTGAACTTAGATTTTTGAAGGGCCTTTCTTTCTGGTTGCTCCATTCGCTAGAAAATAATGAATTCCAGTTCTATAAAGCCCATAATGATACACCAGGGGCTGATATATAAAACAGCTATAAACACAGAGCCAGTCAGGTAGGACAAGGGGGGAGCAGGCATCCCAGCCCACACACCCACTCCCATCTCTGTGAAGCCCTAAGGCACTGCTATTCAGACTGAAAACTGCTGCTCTACAAATAGGGAGCTATTAGAGGTGTTTGGGGCTGGAGAAAGGCTGGATTAGAGCTATGATTCAAAAGGATGAATCTGGTAACCAGAAGACAAATTGGAGAGGGAAGGAACAAGAAGCAGGAAACCCAATTATGAGACTCTCTACACAGACTATACGAGAGGTAATGAAAGTCCTAAGTTGGGGGGCCTGCCCATGAATCATGCATTCAGGGATTAGGGCTCTGGCAACAATGAAAGGTGACTATGAGGGAGGAAAGCAGGACTGGCTGTTAAGGGTGAAGAAATCTACTCAGGTGGTAGTTGTCCCAATAGGCACCGTAAGCTCAGGCTTGACTCACACCTGTGCCAACACCCTTAAGGTGGGAAGATTTGAGCCTCTGGCAATGCTGCAGGTCATGTAGATTTCACCTTTCACCTGGTTCTTC
Source organism: Hippopotamus amphibius kiboko (assembly GCF_030028045.1). Classification (NCBI taxonomy): domain Eukaryota; kingdom Metazoa; phylum Chordata; class Mammalia; order Artiodactyla; family Hippopotamidae; genus Hippopotamus; species Hippopotamus amphibius. The sequence continues at coordinate 52,525,577 of NC_080189.1, read as the reverse complement.
CCAGTCAGTTCTGTGTGGGATCCAAGGCTGCAACTTGAGGTGTGCGAAATCAGGAAAACAGATATGAGGCAGGGAAAACATTGGAGCCCAAAAGACTAAGGTCTCCAGCTTAGCTCAAGACTGCTGAGTCCAGTGGCAAAAATGACATAGCTCTGCGTACAGAGCCACTGAAAGAAGTCTTTGCCTTGTTCCAGGCCATGAAAATCCTCAAGGATCCCTTATCAATGAATTCTGCCACCACTTTGACAAGCTATCAGTACTCTTTGAGCCCCTACTTCACCACCTTGCCTCTCATTTTCAGTAGGTAGCCACGTTTGTTCTTTCTAGGGCTGATATATTCCAGCCCAGTGTTTGCAATGCCATCTTGATAGTGAAAGTTCTAGCATATATACCTCTTGCCATGACCTCTTGTCTGTGTTCCAAACTACTCACCTCATACATCCATTGAACATCCCATGGACATCTCTAACTTGGCATGGCTAAAACAGAACTTGATTTCTACCTTCAAATCTATTCCTCCTCATCATTTTTTCACATCATAGTAAATGGCAACACCATCCACCCAGATGCACTAGCTTGAAACCTAGAAACCATCCTTGATTCCCATCCATCAGCAGGTCTTACCTATTTTATCTCAAAATACATCTTTCTTAAATTCAGCCTCTCCTCTTCATCACTACAGTTACCACCTTAACCAGCCCTATCATCATCCAGCACCTGGACCACACCCACACCCACCCAAAGTTCCTGGGGATTAGAACCTCATAGGAATTTTGGGAGAATGCTCATAACGCTTGCTCTTTACATTTTATGATATGTCTCTGATAGCTGTTCATATCAATTCATGCCATGTATTTAATTTTTTACTGCTGTGTAATATTTTGTCATATGACTATACCAAAATTTATTTATTTATTCTCTGGATGGATATTTGAATTGTCTCCATATTTTTGTTGTAAAGACAATGCTGCTTTGACCATTCTTGTACATGATCATGGCATATATCCTTAGGTATGTACCTAAAAGTGGGATCTCTGGATATTAGGGTGAATGCATCTTCTGTTTCACTAACTAATGTCAAATGGAAAACAAATTTTTGATAGACACCCTAGGTGTTAAATTTTTTAAAATCCTGAATGCTTTCAAATATTATTGAATACTTTTTTCTGTGTCTATCAATTTTATTTAACAAATACACAGCAGATGCTATGAGTGAAGCACTGTGCCTACCAGTTACCAGTTCATCTCCTGGCATGATCGTATTAGTTTTCTTGATTCTGTTAATATGGTGAAGAGCATTAATAGGTTTTGTAATGTGAAATTACCCTTGCATTTCTAGAATAAATTCTATCATGATGGACTATCTTTTCTTACATTGCAGGTTTTGGTTGGCTAATATTTTACTAAGGATCATTGCATCTGTGATTAGGAGGGAGATTGGCCTGTAACTTTCCTTTCTCACTTTGTCTAGTTTTCAATATCAAAGCTATTGATATCAAAGCCTCTTAGAATAAGGCTGATGGAGGAGGCGTCCTTTTTTTATTGTTGTTGGTAAAACTAATCTGTAAGACAGTTCGACCTGGTGTTTTCTTGTTTGTTAGCTTCTACGTATGTAGTTTTTAATTTTAATTTACTTCTTTAAACACTCCTTATGTCTTTTAACATAGTAAACATATTTTTGTGTAGTTTAGTTTTCCTTTTTTTAAAAAACTCTGTATGGAGTATCAAGCTGTAAACATTCTATAACTTGCTCTTTTCATTTAAAATAATGTCTGTGAGAGTTATCCCTGTTAACTTTCCAGCAATTCTAATGTTTTCATTTTTGAAGTCCGATATGACTCTTTTTTTATTGCTTCTGCTGATTTGGCTCCTGGAGTCTTGTTTCTTCGTATTTTTACTTGACATTACCTTCACTGGAACTCAGATTAGGGGGATTCTTGGAGGAGCTTAGAGCACATATCTCCTGAAAGCATTTCTGTTTGTTTCCGTCAGATACCTGGGAATTCAAATCCATTTCAAGATCTCACTAGCATGAATTTGGGTCTGGAAGCAGCCTGCTGGTCAGCCTGTGGTCACACGTTCTCAAAGGACCTCTTTATTCCTCCTTCACCCAGAGCCAAGGCTGAGACGGAAATTTCTCTCTCTCTGCCTTCGTGCAGTGGAATTTCTCCAGGTCTCTCTTGCCTTGGGTTTATAGATCTTTGTGGTTAGGACTTTTATGAGGGGTCTCTGCTCACGTTCCCCACCCTGCACAGGACCAGGCTTAGTCCCCTGTCTGCACTGCCTGTGGTGGGTAACTGAAAAGCTCTAGGCATTAGGGTTTGGCAGATGCAGGGCCGTGCTAAGGAGTTTGGTATTTATCTTAAAGCCAGGGGGAGGTCCTTGAAAATGGGAAAAGTGCGGCAGAGAAGGTAGGAGGTAAGACAGGATCCGATTTGTATTTTGAAGGGACATTTTGCCTGCAGTGAGAAGACATTTTGAGGAGGGGCTGGGCAAAGGGAACACGGAGGACTGGTTAAGAGGCTACTGCACTGCAGGCGTCCAGGTAAGTGACAGTGATAGCTTGGGTCAGGGGGCCAAAGGTGGAGGTGGGGAGGAGTGAATGGATTCAAAATTAACTTAGGAGACCAAAGTACCAGATTTGGTTATGCATTAGATAAAATCACCAGTAGCAAATGTTTAGCTAATTCATAAAGAATGATTAAAAGTAAAGTATCAGGTATAGTATCTACTAGGCCAATCAAAGAGAAAGAAAGCAGGAGGGGCAATATTAAAGTCAGACCTTGAGGAATTTAGGTCGGAAGTCCTAGATGAAGTAGGAGGAACACAAGTAATGAAAAAGTCAGTATTTAAGATAACCTTATGTGATCTTGTACAAAACCTATTGACAAATTAGAGCAGGCACACATGAACAGAGACCAGCAACACTTGGGTAATTCAGTCAAGGTTCTGAAGGAAATGGAAGAAAGTCAGCACAGCTAGGATACAAAGAAGCAGAAGCAGCAGCAACGTCCTCTGAAGATGCTGGAAGCCTCCTGACCCTCACAACCCTCTCCAGCAGGTACACAGCTGTAGATGATAGCATCAGAGTGGGTGAGGACACCTGGAAGCATCATCGTCCCCCTGCAGGCTCAGTCTTTTATGCACAAGCCTGGAGCCAACCAGCCTGTGGCTGGACCTGCACTTAGGGTGGAAACCATCAGATCTCGATTGGGATGCTTCTCAGGGTTTATCCTTCCCAAAATAATTGCTAGAGCACAGCACCCAATATAATCAGGCCTGGACAAACTTCTTACTCATCATTCTCTCGCCTCCCTGGGATAACACAGCTTGATCCAAATACATTTCTAAGAAAGTTTTATTGGAGCTAATGATATCATTTATTAACGTGCCCAAAGTAAGATAAATATTCTACAATTGCCCCAATCATAGCAATAAACGCCTAGAAATGGAAATGAGGGAATAATTTCACAAAGATAACACAAATTATAAAGATTTAGTAATGAATTCAACAAAAAAGACCTAGGAATTATATGATTAAAACAGTTAAATCTTGTTGAAGAATACAAAGTAAGACCTGAGTAAAATAGAAAACATACCATGTTCTCAGATAAGAAAATATTTCTAAAATGTAATTTTTAAATTAATTCATACATTTAATATTCCAATTAGAATACCAATAGGTTTTTTTTTTTTTTTTTTTTTTGAGAGAGAGAGGTGGGCTCGGAATTGAAGATTTCAATGTTTGAATAAAAGGATACATCCCCAAGTATAGTGTAGTTATGAAAAGTATGAATAATAAGAGTCCTGCGGGGAACTTGCCTCACTAGATATTAGAGCATACTTTAAATTGAACAAGAAATATTAGAAACTTGATCTTAGCCAAAAGGTCAAGGAGGGATAGAATAAGATATATTAGAATGTATAGCCACTATAATCAAATCAAAATATAAATGGATCAATAGAACATGATGATCAGGAAAAAAAAAATCAGTGGCGCACAATAGAGTCCGGAAATAGATGTCAGCATAGTTGAAAAATTAACATATGACAAAGATGATGTATCTACTGTGGGGACTGAACTGGCCAATTCATTATTGATCTAGAAGAAACATTAAGAATACAAAAATAAATTACAGGCAGCTTAAAGATTTAAATGCCTTAAGAAAAAACAATAGTCTTAGAAAAAAATAATACTTCATGTACAATTGAGGGTTGAGAGAGAGCTTCTTAGCCAGTACTAAGTCTAGAAGTTGAAAACAACAAATATGGTTAACTATATAAAAATATTTTGCTTTGGTGAAATATAGTCATTAAAAAAAATCTGGAAAATATATTTACAATGTAGAGATCAGACAGCTAATATTCTTACTATAATAAAGAGATCTTTCAAAATGACAAGAAGAGGACAAATAACATTAGAAAAATGGGCAGAGGAACAAACAATTCAAAGAGAAAGTCTAAATAGTAAGCAGATAGATAAAAGACGTTCAGCTCACTATATGGTACCAAAGTTTATGTCTGCACACACATATGTGTATGTGTGTGTGTGTGTGTGTGTGTCCGCACATATACTCATCAGACGGGGGGAAAAAAAGAGCAACATAATGGAGATATGGGGAAAGGGTATTCTCATATATTACTGGTAAAAATATTAACTAATAAGAACTTTCAAAAAACATCTTCAAGTAAAAAGTACATATATATTTCTCAACCAATTCTACTCCTGAGAACACATCCTGTAGAAATATGAGAATGAATATATAAGGATATTTGTATAAGATTGCTTATTTCAGCATTGTTTGAAGTAGCCCAAAATAGGAAACAAAGTCATCATGTCATAGAGGAATGCTTAATATATTGGAGCTGTTAAAAAGAAAGAATGATAGCTATACTAATTGACATAGGGAAGTTTTGATGAAGTTTTCATGAGGTATTTATTGAATAAGAAAACCAAGATGCGGCAAAAGTTATACATTAAAAGATCAGATGAATTTCGTGATACCGTATTTTGAAAACAATAAGGAATCCCTTATACAGGCATGTGTATATAATATATATATAGATATATATCATGTATATAAATATATGTGTACATAACTTGTACAAACATAAGCATATATATATGTTTATATATACACATAATTGAATATATGATGTATGTATAGAGACGCCTATGGACTACATTAGTAATTAGACTTCCTTGGGACAGCGTGGAATAGGAGCAGTAAAGAGATGATCCAGTTTGGGAAAGACAGTCATATCAAGTCACTTTTTGGCTTAAAAAAAAAACCTTTAATGATTAGTCATTTAACTTGGACAAAAATACAAAGTCCCAGATTATTTTATCCGTGAGTACCCCGCTAGCCTTGCCTTCCCCATTCTTTCTTCTAGCTTACTCTACTATAACCATTTTAACCCCCTGAAAATTCCTAGAACATGCAAGGCTCTTTCCCACCTAAGGCTTTGTTCCTGCCTTTCCCTATTCCTGGAGGTTTCCTCCAGGACAACTGTCTTCTTGTCTTCTAGATCTCAGCTTAAAAGCCACTACACAAAAATGCCCAAGTGCCAAACTTAACCACCCCATTCTTCGTTACAGTATACTGTATGTTTCCTTCATAGCACTTTCACAACTGGTGATTTTTTTTTTTATTTGTTATTTACATATTGTCTGTTTCCCCCTTTGGGATGGACGCTCCATAAGGCAAGGAGTTTGTGTGTTTTGTTCACCACTGTGTTCCTGGCACCTAACACAGTAGTTGCTGAATGATCCACCTCTTTCACACCTCCATCAAGTAAAACACCATTCACTTTCTGCTTACGGCTCAGCAGCATCCACACCTGTCCTTCCTCCTCCAACTGAGGCAGCGTTGCCTACCATGAAGAGGTCCCACCCTTGGCTCTTACGGACCTCAGTCCATCAGTGATTAACCTCTTTTCTGTATCTTCACTTTCTCCTTCTCTAATCCTTTCTCCTGCATATATACACAGGTGCTCAAGTCCTTTCCATTCTAAAAAGAAGAGGGAATGAAAGCATTTTACTTCTTATAAAATATAATTTGCTTTGAAGAATCCTCATGAATCTCAAGCAAAATAACTAAAAACAATAACAAAAGAAGTACACCTGGACTCATAGTGAAACCACAGAACATCAGAGACAAAGAGAAGACCTTAGAAGCAACCAGGAGGAGGAGAACAGGTTGCCTGCAAAGGAGCAACAATTAGACTGGCAGCTTCCCTCTCAGCAGCAACAGTGGAAGCCAAAATACGTTGGAATAAAATGATTTATTATCAATTATTTACTATCTGAGCTAAAACAATTGCCTTCTTAGGACTCCATATCAAGCGAAAAGATCTTCCAAGAATGGGGGTAAAATAAAGACATTTTTAGACAAACAGAAACTGATATTCTTTGCCATTAGCAGAAATTCTAAAGAATCTGCTTCAGGGAGAAAGATGGGGACAGAAGATTGTTTTGAGGTGCAAGAGGAATGAAGAGCACAAAAGTGAGATCTGGATACAGAAATGATAGATGACAGAGGCAGCATCGCAAATCAGTGAAAATCAGCAAAGAAAAGATGGTCTTTTCAATAAAAGGACTTGGAAAAATTGTTACCAAAAAAAAAAAAAAAAAAAACCACCCAAAATTGGACCTCTCCCAAGTAACGTACATACAAAATTGATTATAAGTAGATTAAAATCCTAAATGTGAAAGGTGGAACAATAACACTTTTAGAAGGTATTATAGAAACATGATTTCATGACTTTGGAGTAGGAAAGTGTTTTTTTTACAGAAGAATCTATAAAAGAAAATGGCTAAGTTTGAGTATATTAAAATTTAGAAGTTCTGTTCCTCAAAAATACCATCTAAAGAAAGTAGGAAGACATGCCAAAGCTTGGGAGATGATGTTTACAACACATGATACGCAAATGACTAATGTCCAGAAATATAAAGAACATCTACAAATTAATAAGACAGATAAGCCGCTATAAAAATAGGCAAGTGAACTGAATAGACTTTTCACAAAGAAGAAGTCTATAGTAAAAAATATATGGAAAAGGTACTACTTTATGACAACATCCCAAAAAATGAGTTTTGTGATGGATAAGGATAGAAAGTGGTACATGAGGACTCTCAGGCTCTGTCTCCAACCTCAGGTAAGCGGCTCCTGCATTTCAGGGCCAGGTCCTCACCTCTGAAATGTGCTTAGGGTATTAATATTCGGAAGATGAGCTTCAGAAGAGGGACCTTGTTCAAGGTAAGAAGCTATTATTAAATTTTGCAAGCAGATTATGATTCAGCATTTATTACATTTCTTAGCAGATTAATGTGATTTTTACTTAGTGAAAATGTGGGGTTAAATTTATCCTCAACGAAATTTGAGGCTGCTGAGCATAAGAGCTCAAAAATTAAACATTTTAATCTGACGAAGGCATTGTTATTTCCCTATTGTCTGCCTCTCTCTCTCCCATCTCCTATCTCATCTCATATTCACTCTAACCACTCCCATCTCACCCCAACTCTCATCTCTCTACATCTCTACATTTTACAATATTGTTTGCAATTTTTTGATGGATTTTTCTCCAATTTGTAACAAATATTATTGGAAGAAAAAAATCAGCACAAAAGAAAATTGACAGGAATCCCAACTGCATGTGGAAAAATTTGTTTTTACTAAAAATTGATGGAAAATCATATTTTTGTCAAAATTCAGATCTATAAAATTTAAACTGGATGGATTGGATTCAGTACAAATAATGGCCTCAAAAGGAAACTACAGTTTTGCCTTGGCAAAAACTGTAAAGAGTAAAATTTGATAGGAACACACAAATTCAGTCAGTGAATCACATCTTTGCTACAAAAGTTTCTCTTTAGTAATGGATTGATCACATTGAAAATAATACTGGAAAAATTAAAAAGAAGGAAAAATGGAAACAGTGTATCTCTTTTGTACAGAAAAACTGAAAATTAAGTTAGTCCCGTACTGTTGACTCTGAAAAATACCATATCATCCTGATTAAAGCATTTTACCCAAATTATCCTAAACATCAGTAGTGAAGTATGTTTTTTCCATGGAATCCTGAAATTCATCCTTACGCAAAAGTAGCTATAACCTGGTATTTTGTAAATTAAAAAATGGCAAATGTTTACTAATTACCTAATGTTGATCACAAATACTTATTGATATGCCACGCATTTTTGCAACTAACATTTATTGAGTGCCAGCTGTCTACTCCTTTGTGTGCTAGACACTAAGAATACAAAGATACATGAGGCAAATTTCTGCCTGAAGGAATTTAAATTTACAAATTGAAAATATAAGCTTAAAATTGGTTCATTTTGCTTTACTTTATTTGATTCTATTTATAAATTTTTATTTTTTTAAAATGCACATGGTTGAAGATGCCACTTGTAAATTATTTATTCATTGCTCTGCTATAAAGTCATCTTTTCGAGGCAGTGTCCTCTCTTGAATTTTCATTTATTTAAACAAATGTGCAAGGCTTAGAAATCAGTACCAAGAACCTCTAAAGCATTACACTCAAAATATGAAGTTGGCATTTTACATTCTGTAACAGCCTCTCCTTAATTTAGGCTGTCAGAGTTAGTTTATCCTGTCAGTTCTCCACAAAGTCAAACTATTAATTTCCTCAACTGTCAGTGTACATATCACTTTCAGGATAAATCTATCAAAATCTGACATCTCTCAGGCTTTGCCATCATTAGATGGTGATTAATGTGAAAAACTTCTATCCGTCTTAAACACGCCCCTTTATAATTCAGTAATTGGATCAAAGATAGAGGATATGTGTTAATGGGCAGAGCAGCCTGTTTCCCAGGCAGCTCTTTCGGCTCCTGAGATGTGGGGTCTGAGACTCCCCCAAACCATTGCTGGCTTGAAGCGTCAAACAGAGTCCCCAGCTGGACTTCTGCCTTGGTACTTCGGTACCCTGTGGTGATTCTCCATAAATCTTAAAGTCTAGGATGAATTAATTTGGCCTGCAACAATCAATTAAGCTCCCAGGAATCAGTTCTTGGCACTTTTTTTACATTGTATTAAATACAGTGTATTTAATACAGTGTATTAATAAAGTATATTTAATATAGTGTATTAATAAAGTGTATTTAATACACTGTATTAAAGAGCTTGAAGCTTTATATTGGATTCCCACTCTTTCACCGCCCACAGGAAATACAACTCCTTCATAATCTGGCTCCTACTCAGTCCTACATCCTCTTTTAATCTCTCCCTCTGTCTCTCTGTTTCTGTCTCTGTGTGTCTGTCTCTCTGTCGCTCTCTCTGTTTCCCCACTCCAGCCTCACTGGCTTATTTGAAACCCTTCAAATATCCTGCTCTTTCCTTCTGAGAGTCTTTGTATTTTCTCTGCTGCACTGGTCTTTTCCCCCATCCTCACCCAGTTTCTCCTCTCCAACCTTCAGCCTTCTTATTAAAGGTTACTTCCAGGGTCACTTAACCCTAAATCCCACAGGTGTGTTATCAAGTACCTCTCCTTCACAATGATAATGCACAACTGTCATCACTTATTTGCTTGACTATCTGCTTAACGTCTATTTCCTTTCCTTCAACAGCAGACTTCATGAGAACAGGGAAATGTTCTGGCTTTTCACCTCTCTATCACCATAGCCTAGTACACACGATGGCCCAACTCACACAAAATGTTCAGTAATTATCTGTTAGAGTGCAGTGAGCTCTCGCTCTCTCTCGCTCTCACTTTCACTCTCTTTTTCTCTCAGCTGTTTTGAAATTTCCTCTATTTTCATTTTTTGGCAATTTGACTGTCAGGTGCTTGGATGCAATTTTCTTCCTACTTGTAGCTTTTGGAGCAGCTTGGATCTGTGGGTTAACATTTTTCATCACATTTGGAAACTTAGGGAGCATTATTTCCTCAAATATCTCTCCTCCTGCTACTCCAATTAGACACATGTAAGATGGCTTCATAATATCCCACAAGACACTAAGGCTCTCTTCCATTTTTTCCTCTCTGTGCTCCAGGTTAGCTTCTGTTGTTTTTTTCCTTATAAAGAGTCTAATCTGTCCTTCAGGGCACTGTTTACCCTTTGAAATCTCTTTCCAACTCACAGCTCCCTAAGAGCTGTTCTCAGCCACACCTTATAGAGCTGTTCCCAGCCACACCTTATAGAGCTGTCCCCTTTGTTGTGTGTCTTAATATTTGGTCAAAGATTTAAGACTCCTATCCACATTCCTGGAATTCCTCCTTTGCACAGCTCCTTCCTTTCTAGTATTCTGCCCTATAAAGTTCCAGCTGCCTTAGCATCCCCAAACTCTGATCTCTGCCTGCTCAGCTCAGTGCAACTGCTGTGCTCTGTTTGTGCTCTAATTCCCTACACTATGTTCCAGAAAGTTCATCCACACAGACAGCCACGGTGATCAGGAGACTCACTTCGTGTTTGCTCTTTCCTCAGGAATCAAAGTTTTGCTCTGCATTTTATCCAGCGTCTGAAAGTCCTTGTTTCATATATTTTTGCGGTTGTATAGCTGTTGACTGCGAGAGCACTAATCTGGCACCAGCAACTCTGGTTGCCCCATCTCGTTTTAAATTTAAAATTTTTAAAAATAAAGTCCAAAGTCCTTGCCTGGTTTATAAAGCCCTATAGGACCTGGCCCTTGCCCACTCCTCTGACTTCATCAAGTATCGCTCCCCTCTCTCCCTGCCTGTAGCCTCCATACTGGCCTCTCCATCTTCAGATACAATAGTGCCTCCTTACCTTAGGGCCCTTGCCCTGCTGTCTCTTCTGTCCAGGATGCTCTACCCTCTGATCTTCATGAGATGATCTCTTGCTTATCATCAAGTTCACCAAAATTAAATTATCCACCCGGTCATTGTCAGAGCAACCTGTTTTAATTATTTGCAGAACGCATATCATGTTCTGATATTTTTGTTTCTGTATTTCACTTATTTCCTTCTTGGCCTATTTTCTGTTTCCCGTCATTAGAACAAAGTATCCACGAGGGCAGGGACCTTTTCTTTCTTGTTAACTGCAGCATCTTCACTGCTGGAACTGTGCCTGGCCTGTTGGCGGCTCTTGATAAATATTTCTTAGGTGGATGGATAAATGGATAAAACCCATTTTTCTTCTTCGCGGCTTCATAACTTTCTCCCAAATTACCACCAGTTTCAATGGACATATTCAGTCTCACATAACATACAGATGAAGAGGAGGACGATGGTAGTGATAATTCCTGGACACCGAACTTCACATTCATTATCGCCTTTAATCCTGATTACAACCCTGTGAGGTATCTGCTATTGTCATCCGTATTGTAGATAAGGAAGCAGAGACACAGAGAAGCTCAGTGCTTCTCTGAGTGTCTCAGGTCTCATCATTTTACCCACTCCCCAGAGTTTGTCATCCTGCCAGACTTTCCAAAGTTGCTGTTGTTCAGTCTCTGAGTTCTAGTTCCCCGTGACTGGAGCTGGGTTTACACCGCCCCTGAGATATGCCCAGGTCATGCTAGTCTCTAGCACTGAAACAGCATGTACCACATCTGTTGCCCATTACTCTTCTTTGCCAAAAAAAAAAAAAGCCCATATTGTGCTATTGTATCCAGCCCTCCTGTCTCTACTGTAGCATAAATACGCTTAACCAGCTGCTGCTAACGCTTTGTAATGCTTTTGACAACTCTGCTGAGAACCCCTTCTTAATGGAGCAGATGGTGTGAAATCAAACAGGCAAGTGGAAACGTGGGGACGGAGCCAGGGAGGGGGTGCTGGTCAATGCCACTTCATTTTTGGGTTTTTTTGTTTTGTTTTTTTAAGATTTGAATGTAAGGCAGGTCATATGGAAGTCCCTATGCCTGTGTTCCAAAGGCAATGGAAGATCTGGGATACAGGGTTAAAGGAAAGAAGTTTGGGGAGTGGAAGAAGAGTTACAAACATTTTACAGACGTGACTGATGAAATCAGCAAAATGAATATGCTTCTCCAAAAAAGCAAATGGAGATCAAGAACAACAGAAGGCATCACATAGAGGTAAAGATTAAGGGGATACATAGGAAGAATGATAATTTTCCCAGAGGGGGTAAATGGCACATCCAATGCCAGCATTAGTAATAACGATATTAGTAACTAAATGAGAGATGCAGTTTTGAATCATGTAAGGAGAAAAAATTCAAATCTCAGATCTGCTGCTTACAACCTATGCAACCCTGGGCAAGCAAGGTCCTTGGCCTGAGTTTAAATTATCCTTTGAATAATGAATCCTTTCAAAAGATGTGAAAGAGGAAAATAAGGACCTACTATATAGCACAGGGAACTATATTCAATTGTATATAACCTATAATGGAAAAGAATCTGAAAAAGAATATCTATATATCTATATATGTAGGTATAAAAATAACTGAATCACTTTGCTGTACATGTGAAACTAATACAACACTGTAAATTAACTGTACTTCAATTTTAAAAATGGTTTAAGAAAAAAGATATGAAAGAGGGAGAGTGGGTTAGGAGATGGTTACCTAAGGGACAATATCTACAACGAAGCCAGTGAAAATGTTCTCCCACAAACCCCAAAACACAAGTAGGTGAAGACAAGCCTCCATCACTGATAAAGCCTACAGGGTATCAGAGGTTGCGGCGGGTGGCAGGAGGAGGAAGGAAAGAAGGAAGCATTAAGTGTCTGACAGACTCAAAAACAGGAGAAACCCCGTCAAAGCAAAAGTGTTCCCTGGAAAGCACAGAGAACAGCAGTTGCAGCTGGGAGGGATTTTGCCAGCTGCTACGGTTGGGGAGGAAAGGGACCTGCAGTAAGAAATCCTGCAGGGGTTGGAACAGTGAACTCCCTCTCTTTCTCTTTAGTTGGCAGAACATTTAGGATTTGGGGAAGCCTAACAATGCCACATGCTGTATGAAGTGCGTGCCGCAGGAAGCATTCCAAATTTCTCAGTTGAACACAAGAAAGATTTGGGTGTTTATGAGATCAGAGTGTAAAACCATTAACAATTTTCTTTAAGACCAAGGCTCAAGTCCCCTGGTTACAAGACTCTCCTGGCTGAAAATGGCCTGGATGCCATGAATGTTGCATGAGCTTGCAGAGCATCTACAATGCCCTTGAGTAAGATTCATGATCTCAGGCAATGTTGGCTCCTGCAAATTGATGGCCATACGTTCTGGCAATTTTGAGCTGGCTCACTCCAGGAGGAAGAAAAATTATGACGTTAAAATCTTTACCTGATCTGAGCAGCTGCTGGCATCGGCTTGTTTGGGGGACAAACCAGGTAAGCTTAAGAACAAGTTTTTAACATAATTTGCATACAGGAGGTTAATTACACCAGAAAACAGGATCTCTTGGCTACACATGTTCCCTGCCACATTGTTGCCATGAGCTCCACAAAAGAGAGAGGGCTCTGGTTTTAATTAGGGTGTTTGGGGAGTGGCTCCCTGAAAGAGGATATTCTGGCCAACATGTGTAGGAGGTGAAGGAGTGAGCCCTGGGGGAAAATATCCTAGGCATGAGAATTCCTGGTACATCAGGAAACAGCAAGGTGGTTCAATGCTGGAGGGCGGAGATTGAAAGTGAGAGAGGCCGTGGGGCTCCAGTCAGTGCAGGGCTTTGTAGGGTTCCCACACCAGCTCGGCGACTCGAGGTGAGGGACGGGTGCCGCAAGCTTGAAGAAAACACAGACACAGACTGAAGAGAAAGATGGGACCGGGGGACTCAAGACCTCTAGGATCAAGAGCCTTGCTGATTCATCTCACGTTGCTTTTATTGAGTTCTTGGCTAACACTTCCCAGGTTAATCCCATAAACAATCAAAGGCCTCACATGACTGGGGCAAATGATCTTTGTTTGCCTCCGGGGTCCGATTTGAGCAGGTGTGGATCTGAGCAGGGTGCGGATTTGAGCTGGGCGTGGAGAGAAAAGCAGCCCTGGGGGCAGGAGACCTCTCTCAGAAGGATTAAGGGTCTGTGCCCCACCCCTGTTGGCCCCTCTACGACTGTGCCTGTCTTAGGTTGTTCCTCCCCTGAGGAATCTTACCCGTCTCTGGCTAACCAGCCATCCTCCAGGGCCGAACAGGGTGATATGAGGTGTGCAGTGAGAAAGGGGCTGTGCCCCCAGAGAGGGTCAGTTTTCTGCCTATGTCCCCGTAGTCTCCACGCCCAGCACCCTTAGCTCCTCCACTGCTCAAGCAGGACATTCTGCATCCAGTCGCTCGGCCCACATACTTTAACATTTTCAAGGTTTCAGAAAGACTCCTGAATGTCTTCCCACAGTAGGGCCTTTGAGGACTTAGGCTCTTACTTTAAGTGGATGCGACACCACTTGGAGGGTTTTGAGCAGAGGAATGACATAATCTGAATAATATTTGAAATGGATCATTCTTGCTACTATGTTAGTGAGAGTTACTAACTAGACTGTGGGCAGCAAGTGTGGAAGGAAGGAAACCAATGAGAAAACTGTGACTGAGAGAGAGAGACGAGGCTGCCTATGTCAGGTGGTAGCAGTGACATTGGGGAGAAGTGGTCAGATTCTGGATATATTTTCAAGGCAGAGCCAATAGGACTGGTTGATTTATTAGGTGTGGCGATTAAAAAGAGAGGATTCAAGGATGGCTTCAATGTTTTTGGCCTAAACAAATGGAAGGATGAAGTTGCCATCTGTGGAGATGGGACAGACTGTGGCTGGAGAGTGTTATGGGTAAAATTGTGTCCCCCCTGCAACTTCATATGTTGAAGCCCTAATTCCTAGTCCCTCAGAATGTGACCTTATTGGAAATAGGGTATTGCAATTGAAATTACAGATGAGGTCATACTGGGATAGGGTGGGCCTCTAAGCCAGTATGGCTAGTGTCCTTTTAAAAAGGGGAAATTTGGACACAGACATGCCCAAGGAGAACATTGTATGAAGATGAAGGCAGAGATCTACAAGCCAGGGAACACCCCAAATTACCAGCAACCACTGGAAGTGAGGAGAGATGGGACAGATTCTCTCTCACAGCCCTAAGAAGAAGCCAACTCTGTTAACACCTTGATTTCAGACTTCTAGCCTCCAGAACCATGAGACAGTAAACGTCTGTCATTTAGGCCACCCAGTATGTGGTACTTGTTACAGCAGCCCTAGGGAGCTAATGAAGAGGGGTGGGAGGGAGGGGAGGATCAGGGATTTAGCTTGAGCCCCATTAAATACAAGATCCAGGAGGCAGCTCAAAATTAAAGTCAGAGGTTCAACAGAGACGTCCGGACTAGAGGTTTGTTTTGCTGATTATCAGCATATTCGTGGTAGTTAAGCCATGAGATGAGTGAGCTCTAGAGATCCGGGGAGTGAGTGTAAACAGAGAGAAAAAGAGGTCCAAGGAGGAGTCCAATCAGGGTTGGAGAAATAAGGAAGAACCAGCAGAGGAGACTGAGAAGCAGCCACCTGTGCAGTAGGTGGGAAACGAGGATTATGCGGGGTCCCCGAAGCTGAAGGAAGAAAGGGTTTTAAGGATGATGCAGAGACAGGCTGTGTCAAGTACTGCTAGTGGATGAGAGGGTAACTGAGAATTGACCACTGGTATTAGTAACATGGGTGACTTAGTGATTTTAGTGGAAAACCTACTATCTATCTAATTGGAGACAACTCTTAGGAAGCAAAGAAACTGAGCCGTAGCTAGAAATAAAAGTGGGTTGACAGAGACTGTGTATGCGTGTGTGTGTGTACTCGCTTCAGTTGAAGATGGGAGAAATAACCCTACATTTATATGCTGATGCAAATAATCCAGAAGAGAGGGGAAAATTCATGATGCCAATAAAAGGAGAAAGAATTGCTGTAGTGATGTACTTCAACAGATGAAAAGATTAAGGGAACCAGGGCAAAGGGGAGTGTTGTCTGTGGATTGGAGCATGGAGGTTTCCTCTACAGGAACAGGAAGGAGGGCAGCTATGTGGAGACAAGGATCTGGTAGGTGGGTAGATGTTGTGCTGGGAATGTTTGCAAGTTCTCCTCACAGCTCTTCCATCTTCTCAGTGACATAGGAAGCAATGTCACTAACTGATAAAGGGGAGTGGAGAGGAAAGGCTGACGGTTTGAGGAGAAAGGAAAATATTGTGTAATTGTCATTTAGAAGAGAGACCACTAGGAGACAGTGGTCTGGTTGCCAGGCAGCTCACCTTGATCAAATTCCCACTAAGCATGACAAAAATCATGCAGATCCACGTGGGGGAGCCCAGTGCTCTCAGGAGGGCGTGATGGTTAATTTTATGTACCATCTTGGCTGGCCCATGGGGTGCCCAGACATTTGGTTAAACATTATTCTGGGTGTGTCCCTGAGGGTGTTTCTGGATGAAATTAACATTTGAATTGGTAGACTGAGTAAAACACATCCTCCCCAGCGTGGGTGAGCCTCATCCAGTCAACTGAAGACCGGAGAGAACACAAAGGCTGAGTAAGAGGGAACGCTGCCTGCCTGATTGCTGAGCTGGGACACGGGGCTTCTTCTGCCCTCGAACTAGAACTTAAACCATCAGTTCTCCTGGGCCTGTAGCTTGATGACAGCAAGTCTTGGGACTTCTCAACTCCGGGACCAGTTGGGTCAGACCTGGGAGCTATAGTCAAAAGGCTGAAAAGAGCCTAATGTCTGGGGCTCATCACTGAGCAGGTTGGAAGGGGGACAAGCAAACGTGGACGCTTCATACATCGAGTTCAATACAATACCCGTAAAATTATTGAAAGTATTGAAAGTGAGGTCTGGACAAGACTTTAAAGATCTTCTAATTTATTTTACAGATGAGGAACAGAGGCTCCTGGAGACGAAGTCATGTCCCGAGGCTACACAGCTGGTTCGTAGCTGAAACTGGGCTAGAGCCTATTTGGTTTCACTCCCCACTTCAGTGCTCTTTCCACGACCTCCCTAATAACGGGGCATCCTGAATCCACTGAAGCATGTGTAACCCTAGGTTGGAAATTTCGCATTTTTGACGTGAGGCTACTTTCCATTAGTAAAACCAGGAAATCTCCAGAAGCAATACCTTTCAGTTCCTGGAACTTCTGGGTAGGCATAAGAGTGGCTTTTGCCATTCAAAACCGTTCCCTGCCTTTAGATTCCAGAGGCCTTTCCAGTGACAGCTGCTCAAGCAAGCCCATGTATCTAATTAAAGGTATAGATTTTCTGTTGTGAGTTAAAGCCAAAATATAGCTTCAAAATTTGCTTGGCCAAGTACATTTAATAATACCTAAATGCTCTCATGTGTTAAGTATTCATCCTTTTTCTCCATAACTGCTTATGATAAATATTGATGACTGTCTAACTTGGAAAATGGCTGTGTACATAGGAGAATATTCATGTGTGTCTCATTGATTTTCCTGACAGGGCCAAATGGAGCCGGTAAGCCAATTTAACACAACCAATTTCCAATTTTGCACAGACTGAATAGGAGAAGGGCTATGGAAATGAATAATCAATCTTACTACC
Organism: Hippopotamus amphibius kiboko; assembly: GCF_030028045.1. Taxonomy (NCBI): domain Eukaryota; kingdom Metazoa; phylum Chordata; class Mammalia; order Artiodactyla; family Hippopotamidae; genus Hippopotamus; species Hippopotamus amphibius. The sequence continues at coordinate 52,508,144 of NC_080189.1, read as the reverse complement.
ATTATTAATAATGTTTAGCTCACATACAGCTCCTTCCATCTTCTAAGCACTTTGCCAGCATTAGCAAATTTATTCACTAACACCCAAGGGAGGCATTTCTGTAACGGACAGGAGGGGCCAAGAGGGATGTGCATGGCTGCGCAGGGCTAAGGAACCAGTCGGTGCCCTGGTGCAGAGCAGGATACGCTTGAGTGAGTCCCAGTTCCTTCTGGATTTCCTACCTCCTTAAATGTTGGAGACATATTGCAAGCCCAGGAAGCAAGTCTTATTTCCCAGTGTTAGTTTTATAAAATGTGTGTTCCCCATAATAATAAGAACTGCACAATAATAGCTACTGTATTTTGAACACACTGAGGTACATGCTCAATGCTGCCACGTGTTGGGGTGGAAGAGAAAAGAGCCTCTGCCCTGGAGAAGTTGACAGGTCAGTGAGGGAGTGGGAGACATGATGGACCAAACTCTACGCAGTGAGATAAGGCCATTCTTGAGAATAAGAGAGGGGCACAGCCTCTCCGAGAAGGGCACCCAGCTCATCACGAACACCTTCCCCGAGAAGGTGATGCATCTACTGGGGGATGAGAATGGGTGGGGGATTTGAGCAGGGGAGACAGCAATTGTAGAGAAAGGGAACGACCTGGGGCAGGGTGGCCTGGAAGAGCGCTGTGTCCTCTGGAAACTACAGATACTTCAGCCGACTGGAGTGGAGGCTGCCTGTCTGAGAGGGAAATAACGTGATGCCAGAGGACCAATCACGGGGCCTTGTGCACTGCTGCAGTAGGTCGTATTTTCCAAAGATGGTCTATCACAGCTCCCATCTCACTTGTTCCTCTACAATGTGACCATGCCATCCTCTCCCACCCAGGGGTGGATTATGTCCCCTCCCCTTCTATCTGCGTGTACAGTGGACAGATGCTCTATGACTTCTGAGACCGGGTCAGAGAAGGCAATGCCGCTTCTGCCTCCTCCCCTGGGCCACTTGCTTTGGGAGTGCTCAGCCACCAGCCATGAAGTCCAGCGAGCCTGAGGCCACCATATCAGTGCTCAGGCCTCCAGGTTACATGGAGAGGCCACATGCAGTTGCTCAGGTCAACAGCCCCCACTGAGGCCCCAGCCAACAGCCAGCACTGGCCTCCAGACATGTGAGTGAAAACACTTCCAGATGATTCCAGACCCGCACTGTCAAGACACTCCGAGCTCTTGCATCTTCCCACTGGAGAGCGGAGCCCAGGCAAGCTGTCCCCCTTGTGGACAGTCCGAATTCTGACTCATGGAATCCACGAGCATAATATAATGGTTGAAATTTGGGGGTGGCTTCTTATGGAGCAACAGTAACCAGAACAGCCGCACTGCAGACTTTTTACTCTCAGGCAATGGAGAAACATTGAAGGGTTTTGAGGGGAAGGTGATGTCATCGGGTTTGGTGCTGAGTGGCAGGACCAGGGCGATCCTGCTTGAAATGCAGCTGGTTAGTGGCTTCTGTGTCTCAGGCCTAAGGATCATTCTTTTCGGGTGAGTCTGAGTTGTCACCTTTTCTGGCACTGTTGGTTAATTTTGTCCGTCACATGCGTCTCCTTCTAGCTCAGGGACTCTCACTCCTAGCTGCATGTTAGGATCACGTGGGGAGCATTAAGAAGATCCCATTTCCTGGGCCCCACCACAGATCAATTGAATCAGAATATCTGGAGAAGGGGGAATCTGACACGGATATTTTGAAAGGGTCCTCAAGTGATTCTAGTGTGCAACCAAGGCTGGGAAGCACTGAGTGAGCTGTTCACTGGCCGTGCGGGCTGCTCTGGGGACAAAGCGACTCCTGCTGTAAATCTGAAACTCGGTTAAGAACTAGAATTACACTAGAATTACACATTGCTAAATTAGTTATACTTTCTCACCTAGGTAGAAAAGGCAGTTTCTAGACACTAGACGCTGGTGTAATAGAACCAAAGGAAAAGTTACAGCCCTGAGGCCATATTATGAAAAATGTATGCATTCCTAAGGGTGAATTTAGGAAAAAGGAAACATGGAGGCTCTCTTATTGCAAGGCTTATTTATTTTCAATAGAGAGCTCCTTTCTCTAAAACACAGCCTCCCCAGCATGGTTTGATGAAGCATCTATTCCAATAAACTATTTTCTTTTGCCCTGACATTGGCTCAAATCAAAACGGAACAGTTTCATAGTTGTAGCACATGTCTAGGAAGCTGAGTAAAAGAACGAGAAAACCTCCCCCTTGTGTTGCATGAATATGGAGGTGAGGGGGCACGTGTGTGCAGGTCCAGGGTCATAATATTAAAAAGTAGCGGACGGGCAGGATGGTATAGAAAAGGACTGGGCAGAGGAGAATGAACTCATGAATGCTGGCTGACCATGAGCTGGCCACCTCCCCTCTCTGTGCCCCAGTTTCCTCAGCCATATAAGAAAGTAGGATGATCTTGAGGTCTCCTCCCCGGCTTGAAACTATGATCCTATCGTTCGGTACCGGAAACCTCTGTATTCTCTTTTGTAATTATCATTCTGCCCCAGGCTAGCTGTGAGTCATGATACACGGCAGCTCATTCCTCTGTGTACTAACCATGTGTGTTTTTTTTAAATTGAAGTGTAATTGATTTACAATATTATGTTAGTTTCAGGTGTACAGCAAAATGATTCAGTTATTTATATTTTTTTTTCAGGTTATTTTCCATTATAGGTTATTGCATGATATTTAATATAGTTCACTGTGCTACACAGTAAATCCTTGTTGCTTATCTGTTTTGTATATAGTAGTGTATATCTGATAATCTCATACTCCTAATTTATAACCATGTGTTTCTGATGCTTTGAAGACTCCTGGGGAGACTGCCCCTCCCAGGGCGAGCCAATTCCTGGAGATGAAAAAGGGCTCACCTGCCAGCATGCCTTTTATACGAAAACAAACCAAGCTAAAGCCCACACCCCAAATGCCTCCTTTATCAGGCCTCCCAACTCTCACATGCTGGACCACTAGCCACCTGCCCTAGTCACCCCAGAGCCAGGTATCAGACAACTAAATGCAGCCTCTATGTACCAGAGTCTCCCGAAATTATTCAAACTAGCCAGTCCTCAGAATTGCCCTTTCCTCCATCAGAAACCACAGTGAAGGCTCTTGCCCACGTTTGCCCCTCACTCCGTCTGCCTCCTGGCTGACCTGGTTCTGCCCGTGTGCCCCCTGCTCTTGGGATCTGTGAGTGGTACCAAGCTACCCTGGCAATGGCAGCCATCTCCTGATCTGTTGGCCTTGCCTTACCTGAATGATAGCAAAACCTCCATTTTAAAACATCCTGACCAGAGCTTTCTCATTTGTAAGTTACAGATGAGAATGGCAACCTCCCTCTCAGTGTTTCTGAGAGCAGTCCCTGATCCCAGTGACACAAAGGCAGTCCACTAAAGCATGTGTGCTTAGAAATTATAGCAACATTTCAGACCAGTACATAAAAGCACCTTTGAAGTCTGCACGTTATGATGAGCTGGTCCAGGCAGCCATTCCCTTCCTGTTAGATCTGTACAGGTCGCCGAGGAAACTGTCGATGGTGTCACAGCTGATTGGGATGGAAATTGGGGGAGCGAGTACGAAGCAGTCCTCCATCATGACCCAGAAATCGCGGTAGCGTTGCATTAAAGAAATTGACATTAACCCTTCCAGACAAACAGTCCGTGCTCCACGGTATGTATTCCCATTATCACTGCAGTCCATTATGCCTTGAGTTTGGTAATGTTTCCCATAATTTGTATCATAATGGTGTACTGATATTATATGAGAGGGACCTACAGCCTCATCTCAGCTCCCCATTTTCATAGCTCACACAGCAGGCTTCATTTCACAGCTTTTAGTTTCATGATATTCAAATACCAACAATTGATTGGGGGGAGGGGAGTGCCCCAAGTTGAGTGGAAATATCTCACTGCAAAAAATCCTGGAGGAAAACGTGCCACTTTGTAGAAGGTCACCAGATAAATAATAGCCTTCTGAACTGGGGTGATTCCTGTTGCCATTAAGCCCCAGCAGGGATCTAACACGCTTTAATACTTGTGCTAAATGCCGAGAGACGGTGGCACCATCGCAGTCAGAGACAATGAAAGCTAAGCTACTGGGGCCGGAGTCAGAAGGCTTTTGCTTTTCTCCCCTTCTTTTCTATGCGTAGGATGAAATGATAGGCACGTCTCAACTTTCAGCCTTTCTGCCGTGAGCATCATTCTGTCCACGTGAACACAATCGCTTGGGGCTTCATCGCTGCTGCTGACCTGCAAGCCTTTACTGCAGGTGTGTCCCACTCCTGCTCTCACGGCCTCCCACCCCCAGCAATGTGGGAGAACAGTTGTATTCACCCAATGACAGGACTTTTCTAGACCTTCCTTCTGGTAAGTGGCTGCTATGAACTGAATCGCATCCCCCCAAAATTCGTGTGTTGAAGTCCAGATCCCCCTGTATTTGGAGATGGGGCCCCTAAGGCAGCTGCCTGCAGGGGAGGAGAGCCCTCACCAGAGCTCAAACCCTGCCGGGTCTTAGTCCTGGTCTTCCCAGCCTCCAGAACTGTGAGAAAAGTAATGTCTGTGATTTAAGCCACACAGTCTGAGGTATTTTGTCGTGGCAGCCTGAGCTGAATAACACAGTTACTCTGGAGGAGAGGAAGAGATTCCTCACTTCTCCGCTGAGCAGGCCCTCACGGCCAAAATGGACTGTGGGCACAGTTTGGCTGGCAGAGATGCAGGACGATTTCACTGAGGAGGTTTTCTGCCTGCAGAGGGGGAGGCAGTCAGGCTGGTCTTCGGCTACTGGAGCAGAGGGGATGGGCGAGGACAGTCAAGGGCATGGGACCTCATCTAAGGAAGGGGTCACTTGCAGAAGCTCTTGTTGTTAAGTGTTGCTGTGCCTGTATGAAATGGTCTGACTCTTTGTAAGAGTTCTTTAAGTCACAACAAGGGAGAGGGCGTGTCATCATAGGTGTACGTTTATGTTTACGTAATGGAGGTTAACCCAGGCGTTGACAGGATTCACTTTCTGCTTGAAAGCTTGTCCTAGAATTCTCTAAAAATTGTTAGTCAGGCTCACTGATCCATGACCTCTCTGGCTGCTGCAAGTTGTTTCTCTACTCTACTAAACAAGGTAGATCCAGCCTAGGGTCTCCTGGTGGATCTTTCCTTAAGCTCTGAAACTCAAGGAGCTCCTGAGCTAACCTAAGTCTATAACCAAGCAATGTGCATCTGCCTGTCCCAGAACTGAAACCTCAGCCTGAGAGGCATGTCTCCTGGACTTGGGGTTGAATGTCTGTTAATTGCATGTGAGGTCATCAAGAATATTTAACTATGCTTATGAGAAACTCCTGATTCTACCACACAAAGCAAAATAATGTGTGTGTGTGTGTGTGTTCTCTTAATTCATTTGTTTCTGAGGAAAGATACAAGCTGTAGAAGCCATCTTTTAGTAACCCCCCATTTCCAGAGCACCTCCTCTGAGCTAGGTGCTTTATATAGTAGAAACTAACATTTACTGAGTGTTGTGTTAAGATCATTACATGCATTACCTTTTTTAAGTCTCACAATGACTTCACAGGAGTGTGTTATCTGCCATTTACAGAAAAAGAAACTGAGCCATTGAGAGGTTTAGTAACTTGCCCAAGATCATAAAAAGTAACAAAATCAGCCTTCAACCTAGGTTCCCCTGGCTCTAATGTCTGCGTATGGTCCCTGTATCTAATTAATCCTCACAGTAACCCTAAACAGAAGGGACTATACCATATTTCATGGACCAAATAAAGTTACTTGCTCAATATCACACAATTGCTAGTAAGAGAATCAAGCCTCACCCAGATCCGAGTGACTCCCAAGCCCATGCACATCCCATGACGCAGGGGGTGACCACATCAGGGCACACACAGAAATTGCCCCAGAACAGTGCCCCCCAATTTTAATATGCATTACCATCTACTCAGGGATTCCATTCCTCAGTATCTACCCAAGAGAAATGAAAACATATATCCATACGAAGACTTGCAAGCAAGTATTCTTAGCATTATTCATAATACTCAGAAAGATGGGGGGGAAGTGTCCGTCAACTAAAGAACAGATTAACAAAATTGGGCATATCCATACCATGGAATGCTACTTGGCAATAAAAAGAAACAAAGTGCTGATGCATGCACCACATGGATGAAACTCAAAAACGTTATGCTAGATGAAAGAAGCAAGACACAGGAGACCACATACTGTATGATTCCATTTAGATGACAGATCCGGAAAAAGCAAATCTACATAGACAGCAGATCAGTGGTTGACTCGGACAGAGGTGGGGAACAGGGATTAAGAGTAAATGGGCATGATAGAACTTGGTGTACCCCCCAAAAAATAATAAATAAATAAATAAATAAATAAAAGTACATGGGCGTAAGGGATCTTATTGGGGTTTTAAAATGAAATGTTTTAAAACCGATTTATGTTGATGGATACACAACTTGTTAATTTCACTGAACATTATTGAATTGCACACTCAAAATGGGTAAATTAAATGTTAAGTAAAATATGCCTAAATTAAGTTGTAAAAGGTGTTTTACTGGGCTTCCTAGGTGGTGCAGTGGTTAAGAATCCACCTTCCAATGCAGAGGATACGGGTTTGATCCCTGCTCCAGGAAGATCCCACATGCCGCGGAGCAACTAAGCCCGTGTGCCAAAAAAAAAAAAAAAAAGATGTTTTACTGTGCTATTGAATCACCTTGGGATCTTGTTAAACTGCAGATTCTGAGTCAGTAGGTTAGGGGTGAGGCCTGCATTTCTAAGAACCTCCCAAGTGATACTGACGCTATTGGTCCAAACTCCACGTTTTGAGTGGCCGGGAGACAGATATTCAAATTCCTGCTTCTCCCATTCAACCAACCCAGACACATTACACCCTTACTTGGGCTTTGTTTGTGAGGATGGAGTATCCCAATGTTCTCTTTCTTGATTCCTCATTTGCACTGTGCCATGTCATGCTTATACCAAATCCCAAATGAAAAATTTTTATTTTTCTCCATCCTAATCTTTGTTAACCTAAGCCAGTGACTCCACATATTTAGTGTTCATCAGGCTCACCCAAGTAGCTGTTTAATATGCAGATTCCTTGGCCCACCCCTGAAATTCTGAATCTGTAGGTCAGGAGTAGGAACTCTTTTTAATAAGCACTTCAGGTAATTCTTTTTTTTAAAGTTAATTTACAGTATTGTGTTAGTTTCATAGCATTTCAGTATTTTTTCAGATTATATTCCATTATAGATTAGTGCAAGATAATGCTGTAATTCCCTGTGCTGCACAGTAAATCCTTGCTTCTTATCTAATTTATATATAGTAGTTCGTATCTGTTAATCCCATACCCCTAAATTGTACTTCCTACCTTCCCTCTCCCCTTTGGTAACCACAAGTTTGTTTTCTGTATCTGTGAGTCTGTTTCTGTTTTGCATGTATATTTGTTTGTATTATTTTTGAGATTCCACGTATAAACGATATAGCATAGCATTTGTCTTTCCCTGTCTGACTTATTTTACTAAGCATAATACTCTCCAGGTCCATCCATGTTGCTACAAATGGCAGTATTTCATTCTTTTTAATGGCTAAGTAATTCTGTCTTCTTAATCCAATCATGTTGATGGGCACTTGGATTGCTTCCATGTGTTGCCTATTGTAAATAGTGCCTCTGTGAACACTGCAGTGCATGTATCCTTTTGAATTAGTGTTTTTGTTTTATCTGGATATATACCTAGGCGTTGAATTGCTAGATCATATGGTAGTTCTATTTTTAGTTTTTAAAGGAACATCCATAGTGTTTTTCATAGTGGCTACACCAATTTACATTCCCACCTACAGTGTACATGGGTTCCCTTTTCTCTACATCCTCTCCAACATCTCTTTTTTTTTTTTAATATTTATTTTTTTAATTGGGGTATAGTTGCTTTACAGTGTTGTACTAGCTCCTGCTGCACAGCGAAGTGAACCAGCCATATGTGTACACATATCCCCTCCCTTTTGGATTTCCCTCCCATCCAGGTCACCACAGAGCACTGAGTAGAGTTCCCTGTGCTATACAGCAGGTCCTCACTAGATATCTGTCTCATACCCGCAGCGTATATATGTCAATCCCAATCTCCCAATTCTTCCTACTGTGCCCCCCCCCCACAATACTTAGTTGTACTATAACAGATACAGTACAACTTAGGGGTATGGGATTAACAGAACGAACATGTCCACACATTTGTTTTCTACATCTGTGTCTCTATTTCTGCTTTGCAAATAGGTTCATCTGTACCATTTTTCTAGATAGCACATATATACATTAATATACAATATTTGTTTCTCTCTTTCTGGCTTACTTTACTCTGTATGACAGTCTCTAGGTCCATCCATGTCTCTACAAATGACCCAATTTCATTCCTTTTTATGGCTGAGTACTATTCCATTATATAAATGTACCACATCTTCTTTATCCATTCATCTGTTGATGGACATTTAGGTTGCTTCCATGTCCTGGCTGTTGTAAATAGTGCTGCTATGAACATTGGGGTGCATGTGTCTTTTTGAATTATGCTTTTCTCAAGGTATATGCCCAGTAGTGGGATTGCTGGTAGTTCTATGGTAGTTCTATTTTAAAATTTTTAAGGAAATAGCTCATGCAGCTCAATATCAAAAACAAACAACCCAGTCAAAAAATGGGCAGGAGATCTAAATAGACATTTCTCCAAAGAAGACATACAGATGGCCAAGGCACATGAAAAGATGCTCCACATCACTAATTATTAGAGAAAAGCAGATCAAAACTACAATGAGGTATCATTTCATACTGGTCAGAATGGCCATCATCAAAAAATCTACAAACAATAAACACTAGAGAGGATGTGGAGAAAAGGGAACCCCCTTGTACTGTTGGTAGGAATGTAAATTGATACAGCCGCTATGGAGAACAGTATGGAGGTTCCTTAAAAAACTATAACTAGAACTCCAACATTTCTCATTGGTAGATTTTTTTGATGATAGCCACTCTGACAAGTGTGAGGTGATACCTCATTGTGTTTTTCATTTGCCTTTCTCCAATAATCTAAAATTAGTGATGTTGAGAATCTTTTCATGTTCCTGTTAGCCATCTGTATGTCTTCTTTGGAAGAATGTCCATTCAAGCCTTCTCATTTTTGATTGGATTGTTTGGTTTCTGATATTGAGTTTGTATATTTTGAATATTAAGCCCTTGTCAGTAATATCATTTGCAAATATTCTCTCCTGTTCTGTGGGTTGTCTTTTTGTTTTGTTGATGATTTCCTTTGCTAAGCAAAAGCTTTTAAGTTTAATTGGGTCTCATTTGTTTATTTTTGCTTTTATTTCTTTTGCCTTGGGAGAATGATCTAAGAAAATATTTCTACAATTTATGTCTGAGAATATTTTACCCATGTTCTCTTCTAGGAGTTTTATGGTGTTATGTCTCACATTTAGGTCTTTAAATCATCTTGAGTTTATTTTTATATATGGAATAAAGGAGTGTTCTAATTTAATTAATTTACACATAGCTGTCCAGCTTTCCCAGCACCACTTGTTGAAAAGACTGTCTTTTATCCATTGTATATTCTTGCCTCCTTTGTCATAGGCAAATTGATGGTTAGGTGTGTGAGTTTATTTCTGGGCTCTCTATTCTGTTTCATTGATCCATGTTTTTGTGCCAATACCATGCTGTTTTGATTAATGTAGCTTTGTAGTATTGTCTGAAAATCTGGAAGGGTTGCCTCCAGCTCTGTTCCTTTTCCTCAGGATTGCTTTGGCAATTCTGGGTCTTATGTGGTTCCCTATAAATTTTAGGATTATTCATTCTAGTTTAGTGGAAAATGTCATGGGTATTTTGATAGGAATTGCATTAAATCTGTAGATTGCTTCGGGTTGTATGGCCATTTTAATAATACTAATTGTTCCAATCCAGGAACATGGGATATCTTTCCATTTCTTTGAATCATCTTCAATTTCCTTTACCAGTGTTTTATAGTTCTCAGCATATAAGTCACCTCCTTGGTCTGGTTTATTTGTAAGTATTTTAATTTTTTGATGTGATTTTTTACAAGGAATTATTTTCTTAATTTCTCTAATAGTTCATTGTTAACTGTAATGGAATGCAACATATTTCTGTATCTTAATCTTGTATTCTGCTACCTCCTGAATTCACTTATTAGTTCTAATAGTTTTTGTGTGGAGTCCTTAGAGTTCTCTGTATAGAGTATTGTGTCATCTGCAAGTAGTGATAGTTTTACCTCTTCCCTTCTCATTTGGATACCTTTTATTTCTTTTTCTTTTCTGACTGCTGTGGTTAGGATTTCTAATACTATATTGAATAGAAGAGGTAAGAGTGAGCATCCTTGTCTCGTGCCCAGTGCTGTTTCTCCCTTCTACCAGATTATGTGGAAATCTTTCTTGCAGCCTTGGTTCTATAGGCATTCTTATGCCAGTTTCCAGTTAGTTATCCATGAGAATTGTTCCACATGTGGATGTATCTTTGATGTGTTTGTAAGGGGAGGTGAGCTCCACATCCTCTTACTCTACCATCTGGACCTCCCTCCTTCAGGTAATTCTTATACAGGTGATTTAAGAATTATGCTTTATAAAATGCTAACCTAAACCAGCACAGTTTGATAGAAATATAATGGAAGTTCATATGTAATTTAAAAAATTCTGGTAGCCACATTTTAAAAAGTAAAAAGAAATAGGTGAAATTAATTTTAATCATATATTTTATTTAACCCACTAGATGCAAGGTGTTATTTTAACATGAAATTGATATTTAACATTTTTGTACTAAATCTTGGAAATCTAGTGTATATTTTTAATTTACCATACATCTCAATTTGAACTAACTATCCACATTGCAAGCACTAAATTTTGGTTGCCCCTGCAAACCTATTGAATTGTAACTTCTGGGGGTGGAGCCCAGTAATTTGTTTCAATAAGTCCTCTCCCTGATTCTGATGCTCATTCAAGTTTGCATACCACTGATCTAGGTTATTGGTTTTTGAACTTGGCTGCAAGCTGAAATCACCTGGGAAACAAAACGAACAAACAAAAAATGCTTATGCATGGGTCCCAATCTTAGAAATCATGATTTTTTTAAAAAGCCTTCCAGATGATTCTAATATATGGCAAAGTGTAAAAACCCACTGTTTCTCATAAATGCCTCCTTTATCTTTAGCTTCAAAGTCAGATTCTGGGCCCCAACATCATCTTCCTAGGATATTTCAGTCTCTTCTCGCCAAACTCCCCATTTCCAGGTTTCTTCTTTATTCTGCCTTGAGTTTTTAGACGAAAGGAATCTTTAGTCTACTTCTGCAGTTCCTTTCCTAAGAGGGACATCTCTTTTCAAAGTCCACATCTTTTAGCTCCTCACCCATGATGGCCAGTCCCAAACTGCAGCGCTCACCTCTTCACCTCACCTGCCACAGGCCCTGGGGACCCCTGCTCACCGGGAACAGCAGCCCACTCCTGCTCCCTCCCACTTCCCGTGTAAGCCCAGGGCTTTGGACGCTTAACTTGTGACTTCGCATTGAACTCTAGCTGCCTCTTTCCCTATATTGCAGAGGGATCCCTGAAAGCTCAAATCTGACACACACACACACCCCTGCCCCCCCTCCCCCCCCCCACCCCCACCATGTCTTCCAGGGAAAGAGAGCAAGGAGAGAACCTGAACTGGGGAGCCCTTTTTTTCTATCATTGCTAATAGTTTCATTTCTGGTAGATTTCCATTTCCCACACCCTTGGATTCCAGCAGCTCACTGGAATGAGGGTGAATCTTTGGGAAGGCCATCTGATCATGTGTGGAAGGAGTGGGAGAGAATTAAAACTCCAGGCTTACTCCCGTGTCATAAATCATTAGTGAGAAAGCAGCTGCTAAGCATGTGTGTGTGCAGGCCACACCAACAACATAGATTGTGTGTTTATGCATATGTAAATGTGCATAGCTGAAGCACCCTCTAGTGGAACACCTGGAGAAGAACATGTTTTCCAGAGAAACTCGCCCTCCAGAAAAAAACAGGGTATTCTGAAACCTTAATGTGACCAGAGCATCATAAGAAATGACAGCATAAGGCTGCAGCATCTTCATCGTCGTGGCAGGATCCCAGGGTCACCTGCTGATTCAAGTAACTGCCAGGTCCAGCTCAATGAGGAGTGGGCATGGGCTGAACCAGCCTTTCTTAAAGGCCTTGTGTGGAGGCCTTCATTCCCTCGTGCCAAAGGTGTACAAAAGCAGTATTAGGAAGTTACAGCTGCTGCAAAGGAAGGCTTGTAGATTACCATGGAGTTCCTTCAGTTCAAGAAGCTGCCTGTTCCCATTTCAAATCAGGGGACAAAGATGGATTATTCACTACTGCTGTCAGGAAGAGGATATATTGGAGCCTTAACCTACTTTTTTACACTAAGTAAATTCCAAATTAAAACCAAAGAAATAGAAGAAAACAATGGAGATAATATTAGAGTGGTGAATGACTTGCCAAATGAAACCTCAAATCCATAAAGCAATTAAAGAAACTATTGATAAATTTTACGACAAAAATAAAAATTTTCTGCATGGCAAAAAAAATGCCACGAACATATTCAAAATATAAATAGCATACAGAGAAAAATTGCAACAGGGGGGAGTCAAGAAAGGGAGGGAATACGGGGATATGTGTATAAAAAGATGATTGAACTTGGTGTACCCCCAAAAAAATAAAAAAATAAAATTAAAAAAAAAATTGCAACAGATAGCAAAAAGGGATAATTTCCTTACTATATAAAGTGTTCCCAAAACCCATAAGCAAAAAACTGACAATGCTATAGAAAAAAAACAAACAAAGGTTCTGAACAGATAGGTGACAGTAAAGAAAAAATTAAGCACTTAAACATACACAACGATTTTCAATCTCCTTCACAATCATTGCTTTCAAGGTTGCAGGTAGGATCACACATTTGAGTAGGGCAGGCACGGGGCAGCAGGCTGAGTGACATGTGGGAATGGAGAGTAGACATTGGTACACTGTCCGTGAAGAGCAGTTTTGCAATAGCTGTCCAAATAAACAGTAACCAGACACATTGACCCAGAAAATCCACTTATAGGAATTTACCTTACAGATATGCTTGCAGATGTGTGAGATGATGCATGCGTGAGGAAATTCAAAGCAGTATGGTTTGAAAAAGCAAAATCCTAGAAACACTCTAAGTGCCCATGAATCAAGGACTAGAGAAATAAAGCATGACGCAGTCACACAATAGAATCCTCTGCAGCCGTGGGCTCCATGTTCCCAAGGGCGAGGCAAGTTGGTGTGCAGAGATTGGATGGCTCTTCCAGACACATGGAGTGAAAAAGCAAGGTGAAGTGAGGATGTTGAAGATTTTCCATTACACTCTATTACTTTTCTTTAAAAAAGAGGATCAATGGGAGAAATTTTTCTTAGTCCTTAGAACCAGCTAGTGATTTTTTTTCTTACGTTTTTGGTGTTGTCGTTTTGTTTTATTTTTAATTCAATGGTTTAAACTTATCATAGAGGGACTACATGGACATGATAAAAGAACAAACTGTTAGTTTTTATGCTATGGACACACTAGTCACATAACTGCTTGTGTTTTCCCCAGGGTTAGCTGCTAGAAAGCTCAGAGTCTCATTAGTAGTCCACCTCTCTGGATGCCCAGCATCTTCAGGCATGAATATTTTGTGCTAAACTAACCCCAGGCTATTTTTTTCTAATCTTACTTTCCTAAACCATTATTTCACATGTACTATAATAAACTGCTTTAAATTCATCTTGTAACGAGGTAGGCATATTTTTAAAATAACAATAAAATAAAGCAAAGTGAGGAAAGGAGTGTGTATTATGCTACCATTTGCATTAAAAAAAAATACATGCACATGCTCATAATTGCATCGACTGTCTCTGGAAGGATAGCAACTTTGCTTACCTGAAGAGGCTAGGGGACAGAGGCAAAGGGAATCTTATTAATAACTCTAAGTTATTTTGTATTTTAGTTTTATGCCATATACATATTTTGGAAACATTTTTAAAAGTCCTCCCCTTTGCTTTAAAGAGCCGCCCAGTTGCTGCAAGCACCACTCTTGTGGTGCAGGTGTTTAACCAACAGGAAGAGGTATATGCAGAGAAGACACTGACCTACCCTCACCCACTGAGTTTCTGTTGCAGTGTGGGCTGCCTGATTCTGTTTACTGTGCCAGAGCTGCGGAGATGTCTATAAATATTCATACTGGGCTACAGAGAATGAAAATTTGGCCCATCTCCCATACTTTGCACTTTAGAAAAAAGCAGTTTGAGGTAAAGATGATGATTTTTCCCCCTGTGAGTGCTTAATAGGAGAAGCACAAGGTATGATGAGTTTACCATGGAGTGAAACTCTCACTTTCGTTCTCTACTGAGCCTCACATCCTTAGAAGTCCCCATCAGTGATGGGTCTATTTTTAAGTCAGGCTTATTGAGGTGTAACTTATATATAGCAAATTTCACTTTTTTAAGGATATAGTTCAATAAGCTTTGACAATCACACATAGAACATTTCCATCACCTCCAGAAGTTCCCTCTTTCCTCCTGTAGTCAAATCTTCCCACACCCCTCATTTGGGAACAAGTTTACACTTACAGAAAGTTTGCTAAGATAGTACAGAGAGTTCTCACATACCCTTCATCAGCTTCCCCTAATGTCCACATCTTAAAGAACGTGGTACATTTATCAAAACTAAGAAATAGACATTGGTAAATTACTATTAACTCAACTATAGACTTTCTTTGGATTTCACCAGTTTTTTCATTGGCATTTTTCTGTTCCAGGTCCCACTCAGGAGCCAACCTTGCACTTGGTCCACCTGTCCCCTTAGTCTCATCTGTGACAGTCTCTCCATCTTTCCTTGTTTTCCATGACCTTAACACTTTTTAAGAGTACTGGTCAGGTATTTTGTAGTGTGTTCCTCAACTGGGGTGTCTTCTGTTTTCTCATGATTAGACTGAGGTTAAGGATTTGAGGGATAAATACAGTGGTAAAGTGCTCTTCTCATAGCATCATATCAGGGAACATGAGGTCCTCATGACTTCCTGGTTAATGTGATCTTGATCATGACCGGTTTTCTCCACTATAAAGTTACTTTTCCACTTTCCACACTTTCTTCATTGGAAATGAGTCACTAAGTCTAGCTCATACACGGGGGAGGGAATTAAAGTCCACCTCCTAGAGGGAGACGTACCTACACATATTATTTGGCCACTGACCTCCTCTGGGCCAGTCTCCTCCTGATGCCCAGTCTTTCACAGTGAGACCCTGATAAGGTCCGTGGAGAGAAGTCTGCAGGACCTGTGCACTCCCACTGTGACTGCAGCTGCCTGGTTTGCTATACTCTCATCTTAGTCCATACTTGGCACGGCAACCATTTAAAGTTTTAGCTGAGTTCCTATTCAGCTGTGTGACCCTGGCATCTCTTCCGCTCACACTCTGCACAGCTGAGCCAGTGCTTCCCTCCCATCTCTCCTTGGAATGCTGTCTTTTCTTAGATTTCAGGCTACTTGGTTGCCCACAACCTCAGATCGCTAATGGTTTTAAGAAGAATTATAATTTTGTTGTTTATCAAGGTTTTACCTGCTAAAAAGGGTGACATTCTCTTCAGTTTTCTATATCCAAGGTGAAAGCAGAACTTGATGTAATGAATGTGAAAACAAACCCTCTCTCCTCCATATAGAAAGTGAGATCTAAAGCCTTCACATCTATTGGGACCTCAGAGAGCATCCTTGATTATGTGACTCCCAGTTAGGCCAACCACTGATAGATACTCCCTTGCACATCAAGGCCCATGACTATTCTGAAAACGAGTGGAGTCGTTCCAAGAATAAATGATCAGGGCCAAGTCCAAGCAAATGTTTCCAGAGCCTCTCCCTCTAGTAGTATCCCACACTTATTCCTCACTTGCCCAAGGCACCCTCCAACTGGGATCGTGTACTCCCTTCACAGCACCTGGGGGTACCCCCAGACCCTCTTTAACCACTGAGGGATGTGAGCATGTAGTAGTGGTTGGTGGTTGCAGCAGTGAAAGCCCAGCCATCCTACCCATAGGTCATGGGAATTCTAACCCCACACGCTTATGTCTCTGAAAACTTCATTCCTTTCTCATTCATTCAACAACTAGCAAATACGATAAGAATTATGTGGCAGAAACTGTGCTGAGCTCTGGATGTGCATCTAGCCAGCCCCGTAAGAACAACTTAACATTTTTTTGTCTACAAGGAGAGGCTAAACAACAAGGATCTTTGCATTTCAAGTATACACAATAACCTTCATCGTACCTACACTTGATATTTGAATGAGCCATTGTGAAGTTTCACTTGACTCTCACAACAGCTCTGTGACGCAGATGAAAGAGAGAAACTCAGAAACGTTAGATATTTGTCCTACAATTGCACTGTTAGTATCAGAGCCAGGTTTTGAGGTCTTCTGACTTCAAGTAGTGTTCTTACTGCCTTGATGCATTGCCTGTCATGCTTGAATCTATCAGATATGTGATAAAAAGTAGTAAATGTTTGAAACCAAATGTATCCTATTTAAGTCAAAAGCACCCCTACCAAGTATGAGAATAGGCTGTCCAAGAGGATTGGGTTTAAGTGCTTGGATTCAGGTCTAAATTTATACCACTCCATCCAACAGCTCTCTTCTAATCATGGTGCTCCAACCGAGGCTCAGAGAGTGGCCTCTGGACCCGGTGACCCAAACTGTGACAGTGACAGCAGCTGGCATCTAAGCCCATTATTACCAGCTGAGAAGAAGGTCCACTGCTCAGTTTCTTAGCAGAGGAGAAAAACCCCAAGTAGGTTTAAAAGGATGTTTTGAACCTTCTCAGGGAGTTGTAATTAAGGAACAACAGTGCACATCAAGTCCAGACTTCCACATGAGCACAGATAACTTGTTTGTGGCCTCTGCAGGTGCCGCTCTGTACAGCCAGCCCTGGAGACCTCAAATCTAATCTGCCTGAAGTCCCCAGAGTAAGTGCTGCTCCAGGCATGTTTGAACTTCAGAGGAAACCTGAGTGAGCCAATTTCATTATTCCCCAGCAAATCTACCCAAACACCAGATAAGCAAGCCTTTTTTGATTCTGTGCATCGTGCACTGAAGCAAGAGTTATTGCTTGTTCATTTCACCTGGTGGGACAGTTTTTGGAGTTTGCTTTAAAAATAAGAGGCAAGATTGCCTTCTCGGAAAAAAAAGTAAATGGGGACAAGATCAATTTCTTGACTCACATAGAGGTGTAACCGTAAGACTCTAAGCTTTTCTCTGTGATTTCAAACAAACAAAAAGCAGGTTCTCAGTGGTCAGACTTCATCTTTGGGGATGAATAGTATATAATCCAGGAGGCTTTTCAACAAAATGGATTTGCCAACTTTCAATGTTTGTCCTGAAGGAAACATTCGCTGAGTCAAAACATTTACATTGTAAAGTCAGGAGAATGTGTCAGCCTTCCCTGAGGTAATGTCACAACATCTTGACAAAACATATGCCACAATAACATTATATCAGAGCAAAAAAAAATAAATGGTTATATTTGTCTGTATGTGTTATACACCTCCGCCTAAACTTCAATTCTACTTACTAGAATGAAAACTTTGCAAGTAAAATGGGAGAAATAAATTGCTCCCAATAAAAGAGGAATTCCTGAAAAATTTTATTTCAAGTAGACCAGGATGTCTTTATAACCCAGTCCTCTATTAGGTGTATATGGGCCATGACATACACCCTATGCCCCTCATCGTAATAGTTCTACACGATGAAAACCCATACAGTAAACTGATGGTATTTGTAACGAATGTGTTTGGAATCCCTTCTGAATCCTAACTTTATAAGCATGGAAAATTTTGAGAGTTGCATGTGTCCTATGTATATTCCCAAAACACAAATGAAAACCCCAAATATGAACAATGAAAAATAGCACTTCTCAGGTCGAATGGAGGTGGAGCAGAGAACAGAGAGACCCATCTCTTCATTCTCCTTTTTACTAGACAGTTAATCCCTTTCCACACCCCTTCTTGCCTCCCTTCTCCCCTGCCACACCTCCCCACCCAACTGACGGTCCCTCAGGCACCTCTAGGAAATTGGGGGGTCGTGTGAAGCAGCTGCTTGAATGCAACTGCACTAACTGATATCTATAAAAGCAGTGTTATACTTACCTGCCAGCAAAGATAAATGGCCTCCCTCTACTTGATTTCTAGGAAGAAGTTAAGTGGGCTGCGGTTCTATGCCCAGATTCATGTTTGATGTACTGTTGCCTTTAAAGACTGTGATAAAATTGTCATAGGCATCTGCTCACCTCCAGGTCACTCCTCCTCATCCCTCGAGGATTTTAGCACCTGACTCACTCTCTTGCCCTCGACTCTATCCCTGATACAATTCTTAGTGACTTCAGTATCCAGATAGATGATTCTCCTGAAACCCTGACTTCTCATCTTGACCTCTGTTCCTCCAAGGATTTTCCACATGCCACAGTCAGCCATCCACTCCCTTGCCCATGCCCTTGTTTGAGTCCTTGTCCATAAGCGTGCTTCCTCAATAGTCTCAGTTGCCGTCATCCGGCTGCCTGACCACCATCTCCTATTTCTCTGTCTCCCTCCCAGTTATTTGGATTCCAGTGGTCTCCCACCCTACGGACTCCCAGTCTGTGGACCCTGGTACTTTTTACTGTCCCTCTACCTCTTATGTCCGGAGTTTCCTCCTTCCCCAGTTTAGATTCCTGGGTTCATATCTGTATTCATTTCCTCACCCCTAGCAAAATGCAATTCTGGTATTTCAAGATGTAGAATTGTTTATTGTTTGGTATGGTGAGGCCAGCAGATCAGGAGACGACTGCCACTGAAAAGCTAACGTGTCACTCACAGATCCCAGGAGGAGGGGGCCACTACGCGGGGGCGCCACGCAGGGAAGCACCAGGGTCAGGAGGCAGAAGGAGTGAGGGGGCGACGGGGGTAAGAGCCTTTACTGTGGCTTCCGCAGGAAGGGACGGGTGAGGCAGAGCACGCAGGTCTAGAATAGGCTAGTTTGAATACTTTCAGAGGGCTCTGGGGCGCAGGGGCTCTCCCTGGTTGTCTGTCCCTGGCCCTGGGGTGATTCAGGAGGGGGAGTGGTGGGCAGCGTGTGAAAGCCAGTAGAGGACGTGATGGAGAGTGTGGGCTCTGGATTGGTTGATTTGCACACGAAAGGCATGCTCACAGACACGTCCTTTACTATCTCTAGGAACTGGCAGCCCGGAAGGGAAATCCCTCCAGGGTCAGCAAAGTCCCAGATGTCAAATCATCAGAAACATACGGTTAATGCATCTGGTTAAATTGCAACCCTCTGCTTGCTTCTCACCAGCACCCGAGCAGCTGGGTGTGACTAAAGCAATACACACAGCTGTGCTGATTGGCCTCAAATGGGTGAGCACAAAACCCTAATGGGGTCTTGTTGCCCCCCGTATTGACCTAGTCTGTTCACTGTCCCGATCTCCGGCTCTTTTAAAGCTCTTCCTCTCTCTCAAACATCTAACAACTTTCTCCACACCTTTCTATTTGCTTCTTCTTTCACTAAGAAAACAGAAACAATCAGAAATAAATTTCCACACACTCCCACCATTGGAACCACCTGTACCCACCTCCTCAACCTTCTCTCCTGTTAAAACAGTGGGCCCCCCAGGGTGACCCCTCTGCTCCAGCTTTCCCTCCCACCCTCTCTCCTGCTAGGAAGGTAGCTCTTTCAGGTGGAGCCTCTCTCTCCCACATCGACAGCTGCACCCTCTCTTCTGAACCATCCCACCAAACACAAAGAGATTGTTACCTCCCACCTGAGAAAGGAAAGAACTCTCGTGACTCCACATCATCCTCCAGGAACTGCCTTGTTTCTTTGCTCCCCTTTACAGTAAACCCTTCTAGAGAGTTTACTGTCTGCTTTCTCTGTTCACATTCTTTCCTGAATCCACTCGGTTAGGCTATTGCTCCCCTTCACTCCACCAAAAACTGCTTTTATTGAGGTCTCTAGTGACTTCCATCTTTCCAAAGCCAATGGTAATTTCTCAATCACCACTTTATTGAATGTGTTATTTGATGATAGATCATTTCATCCCCCTAGAGATACTCTCTTAGACTCCAGGAAACCAGTGTCTCTTGGTTCTCTTCCTACCTATCTTTCCCACTCTAAACACTAGAGTGTCCAAAGCTGAGTCCTCAGACTCCTCTGTCTTCACTCTTTCCCTGGATGATCTCATCCTCTCATGGCTTTAAATTCTACCTACTTGATGCATCCAAAATATCTATCTCTAGCCCAACTCCAACTCTAGCTTGTCTCTACAACTGCCAAGTAGACCTCTCTACTTGGACATTTAATAGGTATCACAGATTTAACATGTTCCAAAACAAATCCTTATTTTCCTCTCTTCCTTCTATCACCTTCTACATCTTAGTTGTTGAACTCTAAGCTTCCCATTGCTCAGACCCAAACTTTGGAGCCACCCTGGATTCTTCTTTCTTCCACACACCATATCCAGACCATGAGTAAATTCTATCAGCTTTCCTTTTTTAGCTGTAGGGGAGTCTGACCACTTTTTATCCCCTCCACCTGGTCCACGCCACCACCCTGTCTTCATCTGTCATTTCTCACCTGAGTTATTGTACTAAACTGCTTGCTTGTTTCCATTTTTCCTCCACACCTGAACTGTAGCACTATCACCCTTCCATCACCCTCCTCACCACCAAATCTGGCTACACACCAGCCTGGCTCTAGTCTTGGCTTCACCAGCAGCAGGAGGTGTGACTTTTGACAATGATGTCGCTTCACTGGACCTCTCATATCTGTGATATGATAGTGGATTAGGCTACTTAGGTTTCTTGCAGGTTGAATATTTTAGGGTCATCTGTTTATCACACACTGACCCTTTAAAGTGTTACACACACACCCCCTTTATGCCTGGGGAGTCTGATTTAATGCTCCCACGGTTTATATTCCTGGGCCTCTCACAGTACCCTGCACCTACCTCTATCGTGTTGCTTTTCACATGGTCCCATAATCCGTGATTCACTTGAGTCTCTCCCCTCATGAAACTGGGAGCCCCTTCAAGGCAAGGAGCCATGTCCTAGCTGCCTTTGTGTCTTTAGCACCCACACTTAGTAAATGTGTAGTATGTGAATGAATAGAAAGCAGAACACCTCCAAGCTGGAGAGAGGATAGAGAAGAGAAGATAGCAGAGATACGCCCTGAGGGCATGGGAGCAAGAAGAGGATGCTGGGGCGAAAGGCCAAGTCCACAGTGATGGAACAGGGGTGGGGACACCCCAGGGAAGCATGGGATACAGTAAAGGCTTCTCGGGTGTCACTCTGGTGCACTGCAGAGCCAGCCTGAGCTCAGCCCCAAGGAGAGAGGTAACTCCCTGCCTTTGAGGAGCTAACTAGCTTGCTGGGCAGCTAACTCGTGGATGGACTGGAGCCATTTAAAATTGTACCAGATGGCACATGAGTAGTGAGTGAGCGCTGGAGAGCGCAGTGCAGATTATTAACACTGTAAATGAGCCAGGGAGAGACTGATGTGGGCTGGAGCCTGTTCTCCTACTCAGCTGAAGACAGATCTATGCCTCCTTCCGGTTTTTTTTTTTTTCTTGTCTGCCTGTAATTTCTTGTGTTGATACCCTTGTGAGACATACAAGGCTTTCATGCCAGAATCACAATGGCAAGAATTCAGTGGACCTAGTTCCAAAAGCTCCTGGTTTCCTTTCAGTGAAATGTGTCAGATGGAGAAGTTAAGAGATTTCACCCACATGTTCACAACCACAAGTCCCTCCCTGGTAATGAGGTTGGTAAGTGGCGGTCCCCCTCCCATTACACCCCACTTGGCTAACCCTCCATGAAGTCAGGGGATGTGCCTGTCGGCTCACTGCTGCTTCACTTTGTGTGGCTTTTGCCTGGAAGGCAATAGCTGCTAAATGAGATTTCTGGAAAGAATGACTGAAGACGCCTCAGGAGCCTGTGTTAGAGGTGGGAAGATTTGCAACTAATTGACTTATGTCTGCAATGTCTAAGTATCCAGGGAGAAATGTTATTTACATGTAAGGAAATGAGATATTTATAGGTGAGAAATGTTTAGGAATTCCTCCATTTTCTTGGACTTTGGTTTTATCATGTAGCATTGTCTTTTTCTTTTTTAATATGGTAGGAATCATAGATCGGGTCTAAACTCTCTACACCACTGGGGTTTAGACCCCCTGGATGTGTCCGGTGAGCCTGTGGGGAAGGTCTGTGGGAAATTGACTTGCATGATGACTGCAGAGCCTCCAAGGGGAGGACTTGAAGAGGCAGGTGCAGGTTCTTTGGGGAGAGAGGCAGGAGAAAAATGGGTTTCATATACAAGGAAAGGAGATGTGTACAGCAGACCATCAAAGTGAAAAAGGAAAGGGCTGTTTCATTAAAAATGTTCTGAGATACTGGGAACTAACAGATCAGCTTGATGCCCTTCTATACGTGACCTAGGAGAGGAAGATGCTGATACCCAGTGGGAACCTGAAGAAGGAAGCCAGATGAGGCGAGAGGAAGGGCATGGCTGATGCCACATCATAGCCTCTCATTAGCACATAAATACACCCCTTGGCAACTACCAGGAACGTTTGGGAGGGTCTAAGCTCTGCATGAGAAGGCAGAGAGCCAGTGAAATATAGGTAATTACCAATAACACTCCTGGACAGTACCTACAGGTGTAGACTAGCAAGAAGGGAATATGAGGTACTTAAGAGCCCAGACTCTGCGGTCATAGTGCCTGAAACTTTCTAGTTATGTGACCTTGGACAAGTTACATAATGCTCTGTAAGTCTCCATAACTGTAAAGTGAAAAAAATAATAGTACTTAATTCATAGGATTGGTGTAAAAATTAAATGGCTTAATATATGCAAAGCTTCTTAAAGAAGGTCTGGCAGATAATTTAAAAGGGTGATTGTATCAGTACAGTAATTGTATTCCTAGAGACATGAGGAAGACAGTTCAAAATGATGATTCCTAGTATATTCTCTGTAGATGAGTATCCTTATGGTGGTTTCCTCCCTTCAGAAGGTGGAGCCTATTTTCCTCCTGTTGAATGTGGGATGAACTCAGAGATTTGCTTCCAGTGATTAGAATGTGGTAGAAATGATCCTATGTGACTTTTGAAGCTAGGTCATAAAAGGCATAGCTTCCATCTAGCTCTCATTTTCTTAGATGGCTCACTCACTCTTAGGGAAGCCAGAGGTCGTGTCCCAAGGACAGTCAAATAGCCTGTAGAGTGGCCATGTGGGGAGGAACTAAGACCTCCCACCAACATCCAGCACCACATGCCAGCTGTGTTGTCAGTGCGCCATCTTGGAAACAGATCACCCAGCCCCAGTGAAGCCTTCAGATGAGCGCAGCCCCAGCTGAGAGCTTGACTACAGCCACCCAGCTAGGCTGCTCTCAAGTTCCTGACCCGCAAAAACTCTGACAGGTCATAAATGTTTACTATTTTAAGCCACCAAGTTT
Source organism: Hippopotamus amphibius kiboko (assembly GCF_030028045.1). NCBI lineage: Eukaryota > Metazoa > Chordata > Mammalia > Artiodactyla > Hippopotamidae > Hippopotamus > Hippopotamus amphibius. The sequence continues at coordinate 52,484,627 of NC_080189.1, read as the reverse complement.
GGGGGTGGTTAGACAATAAATACCGTCCTCATTCACTGATCATTGTATTGTATTTTTCTACATGAATTGGCATGAAAGTGGTTGGAAAGCTGGGTTTTTATGTAATTGAGTTTTCAATATAAGAAGATTGTTTAATCAAATATGACAATACTTGTAATTTGGGCTACAAGTAATAAAAATCCCAAATTAAACTGGTTTAAACACTCATGCACCTATTGATTCCCATATGGAGAAGCCCATCAGTAGTGTAGGCTTCAGAGCTGATTTGTCCAGGGGCACCTGCTGCATCACCCTGTGATTCTCTTGCCCGGAACCTCCCCCAGTGTCAGCCTCATCCTCACGCTGGGTAACAGGGTGGCTGCAGCAGTTCCAAACCTCACATCAGTGCATGTCAGCATCTAAAAAAGAAGTGTCACTTCTGGAATCTGGCCCAGAAGAGTGAAGAAGAATGTTCCTTGATGCATCTCATTGGCCAAAATTGAGTCACATGCCTGCTCCTAAGTCATCACTGGGAAGAAAGCTGGGACTACCTACAGGTCACTCAGGGCCACCCCTGCAGTCGAGGGTGTCAGCTTCCCCCAGGGCCTCTCGGCTAGATGGGAAAGAGCTGGGCAGCTAAACAGTGTCGAGGAGTGCTGGGGAGAAGAGAGGGGGGTCTATGTTGGAGAAGCCACCAAGAACAGAGTTCACGTAAAGTGATTGAAACAAACAACAGCCGTTATAACTTCCAGTTCCTTAAAGAGACATGGAAAGAAAATAGCTAATAAACTTCCACAAATCTTGATAACATTTTATGATGTTCCCACAGGCTTTACTTTCTAGTTGAGGTTTTCTTTCATCGCTGGTCATTTTTTGTTTGTTTTTATGTAGGACTTTTTTTTAGTTACAGAATTTAGAATTTAATAAATACTTCAGATTATTAAAGGAATTTAAAGCTTTAATAAAGCTCTCAGCTTATTTATAGGTCACTTTGGGAGGCAGAGGAAGACCTGGAAGAGGTCTCTTCATAACCCAGGTTAAAATATGCGTTCTTTTCTGAGCCAGAGCGACTTCATGCAGGGCCGTTCTTCATGTTATTAGGTGGCCTTTAATATCTTTGAAATATGGCATAATTAGGAACCTGAACCTTACTCTAATGTTTACAGCAGCACTTTGTCAAACTGGGTTTTGGATCATATACAAATTATGACACTAGAGGGAGTGCATAATGTATTATGGAAAGAAAAAGCATACACCTAATAAATTCAAGGTAAAAATGCAGAATAGCAAGACAAGACCTTCATTATATTCTGCCCTCCAAGCCCCATCCCCCTTTCCCCTCCAAAATAACATCACTGGAGGTCTCTTTCCCCCTTGTAGCTATAGTTTGAATTTGTAGAAATTTGATAGGTTGCTTGTATTACTGTGGAAAGAATGTTTTATTTTAGAGTCTTACCAGTGTTTTCATTTAAAAAAAAAAAGAGACAAATTACTTCCTATTTCTCACATGTTTAATGGCAAGGTTAAAATTATTCCTTGCTGTTTTATTCTGTTTCTGACTTGGTCAACATGCAGTGATCATATTTTTCAAAGGAAAAGACCAGTGGTTTATTCTTTGCTTAGAAAATGTGGTCTAGTCTTCTGAAAGTTAGGGAAGGCATCTTTTTCAGCATTCAGCTTCATCCTTCATTCCTTTAGTAGAGGTGCCGTTCCGATAATTTAACAGCTAAGTCAAGCAATTAGCAAATCATATTTAAGGAATTTTTATTTCTTAATGCCAAAAGTCTCCCATGCTCTAACAAAATAGAATGCCTAAGTGGCTAACAACATGGAAATGATTGCAGATAGACTGAGCTTTTAGCATAGCGACAAAGGGTCGGCTGGAACAGTAAGTAATTGCTGCCATTTGGTGAGACTCAACTACTCCTGAAAAATGTGAGAACTGCCGTGTGCTCTTCTATAACCTTGTTGTGTATTCATTATTCATTCCACAATTATCTTAAATCCATCTTGTACTCACATCAGTCTTTGAGCTACCAGTAAACTGTCTCTTTAATGGAAATTAAAATTAGAAAAGTTTGAAAAGGCAAGCTCATTATGAGAAATCCTGGACCCTATCCAGATGGGTGAAGTGACCCCTACAAAGGAAACATCCAGAATGACATTACTCACTTCTAAAGGACCAAAACACGCCTCTCACTACAGCATATTTGTCTAGGCTTAACTGACAGACTTTCAGTTAATGACATTTCACCATAATGGCTTTTGAAAAGTGAAACCAATTTTCAGGCAATGACTTCTTTTTTGAATTTTCGTTTCATTCAAAAATACACTAAACACCATGAGAAGTGCTATTTCAACATTTCAGATTCAGTCAAAAACACACTCATCCATATACTCAGTACAGAAGTTTCTAGTTACCAAACATCATGTGGAACAGATTTGAACTGTGCCCCATGTTTGGATGAATCTGAAATGCTTTGCCTTTGCGTACACTGAGTGACCAGGACAAGACTGTAGCAGCTTCTGTGGCTCCTTGGTCCGTGGTGAGCATGCACCATTTTCATACATCTCTGAAGCCTCTCACCTTTATATCGTTGTGCAGGTATTTTCCTGTGCTTTACTTTATTGTTAAATGCAGTTTGAGTGCCCTCCTGGGCCCCAGAAGCATTGCCTGAGTCAATCAATCACCTGACAACCATGCCCTGCACCCCTCCTCCACCACCAGCACCTACTAGCAGACTTCTCTGCCTCCCTTAATATTTTATTATTTTTACCTACAAATTGCATTTATTGCATTTTCACATTGTTGTATATTACTTAGATAACTTTGTCTTTATCATTCAACTGAAGTGTTTTCCTGTCAGCTTGTGAAACGTGGTTAGGTATCTTGGATTGGGATGAAATTAATCATAATTTTTCCCATAAAGATGAACTAAAGCACTTTTCCTTTAACAGCTTTGTCCTCAGTGACAGAGTTTCCAGGAATGCATTAAAGATGTTAAGCAAGGATAGATGTATATTGAAGCACGGCACAAGCATTGGGTAAGTCTGTAACCATGGAATTTCCCACATTCCCCAAGGAAGCGAGTGGTGACCCTGGGAGAGAGCAGACTAAAACCACTCTGCATTATGTTCAGTATTAGGGTTAGTAATACTGGCTCAATACAGCAGGTGGTTTCCAGAGTTTCTGGAAATTTTGTTCGGGGGAATGGGGAGTTGCGTGGGGGAAGGAAAATGTCTCCATCCAGAATCTCTTGGTGATTCAGGAGGTGTGCAGATAACCTGACCATCCCCATAGATATATCTGGTGATTTTTAAAAATGATTTCATATTTCTTTTTACCCTTTCCAAGGATCAGGCAGCAACTTTTGTTGGTGGATACTGTTTCTAGACTACAATTTATGTTAAACACTGAGTTTATTTGTGTAATTTTTACAGATAAAAATTTCTACCCTTTGATAGCTGAATACCATTGTTTCATATATCCTGTGCACAGAATTCAAACCATTTCTGGAAAATCTCCCAAGGAAATTTTGTATCTAAGTGCAGACTGGTTAGCGTTAAAACAGCCATAGGAATACAGTCTGGTGCGATCATTTATCCTCAGATCTCCTGTTGTGTTCAAAATGCTATACATAAAATGGCATAGACACCCAAACAATAGAAAATATTCTTTACTAGATATCTTCTGGGGGAAATGGTTGTTTGAAATGTTAAGGGAAACAACACTATTTTCAAAACAAATCTAAATTCTAAAGGCATCTGAGACTGTGCCTTATCTAGGTCTGCAAAGAAAGAGGTTTAAAAAAAGCACAACTCGGTTGTTATGTCCATAAAAAATTAATCAGTAGTGGTGAAGAAAAGTTTTTATTGACATAGAAAGGTGTTTACAATGTATTGCACAGTGAAAAAATGCAAGTTACAAAACAGAATCTGCGTTTTTCTTAGGAAGATGTGTGTGGGAAGGAGATACAGCAAAATGTAAAAATGTAATAATCTCTGAATAATAAAATTACAGGTACTTTTGTCTTCCAGCTTATATGTATTTTTTGAAGTTTTTTAAACAATGAGCATGTATTACTTGTTTGATGTTTTATATATGAAGTTTAAAAACTCCAGTAGATAGTAATAGCTTGATGCCCACTTTGAATAAGGTTTAGACAAGTGAGTAAGATTTATTAAATCCAAGTTGCACACAGAAATGCACGGGAGGAGGGTCTGGGTCTGGGGGTGGAGACGCCCCCCTTGCAGAAAAGGGGGGGGGGAACAGTGACCGATTAAATCAGAATCTAGTTATGGGGGCAGGGGAGGGGAGACAGAGTGTTATTTTTGTTTATTTGTTGTTAAGTTCTCTAGATGATTCTAATGTGTAGTCAAGGATGAGAATCATTAGTTCAACTTTATTGGTCACCATTTATGATAAGATTCACTAGCAAATATTACCTTTGTAGATTCCCATTTTGACTTCTGCCTGAAATTCTTGAATAGAGCCTAATTTATAATCAGTTCAGATTAGCAAATGTGGTGATTTCCTACTATGTGCCCGTCACTCGCGAGGTGCCAGGGGTTTGAAGATGAATAAGACCTAGTCCCTGCCCTTACAGAGCTTGTACATGAATGAGTAAAAAAAAGACTGTAAAAATTAATAAACAGAAACCTCAATTAAAATAGTCAGGAGGCCAGAAGGGGGGCTCTCACGCAGAGCCCAACAGGAAGAAGAAAGACTTCCTCTTATTGCCTGGCAAGATCTTGGCCAATGAGAGACTGTCACAACTCAGCCAATGGAAAGCCCCCATACTTCAGACTCCTCCAATAGCCCTCCTAACTTCCTTTTCTGCTCTATGAAGGAGTTCTCCCCTCCTCATAATGAGGGACTTGCATGGTTGTAGACCCTGAATTGCAATTCTTTGCTGATCCCAAATAAACCCATTTTTGCTGGAGAAATAACTGGCAGTCAATTTGTTGAAGGTCAACAAGACTGTAAATTAATAACTTCAGTATAATGCAGTTGGTGATATGATAGAAGCACACACATGGGGGTATGGCCAGAGACATTCATTCTGGGAGTTTGGGGAGGTCTCCCTGGAGGAGAGGATCACGTAATGTCCAGTTAGCTCAAACCCCTCAGAAGTTAAGCTCCTGGTCCAAGGTCGTACAGCCGTGTAGGGGCCAAATCTGAAACAGAACCTTGTTATCTGACACCTAATCCTATACCATTCATTGACTTTGACAAACTGGGGCAAAAGGCCTGATACAAGGATGCAGAAAACACCCTCTTTTCCAAAATATCCCCTTCCTATAATCCACACCAATACACTTGAAATAAGCCACCAAGGCATCAGCCTGGAGATATTATTAGTGAAGGCAGCCCTCTCAGGCAGTTTGACCTGGCACAAAAGTTGTCAGATTAATGGCATTAGGAGATTTGCAAATCAAATGGTTCATTACTTATGATACTATACCTGCAAATAGGATTATGTTGATTATGCACTATAAATAGCATCTTAAAGAGACTCCCTCAAGGCAGATGGGGCTGAAATCTTGCTCGTCAGGCTTTTAAAGTAAGGGTTATTGAACTGCTAAACAGATGAAGCCCTGGGGTCAGAGATTAGCAGCCCAGTGTGATTTCCTAGAACCAGGATTCTGCTCATGATTGCATGTTGTGACACCTTTTCACCAAAAGATGAAATAGAGGAGAGCAATCAATGAGAGAACCATCAAGAGGGCCTCCCCTCATGCCAGAATAGAGCCAGTGCTACAGCCTGAGCCAGGCTTGACCACACTGAGCCACTGCCCAGGGCAGGACAACTGAATCCCCAGGGGAGTGAGGTCTGGGTGAGAGCTCAGAGGAGCACCTGAAGGCTTTGACCACAGCTGCCACTCCTGTCAGCTTCACAGCACATCCCTCTGAATAAACTTGTCTCGTATAATATTTTGCCCTCCTGTCTCAAGAAATCCAGCTAGTCTTTACAAGACTAGACATTGTCCTTTTTCCAAAGTGTAGATATCATATGGTAAATACTCAAAGAAGGTGACATTAGTTCGTCTAAGTCCAAACTGGCTCTATGTAAAAAATTCCCAGCTTGCTACATACATTCCCTTACTGAATTCCATTCTACTTGAAGGTCAGGCTGGGAGGATCTTCCCTATTAGTGAGATTATATTTTCTAAATTTTGTTTTTTTACTCCTTTATCCCAAAGCATTTCTTTCTGGAACATCAATACAGTAAAGTGTAAGTAAACTAAGCATTTGGAAAAGACTGCATTAAATTAAAATCTGAATTTAAATATTCTATTACTTTTAAACACAGAAATAAGTACATCGTTAACCATATTTCCCCATATAAAATTCCTGACAAAGTTGCTTTAAAAAATAAAGAAGGACCATTTAAGATCTATGTATCAAATGTGAAGAACCAGGGCTGCTTATTTTCTTAAGCAAGCTAAACATGTCCCCTAAAATTCTCTATGTCCTATTAATGTGCTTTGAAAGGTTTCTCTTTATAAGTAACCAAAGGTAAATGTAATCCTCTCTGTCCAAATTATTATGAATTCTAAGTTGATATAATCCTATTTCACCGTCTTTTCTCCTCCATTCTATAAATGTGCCTACACCACCCCCACCCCACCAAATCCACTTAACAGATACAGAAAATGTATACTGTGCTAATGAAGGTTTATATCATCTTAGATTTGTCATTCTCAGTTGTCTCCATTTTCTCCAAAATTCATTCAGGTAGAGTAATATCCTTTCAAAATAAACTCAAAATGGCTTAAAGACTTCCATATAAGACATAACACCATAAAACTCCTAGAAGAGAATGTAGGCAAAACATGCTCTGACATAAAACATAGCAATGTTTTCTTAGGTCAGTCTCCCAAGGCAGTAGAAATGAAAGCAAAAATAATGGGACCTAATCAAACTTACAAGCTTTTGCACAGCAAAGGAAACCATCAACAAAATGAAAAGACAGCCTACAGACTGGCAGAAAATATCTGCAAATGATGTGACTGACAGGGGCTTAATTTCCAAAATATACAAACATTTCATGCAGCTCAATAACAATAACAAAAAAAAAAAAAAAGGAAAAGAAGCAACCCAATCAAAAAGTAGGCAAAAAGACCTAAATAAACATTTCTCCAAAGAAGACATACAAAAAAAAAAAAAAAAAAAAAGACATACAGATGGCCAAAAGGCACATGAAAAGACATTTAACATTGGTAATTACTGGAGAAATGCAAATCAAAACTACAATAAAGTATCACCTCACACCAGTCAGAATGGCCAATATCAAAAAATCTACAAATAATAAATGCTGGAGAGGGTGGAGAGAAAGGGGGACCCTCCTACACTGTTAGTGGGAATGTAAATTGGTGCAGTCACTATGGAGAACAATATAGAGGGTCCTTAAAAACCTGAAAATAGAGTTACCATATGAACCAGCAATCCCATTCCTGGGGATATATCTGAAGAAAACTCTAATTTAAAAATATAATATGTACCCCAATGTTCATAGCAGCACTATTTACAATAGCCAAGATGTGGAAGCAAACTAAATGTCCATCGACAGATGAATAGATAAAGAAGATGTGGTATACGATGGAATATTAGCCTTAAAAAAAAAAATGAAATAATGCCATTTGCAGCAACATGGATGGACCCAGAGATGATCATACTAAGTGAAGTAAGTCAGACAAAAACAAATATCTTATGATATCACTTATGTGTGAAATCTAAAATATGATACAAATGAACTTATTTGCAAAACAGTCTCACAGACATAGAAAACAAATTTATGGTTACCAAGGGGAAAGGGGATGGGGAAGGGATAAATTTGAAGCTTGGGATTAGCAGATACAAACTACTATATACAAAATAGATAAACAGTAAGGTCCTACTATATAGCACAGGGAATGATATTCAATATCTTATAATAAACTATGATGGAAAAAATATGAAAAAGAATATGTGTGTGTGTATACACATATATATATATGTATGTGTGAGTATATACACATATAAATAACTGAATCATTTTGCTGTATACTAGAAACTAACACAACATTGTAAATGAACTATACTTCAATTAAAAAAAAGACAAAATCTTCACCTGTCTTTAGCTTGCTAAATGTGTGTTTGGGCAGCTTCCTTGAAATTGCCTAGCATTATATGCCTTATATGAAGTTGTAGCTGTCAGATTTACTTAAACCTCATACTTGCAGCTTCTGAAGACATCTGGTTATCAAACTGAGGACAAGTTAATTATACCTTTTGTTGTCACTTAGGAGTCTGTACGCAAAAGTGTGGTTATTTGTCTTTGGCTTAAGAAAGTTGGCTTTCTTCATTCACTCAATGAACAGAAAACAGTAACCAACTATTCTTGCAAGCTGTTAGAAACAAGGCTGGGAACATAAATTGCCATGTGAGGAACTGCAGGTAATTATACAGAAGAATGTCCCATGGGAAAAACATACTGGAATGGTCTAACCACGGATAGTTTGGCATCTCCATTACTAGAAAGAGTTTCAAAATATCACAAGAACCCATTAATCAAGACGGTTTAGCTGGAAACCAGTCTGGCAACAAGGAGAACAAGACAGACTTTTATTTTTTTCCCTTTCCTTTTGGAGAATTATAATTAAGGCCTGTTTGTGTTACTATATACACACCTAGAACTTGCATGAAATATCCTGTTTACAAAAACAAGAATAAACCATCCTTATTTGCAGAACACTGAACCAAACCCAGATATAATATTTTCTTCACTAAACCAAAAGTTTTGAATAAAGCATTTACTGAAGCAGACTGATGCACAATTGTACTCATTTAAAGCTTTTGAACTAGAATACCAACATCTTCTGAGTTCAACCTAAACTGGACTAATAGTTAGACGTATGTTAGACTCTCCCATGGGTTACTTACAGACTGTTTATTTTATGTATGATGTCTTTACATGATCTGGACACTGTCTTAAGAAATGATATATCTAGCATGACTAAAGATAAAATCTGTTTTATAAATACATAGGATAATTATAAACATATCCATGTTAAACTAGTCATCATGTTCTAGTGAGACTAGAATTCTAAGGATATGCTATAGGTCAGCTGATCTAGAGAAATAAGGGTTAGCCCCCAGCTCAGCATCTACCTTCCTCACTGTGGTTTAAGGTATTGTATTAGAGATGCTCATTTCCCCCAACTGCTTTCCCATCTAAGAGACCTGGCTCACGCCCAACCCCAGCTGCCAGATTTGTCCATTGCAAACTCACCCTGAAGCACAGCTGGTTGGACCAGTCGAAGCACACCCCCAAGGCACAGAGAAGCACCCCAAGGGCCAGACGGAGCCATCACACCCTCCCTCTCTCTCCCTCCATTCAAGTTAAGAAACACAGCAGCCGAGTTAAAGAGTAGCTGAAGCACACTGGCAATGGAACACTGGTGTCATTGTCCACAAATCACTGCTCATGAGGGCCCTGGGGCAGCTCTGGTGCCTGAGTCCTGCGGACACAGTTTTCTTTTGGTTTTCAGGAAAGTTGTGGCTTTCTAATAAAACACTTTTACCTGAGATATTTTTAAATGGTTTCTGTGTCTCGCCTTTCAGGTGCTCTCTCAGCCCCCTTGCTTTCTCACATCTGTCTCTACTCCCCTTGGTGGCAGAACCAGAGGAAGGATCCCCGCTCTGTTTAAGGAGAGAAAAGTCAAGAGCCACAGAAGTAGCATCTGATCCCATGCATAAGCAGTGAAGCCTCATAAAGGAGGACAAGCCATGGGGTCAGAAATAGAGGATGCGGGAGGCTTCAGAACCAAGCCTGTGAATGATGAGGGGGCTTCGGGGGCCTGTTATTCTGTGGTGCCATCTGCACGGTGTGGGGCAGCCCTGATGGATTAAGGCAGTGCTTCTCAAACTTATATAAGGATAGTAATCACCCAGGGATCTTGGTAAAGTGCAGGTTACGATTCAGTAGGTCCAGGGTGGGACCTGAGAGTCTATATTTCTAACAAGCTCCCATGTGATGCTAAAATGTGGCCACAGACCACACATAAATAGCAAGGGTATAAAAGAGTTGGGCAGGATGTCATGCAGCAACAGTTAAATACACGGTAAATAACAATAAGCAATAAAATAACAATACCGTAAATAAGTAAAATGAAATAACCATAAACAACAGTGAAAGGATTCCCATCATCAGATGGTGATAGAAAATTGCAGGATCTCAAATGATGGAATTTCTGGACCCAGAGACTCCCTATACTCTATACATAACATCAGTGATGTTTGATATAGTTGGTCACTCCTTGGGGCTGAGAGAGGAAGGCACTAGAAGCTGGTTGGGAGGAAGTTATTGATGGGGACTGGACCCCCTGCCTTCCATCTAAGCCCTCCAAAGCTTAGAATGTAGTGCTTGGTGCTGTGTACAGACCACAAACACAAGCCCTTCTGAATATATAGCTGCTTTGTGAAAATTAAACTTGGGTCATACCAAACCTATGCTGTATATTTAAGAAATACGTTGCAAAGTGTCCTTTACTCTCCCTTTTCTGTTAACCTTAATTTAGCTACATAGTCACTTGTAACAGAGATTCCTCTTTCTTTGATTAGTCCTTCTGGCTACATTCTTGAAAGAGAAGAGAGCCCATTATTACTGGCCAGTGAAGCTCTGTGATGGAAAGGACAGCTTAGGCCTGGAAAGTTTGTTTGTTGCTACTGAACGTCTTTCTGTTGTGTTCAACTGAGGAGAAAGGGGAGATGAGTTTGGTTCCTTTCCAACTCAACTTAATCCTGACCATGGAATATGTTACTGCATATTTTAAGTCTGGGAGGCCTTCTTTTTACTTAAAACACACTGTTGGAAGCAACAGTGCTTTTAACCATGCAAATATTATGAAGCTCCCAACTTAGTTATGGTTCAGTTAACCTAAAGTAAACTGAAAAGCCAGGCAGTGGGGAGCTCTGTGATTTACTGGGAGAATGCCATGTGATGACTTTTCTTTTAAAAGGTGCACTCTGTGTTGCCTTTATTTAGTGATTTCTCAGTTAATCTTCAGCTTTAACCCTTTTTCAACTGCTCAGTTAAGTAAAGTTCTGATTCAGGAGGGTAAACCGTCTCTGTATTTTTATATCCTCTGCCTCTGTCTGCCTCCAGGGGAAGGTAAATGAATTCATTTATTCATTCATTCACTGATACTGAATCAGGACCACTTTTGGGTATGGATGTTACAGCAATGGACAAGATAGATAAAGACTATTCTCACAACATTTGAATCTTCTAGGTAGGCAGAGGGAGAAGCAAACAAAATAGGAATATGAAATCACTAAGAGTATGATAAATAACAGGATGAAAATGAAACAGGATGCTATGGTAGAGAACGAGTCGGTGAGTGGTTTAAACTATATGGTCAGAGATATTTAAGCTAAGACCTCAGTGATAAGAAAGAACCAGCCCTGCAAAGATGGAGAAAACAGCTAGGGTGAAACCATTAAGATGAAAATGCACTTGACATTTTTAAGAAATAGAAAGTAAACCAGTGTGACTGTGAGAAGAGAGGAATAGAATGGGACGGGGTTAGAGAAAATCTAGAAAATCCAGCAGATCACGTGGAGCCTGGGAGACAGCCCAGAGGAACGAGTAGGGTCAGATAGCACAGGGCCGTGGTCCATAGAGACCACAGAAAGTGAGGACCAGATGCCATAGGGTCATGTTAGCATACAGTATTTGTTTTTCTCTTTCTGGCTTAATTCACTCTAATACAGACTCTAGGTCTATCCACCTCCTTACATATAGCTCCATTCTTTATCCATTCATCTGTTGATGGACATTTAGGTTGCTTCCATGTCCTAGCTATTGTAAATAGTGCTGCAATGAACATTATGGTACATGTTTCTTTTTGGATTATGGTTTTCTCTGGGTATATGCCCAGGAGTGGGATTACTGTATCATATGGTAGTTCTATTTGTAGTTTTTTAAGGAACCTCCAAACTGTTTTCCATAGTGGCTTACATTCCAACTTACATTCCCACCAGCAGTGCAGGAGAATTCCCTTTCCTCCACACCCTCTCCAGTATTTATTGTTTCTAGATTTTTTGATGATGGCCATTCTGACTGGTGTGAGGTGATACTTCATTGTGGCTTTGACTTGCATTTCGCTAATGATTAGTGATATTGAGCATTTTTCCTGTGTTTGTTGGTTATCTGTATGTCTTCTTTGGAGAAATGTCTATTTAGGTCTTCCGCCCATTTGTGGATTGGGTTATTTGCTTTTGTGGTATTCAGCTGCATGAGCTGCTTGTGTATTTTGGAGATTAATCCTTTGTCCATTGTTTCATTGGCAAATATTTTCTCCCATTCTGAGGGTTGTCTTCTTGTCTTGTTTATGGTTTCTTTCACTGTGCAAAAGCTTTTAAGTTTCATTAGGTCCCATTTGTTTATTCTTGATTTTCTTTCCATGATTCTAGGAGGTGGGTCAAAAAGGATCTTGCTTTGATGGATGTCATAGAGTGTGTTCTGCCTATGTTTTCCTCTAGGAGTTTTATAGTGTCTGGCCTTACATGTAGGTCTTTAACCCATGTGGAGTTTATTTTTGTGTATGGTGTTAGGAAGTGTTCTAATTTCATTCTTTTACATGTTGCTGTCCAATTTTCCCAGCACCACTTATTGAAGAGGCTGTCTTTTTTCCATTGTATTTTCTTGCCTCCTTTGTCAAAGATAAGGTGCCCATATGTGCTTGGGTTTATCTCTGAGTTCTCTATTCTGTTCCATTGACCTTCCTTTCTATTTTTGTGCCAGTACCATGCTGTCTTGATCACTGTGGCCTTGTAGTATATTTGAAATCAAGAAGCCTATTTCCACTAACTCCATCTTTCCTTCTCAAGATTGCTTTGGCCATTCAGGGTCTTTTGTGTTTCCATACAAATCATAAGATTTCTCGTTCTAGCTCTGTGAAAAATGCCGTTGGTAATTTGATAGGGATTGCATTGAATCTGTAAATTGCTTTGGGTAGTACAGTCATTTTCATAGTGTTGATTCTTCCAATCCAAGAACATGGTATGTCTCTCCATCTGTTTGTATCGCCTTTGATTTGTTTCATCAGTGTCTTATAATTTTCTGCATACAGATCTTTTGCCTCCTTAGGCAGGTTTATTCCTAGGTATTTTATTCTTTTTGTTGCAATGGTAAATGGGAGAGTTTCCTTAATTTCTCTTTCTGCTTTTTTGTTGTTAGTGTATAGGAATGCAAGAGATTTCTGTGCAATAATTTTATATCCTGCTACTTTACTAAATTCACCAATTAGTGCTAGCAGTTTTCTGGTAGAGTCTTTAGGGTTTTCTATGTATGTAATGTCATGTCATCTGCAAAGAGTGACAGTTTGACTTCTTCTTTTCCAATTTGGATTCCTTTTATTTCATTTTCTTCTCTGATTGCTATGGCTAGCACTTCCAAAACTATGTTGAATAATAATGGTGAGAGTGGACACCCTTGTCTTATTCCTGTTCTTAGAGGGAATTCTTTCAGTTTTTCACCATTTAGAATGATGTTGGCTGTTGGTTTCTCATATATGGCTTTTATTATGTTGAGGTAATTTCCTTCTGTGCCCATTTTCTGGAGAGTTTTTATCATAAATGGATGTTGAATTTTGTCAAAAGTTTTTTCCACATCTATTGAGATTATCATATGGTTTTTATCCTTCAATTTGTTGATATGATGTATCACGTTGATTGATTTGCGTATTTTGAAGAATCCTTGCATCCCAGGGATAAACCCCACTTGATCACGGTGTGTGATGTTTTTAATGTGCTGTTGGATTCTGTTAGCAAGTATTTTGTTGAGGATTTTTGCATCTATATTCATCAGTGATATTGGCCTGTAATGTTCTTTTGTTGTGACCTCTTTGCCTGGTTTTGGTATCAGGGTGATGGTGGCCTCGTAGAGTGAGTTTGGGAGTGTTCCTCCTTCTGCTATATTTTGGAAGAGTTTGAGAAGGATAGGTGTTAGCTCTTCTCTAAATGTTTGATAGAATTCGCCTGTGAATCCATCTGGCCCTGGGCTTTTGTTTGTTGGGAGAGTTTTAATCACAGTCTCAATTTCTGTATTTGTGATTGGTCTGTTCATGGTTTCTATTTCTTCCTGGTTCAGTCATGGAAGATTGTACTTTTCTGAGAATTTATCCATTTCTTCCAGGATATCCAATTTATTGGCATATAGTTGTTTGTAGTAGTCTCTCATGATCTTTTGTATTTCTGTGGTGTCTGTTGTTCCTTGTCCTTTTTCATTTCTAATTCTGTTGATTTGCATCTTCTCCCTTTTTTTCCTGATGAGTCTGGTTAATGGTTTATCAATTTTGTTTATCTTCTCAAAGAACCACTTTAGTTTCATTGATCTTTGCTATTGTTTCCCTCATTTCTTTTTCATTTATTTCTGCTCTGATCTTTATGATTTCTTTCCTTCTGCTCACTTTGGGGTTTCTTTGTTCTTCTTTCTCTAATTCTTTTAGGTGTAAGTTTAGGTTGTTTATTCGATATTTTTCTTGTTTCTTGAGGTAGGACTATTGCTATTGACGTCCCTCTTAGAACTGCTTTTGCTGCATCCCATAGGTTTTGGGTTGTTGTGTTTTCATTGTCATTTGTTTCTGGATTTTTTTAATTTCCTCTTTGATTTCTTTAGTGATTTCTTGGTTGTTTAATAGCATATTGTTTAGCCTCCATGTGTTTGTATTTTTTACAGTTTTTTTTCTGTAATTGATATCTAGTCTCATGGCATTGTGGTCAGAGAAGATGCTTGATATGATTTCAATTTTCTTGAATTTACCAAGGCTTGATTTGTGACTCAAGATGTGATTTATTCTGGAAAATGTTCCATGTGCACTTGAGAAGAAAGTGTATTCTGTTATTTTTGGGTGGAATGTCCTATAAATATCAATTAAGTCGAGATGGTCTAATGTGTCATTTAAAGCTTATGTGTCTTTATTTATTTTCTGTTTGGATGATCTGTCCATTGATGTAAGTGGGGTGTTCAAGTCTCCTACTATTATTGTGTTCCTGTCGATGTCCCCTTTTATGGCTGTTAACATTTGCCTTATGTATTGAGGTGCTCCTATATTGGGGGCATAGATATTTACCATTGTGATATGTTCTTCTTGAATGGATCCCTTGATCATTAGGTAGTGTCCTTCCTTGTCGCTTTTAATAGTCTTTACTTTCAAGTCTAATGTGTCTGATATGAGTATTGCTACTCCAGCTTTCTTTTGACTTCCATTTGCATGGAATATCTGTTTCCATCCCTTTACTTTCAGTCCATATGTGTCCCTTGGTCTGAAGTGGATTTCTTATAGGCAGCATATAGAAGGGTCTTGTTTTTGCATCCATTCAGCCAGTCTGTTTCTTTTGGTTGGAGCATTTAATCCATTTACATTTAAGGTGATTATTGACATGTGTGATTCTATTACCATTTTCTTAATTGTTTTGTTTTTGTTTTTATAGGTCTTTTCCTTCTCTCGTGTTTCCTGCTTAGAAAAGTTCCTTTAGCAATTGTTGCAAGGCTGGTTTGGTGGTGCTGAATTCTCTTAACTTTTGCTTGTCTGGAAAGCTTTGGATTTCTCCATCGAATCTGAATGAGATTCTTGCTGGGTAGAGTATTCTTGGCTGTAGGTTTTTCTCTTTCAGGACTTTCAGTATATCCTGCCATTCCCTTCTGGCCTGCAGAGTTTCTGCAGAAAGATCCGCTTTTATCCTTATAGGTTTTCCCTTATATGTTATTTGTGGCTTTTCTCTTGCTGCTTTTAATATTTTTTCTTTGTGTTTAATTTTCATTAGTTTGATCAATATGTGCCTTGGTGTATTTCTCCTTGGGTTTATTCTGTATGGGACTCTCTGTGCTTCTTGGACTTGATTAATTATTTCCTTTCCCATGTTGGAGAAGTTTTCCAGTATAACCTCTTGAAATATTTTCTCAGACCATTTCTTTTTTCCTTCTTCTGGGATGCCTATGATTCGAATGTTGGTGTGCTTAATGTTGTCACCAAGGTCTCCAAGACTGTCTTCCCTTCTTTTTATTCTTTTTTCTCTTTCCTGCTTTGTGACAGTTTTTCCCCCATTCTATCTTCCAACTCACTTATTCGTTCTTCTGCCTCAGTTATTCTGCTGTTTATACCATCTAGAGTATTTTTAATTTCAGTTGTTTTGTTGTCCATTACTGTTTGTTTGCTCTTTAGTTCTTCTGAGTCCTTATTAACTGTTTCTTGTATTTTCTCTATTTTGAGATTTTGGATTATCTTTACTGTCATTACTCTGAATTCTTTTTGAGGTATTTTTCCTATTTCCTCTTCATTTATTTGGTCTTGTGGGTTTTTTTCTTGCTCCTTTGCCTGCATGGTGTTTCTTTGTTTTCTCCTTTTGTCTAATTTATAGGATTTGCTGTCTCCTTTCCATTTGCTGCCTGGTAGTAATTCCTCTTGTTTCTGCCCTCTGCCCGCTATGGTGGGGTTTGTCCAGTGTCTTGAGTGGGCTTCCTGGTGGGGGCATCTGGTGTCTGCTTTCTGGTGTGTGACTCTGTGTCTTTTCTCTCTGATGAGCAGGGCCATGTCAGGTGGTATGTTTTAGGGTATCTGTGAAGTTAATATGGCTTTAGGTAGTCTGTGTACTAATGGGTAGGTTTGTGTTCCTATCTTGTTTGTATTTTGGTGTGAGGTGTCCAGCACTGGCAGTTGCAGACAGTCAGATGAAGCCAAGTCTTAGACTCTGATACAGGGCTCTGTGAGAGTTCTCTGCAGTAAATCTTTCCAGTGTGTGAGGACTCCCTAGTAGTCTAGCATCCTGGATTCAGTGCTCCCTCCCCAGAGCCTCCTACTTGACTTCTGATGGAGTAGTCCAGACATCAGAGGTTGCTTGTCCCAGCAATAAAGAGGTTTAAAGAAGACTGTCCAAGCCCCAAACTAATGGCAGAGTGTTGAGTCAAACAAATACTAAGTCAACGAAACACATACATGTATAAGACACACAAATATTGAATCCAGTAGAACATAAGGCACTAGAAAGACCTGACAGAAGAACCCCAGTATGCCATCAGACAATCAAAGAGAATACCAACAGAAATTCAAAACCAAAAAAAAGAAAGAAAAAAAAAAACACACACACAAACACAAATCCAGGGAGATTTTGAAAGCTAGAATCCAATATAATAAAGCGTGAGAGCACCACCTGACAGATTGAAGATTCTCAGAACAAAATCAGACAGTTATAATCAGAACTAAGATAAAGACCAAACCTAATAATAAAAACCAAGGCAGTGTGTCATCTGGAGAATAAAGCAAGAAAACAGAGCCAAGCAATAATATTGATTATAAGTATATTAAGATAAAAGAAACTAAAAAAGGTTAGAAGACAGGGCAACAGAAGAGCTTAGTGTGACTGGAAATGTGAAAAGAAAAAGAAAGAAATAGAAATGTATAAAAGATAGAGATGAAAAGAAAGTAGGAGAGATACAGTCAGCACTACAAAAACCTTAGCTAGAAATAGAAATATATAAAAAGGCTAAAAAAATAGAACAAAAAATAGAATAAAAAAATGTTATAAAACGTGTAGATCCCTTAGGACTAAGATCGTAATTAATTAAAAAAAAAAAAACCCCAGAATTAGAACTGACTCCAGAATGGACCAGATCAATAGAATTAATAATAATATTTCTGTTTCCTTGGGGTCTCAGCTGTAAGTGTCCTTCTACATGCCTTGGGTTTTTTGTATTACTCTGTGACCAGCAGAGCTTCCTTTATTGTTCATCTGTAAGCACCAGTGTGTGAGGAAAGAGAAGGTACAATAGTGGCTCCTTCCCCTGGGGGTGAGTGAGCAGTGGTGCCCTGCCTGGGTTGCAGCAGCTCGGGTGGCTCAGGTGGTGCCTGTTGCAGAGGGATGCTAGCAGCTCAGGCCGAGAGCGCAACTCCAACAGTGGCTCCTCCCCCCTGCTACGACTCCACCAGGGCGCCCTGCCTGGGTCATGGTGGCTCAGTCAGCCACGACGGTGCCTGTTACAGAGGGAGGCCAGTGGCTCAGGTGTAAACAGAATGTCTCCAGAGCTGGGCCACTCTGCGGGCTTTTGGCACTAGTCTGCAGGCACTCTAGACCAACCGTGCCCGGGGGCCTTTGTTATTCCTGAGTGCATTAGCCAGGCCCAGAGGGGTCCTTCCTTTGTCCATCACATGTGCCAAGAGAGAGGCTACACCCACAGCTCCTCCCCGCCGCTTGTGAGTCAGCAATATTGAACCGCCGCCATGGCCGCCCAGCTTTCTGTGGTAGGCTCTCTCTGCTGTGGATTTCTTACCTCCCATCCTCTCAGTCCGTCTCCCCACTGCCAACAATGTTTCTCACCCTGAACCAGTTCTCCAGTTCCCACGTTCCAGCTCCCAGACCCCCTGTTCAGCTGTGAACCAATGTCTCAGTTTGGACACTCTGAGCCATGGTGCAGACCCTCTGTGTGTTTCTCTCTTTCCCGTCTGCCACAGCTCAGCCGCTTCACCCTCTTTGAACAGTCCCAAATGCCTCCTTTCTGACCCAGGGAAATTCCCCATTGGAGAAGGGGTTTCCCCATCAGATAAGGGACATTTCTCTGAATTCGGCAATCTCCGCTCTGTTTCAGATCCCCCCACCCCAGGGTGTGGGACCCGTCCCTTTCCTTTCTTCTCCTCTTTCTCCTTTTTTTTTTTTTCCCTCTGTCCTACCCAGTTGTGTCAGGATCTTTGCAGACCTTTCTGGTGTCCGAGGTCGTTTGCTGGTGTTCAGCTTGATCTCTATGGGAATTCTTGCTTCTTTTGGTGTATTCCTGATTCATATGTGGAGAGGGATGCATTCCATGTCCTACTTCGCTGCCACCTTTGTTCTCCTCCCCTATGTTCTTGAAAACCAGCATTCTCTGTATTTTAAAAAGGAATTGCAGATATAAGAAACAAGAGTTCAATTCAAATTCAGGACTTGTATTTCCAATTCACATTCAGGACTACAGAGCTTTTACATAATCTTCTCCACCTCAGGCTAATTGGAGCATTGTTCCCTACAGAAATAAATGGTTACAAGGCAAAGCCTTCAGAATTCTGGCATTTATGGAGCCTCCAGAAGAAGGGCCAGCTCTGTGTCTGATCACCCCAGGTGAAGCCTGACTCATATCAATAACCTGACCCATATCAAGTTCTTAATTTCAAGGCCTCATCCTTAGAATTGAATGGATAACCAGGAATTTTGAGTCATCTAAGGAAAGCCTTCATCATGAAAGAAAGATACCAAGAAAAACAGAGGGAAAAAAGTATAACAGCAGAAGGAACATACAATTCAAGAAACAAGAGAGAATTTAGAGGAAAAAATAATTATTACCCTCGGAGACATTTGAGAAGATGTTACATCATTAAAACCTAACAGAATGAGGAATGGAGAAAAGTAAAAAGCTCTTAGATAAGATCACTGAATAAAGAGTTAAGTAAAGGAATTCAAATATAAAATTAGGGTTACCTCCCAAAGAGAAATACAAAAAAAAAAAACAGGGAGAGATGGAAAACATAAGAAAATAGATGACATCTATAGGGCATCAGTCTAGAAGATATGACATCAGGCTAAAAGGAGACCAAAAAGAGAAGAAAGAAAGCAGAGGAGAAGAAATGATCAAATGAAAAACATAAGAGAATTTCTCAGACCTGAAGGATAGGGGTGTTCATATTTGAAAGATCTACTGAGTGTCCAACACAGTAAAATAAAAAACATTCACGGCAAATTGTGAAATCTCAGAACATTGAGATTAAAGAGAAGATCTGAAAAATTTCCCAGAGAGAAGCTTCCGTAGATCATATACAAAGAAACAAAAAAATCACACTGGCCTCAGAATTCCTCATTAAGTTAGAAGACAATGGAGAAAGGCCTCAAGTTTTTTGACAAAAAATAATTTCCACTGATCGTTGAAGACCTAGCCAAACTATCAAACAAGTGGGAAGATAGAATAAATTAAATTTTAAACATACAAAGCCTTGGGAATTTCTATCCCATGGTACTTGTCTTAGGAAATTACTTGAGGATGTGCTTCAGAACAAAAATAAAAGAGGGGAACCGAGAAGGAGGAGGCTACACTGAGACCTCAAGTGGGCCCAGAGATGCCACGATAAACAAAACACAGGTGTAAGGATTGTAACTATGGAAAAGCAAGAAATTGTATATCCTAGAACAGATATTCAGTCTAGGTAACATGGACAGGCACCTCCTACTCCCCTTTTATACAAAATTAAAAGTCAGAGGACCTGAAATTTTAGGGTCCCCTGACCAAGCAGATTCCTTATTCTCCTGGGTGCTGGGACCAATGAATTTTAAACTTTCATGAGAAATAAAAGTTCTTAAAGAAAAAAACAAAACAGAACAATTCATGAGAAACAAGGAACACCCTGAGGTGGGGGGAGGGGTGGGGCTTCACTTACACTGTTGTGTATCCTTAATATTGTACCTTATGGGCATCCTTTTAAAGGATACTAAACTGAAGCAAAGTAATCTTGCCCTTTCCAAGTTGTCATCTTTCCAGGCCTTGAACCTGGGCTGGTCTTTGTGGTCTATCCTACCTTACCTGAGACCCAGGCAACAGTGGGTCCAACCTAGGAGAGTGATGAAGGGAGAGTCCCAGTAAGACAAATGTATAGCAGGCCTGAGAACAGGCAGTCCAGTTTCTAAGAGGAGGATGAAGAACTCCAGGAGAGAGGGGCCTTGGGAAAAATGAGTATCCATAGGATTTAATACTATCTATGAGAATGTGGAATTGCTCAAGAAGATGAAAAAGACACCCTGAAAAACAGAGAGGTGTGGGGAAAAATTACAAATGGTACATTAATTATAGGTAACATTTATGGAGCTCTTACTTTAGACTGGCCACTGTTCTAAACACTTTACTTCTATTAGCTCTCTAATCTTCATAACATTTCAGAGACTGGTACTATTATTATTACCATTTTAGAGATGATGGAACTGAGGCACAGAAAAGATTAAAAAGAACTTGCCCCAAGCCCACAGTTAGCAAGTGACAGAGCCATCATCAGAGCATGGCAGCCTGGCTCCGGCACCTGAGCGCTTGAAATACTGTCTGAGACCAGAAGTAAAATCATCGCATCCGACCTGGCTGTGGCATGAATAATATTTACCTAAACGCAACAATGAAAGTACTGTTTGTTGATTTTCATCTTTTAGTATCAACTACAAACATAATCCTAACCATGTCTTAGATAACAATGTGCCAAAGTTGGAAAATGGAAAAGTAGGTCAGAAGAGATGAGGGAAAAGGTGGGGGTGCTGTTACCCTCAACATACAAAATAGGGAGTTGAGAGCTACCGTCTGTAATTGTGTTTGTTTGTTGTCTCTTTTGAAACTCTAATGTAAGTGGAGACCTCATCTAGCTTGTTCACTGCTATGTTCCCAGCCCCTATAAGAGTACAAGGCATATATCAGGCATTCAATAGATATTTCTGGAATGAGGGATGAAAGAAAGGAGGAGAGAGAGAAAGAAGGGAGAGAGGGAGGGGGAGGGAGGGAGGGGGAGGGAGGGAAGAAAGAAAGTCTTGAGAATAGTTTATTTAAATTTACAAAGGTAACTGATAGAAGAAATAAAGACAGTGATAGAAATTTATTGGGAGGGGCTGGAGAGTGCAGATGTTGGGAGCCATCTAAATCCTTATTTATCACAGCAAAAAGTCAATAAACAGTACATGATAAATTAGGAAATAGTGATATGGGCATATTGTTAAGAAAAATGTAGATAAATGCAAAAAGAACTAAAAATAAGAAAAGTTATGTGTTAAAAGCAGCTGTTTTTAGATGGAGGGTGGAGCTATTGAATGGTGGAGCAGGACACTATTGATTTCATTATAAGCCCATCCATACATTTTTTTCCTATAACTATGCACATGTATTATTCTGACTTAAAACGAAATTCAGCAACAAATATAACCACCGTATTTGGGACTCTTTCAGTACCTTTTCACATTAGTTTGACTTTGATCAATCAGTTCTATGAAATGTTTCTGGTAATTTAAAAAAAAAAAGATGTAGCCCTCTTCCTGTCCAAAATCAACCCCATAACCCTCTGCTCTGGTAACATCTCTATCAATTAACCTCTCTCTTATCTTCAACCAAGTTCTTCTTTTTCTCCTCAACTTGTAAAACCAAAATTTTAATAGCTCTCTCCCAGCACCCCTTTCCCTCTGCCTATGACTCTATGACTCTTCTCCTTCCAAGCTGATCTTGAAAAGTACTTACACTCACTGCCTCTGCTTCCTTGCCTTCCATAGTGCTCTGATCAACCCTTTGCTGTCTGTGCCCATTTTCCCCTAGTTTGCTCCCATGAAAGTTGCCAGATATTCTAGTTGCCAGATCCAGAGGACGGTTCTGGGTCCTTTGTTTTCTTGACTTCCCTGAAGCATTTGATACCACAACTCCCAGTCTCCTTAATGGGACTCTCTTCTGTTCACTGCAGTTTTGTAGGTATTGTGTTCTCCGTGTTCTCTGAGTGTGGTAATTGCCTTTTATGGGCTCTGTGACCCAACATATATAACATAGCAGCCGGTTCTGTTTCTCTCTCCATGACCTATTCCCACGAACTGGTCAACTTACTCTCCTACCTGATCACCAATCCAAGTTTCCTCTGCACATTTTGGCTCTTGAAGATAGGTTTTGGGGTGGCTGTATGCTTAAAGCTCTCTCTTCTCAGAACTACTCCCTATCATAACCCCTTCTGATAGATGAACATTTGCAATTGATTTGATGACATGGAACCTAACTTTGAACCCCAATTAAGTGAAATGTCATCACCCTCCAAAGAATTCTATTCTTGTTTATAAACCTGTTACAAAAAATTGTACCCAATTATGGTATTTTAAATTTCCTCAATAAAAATGCATTTTCTCACTTATTTTATATTTTTAAAAAAGGGAAGTCCACCTGTATCAAGTGAACCAGCTGATAGAACCAAAGGCAGCCATCAGACCCAACATGGGCTAATCAGATTCCTTTCTTGGGATTGGTGCTATAACAAGGCAAAGCCCAGGGCTGGGCCAGGTTTAGATTCTGAGTAAATTGTGACGTGACATCTTGGGTTGTTGAAAAGTTGCGAACTAAACTGCCAGGATTCTCACCTCAGCTTCACACGTTAAATGTGTGACCTGGGGAAGTTACATTAACTCTCTCACTTTGAGTTAACTTCGCTGTATTTCTGCTCCAGGCTCTTAAGAAAAGCTTATTGATACTGAGGATTATGTTAGTGTTTTAGAGGTTACAGTGAGGTTCTCCATCTTGGAGATTCAAAGACACATTGTAAAATAAAGCTGGGGGGAAATTTCAACTTCTAATAAGTGAGATTATCCATCTATGGAAATAGCAGACCTTGGATCCTCTTCTGAGAAACTAATGTGGGTTTTAACAAGTTATTTCTTCTGTCAGATGGGGATATTACATGTCCAGGCTGCCCTGCAGACAACTCTGGAGACGGCGAAGTGTTAACAGCAATAGTAATAATAATACTAGCAGTAATAACAATAGCGGCAGCAAAAGCAATCAGAGCAAACACTTCTTCGATGCTTATTTTGTTCTCACCACAACTATGAGGTCGGAACTATTATCATCCCCTTTTATAAATGATGCAACTGGGGCACAGAGAGGTGACTTGCCCAAGATCAGAAAACGAGATGAGAACCCTGGCTCTTTGGTTCCGGAATCTTGGCTCCTCAGTCTTAAACAGCAGTCTGTCCCACCAGTCACTTTTTAAGTATAAGGTTAATTCCCTCAAGGATTGGAGCACATAGCCAAGGTGCGCTATTTGGAGACATGGGCCTCAGTTTTAATCTGGGGAGTCTTCCTGAAATACAGCAAGTAAGAAAAAGTAGTTAAAAGTTTAAACATGTTAATGGCCATGAGGAGATCCCACAAGAATGTGAATAAGTCTATTCCTACTTTTGGAACAGTACTAGGGTGTGTGTGTGTGTGTGTGTGTGTGTGTGTGTTAATAAGCAGGCAGTGGTGACTTTAAATTCCAAGATCAGTTACTGTATTAGTTAGAATACTGTCTAAGCTGATATAACAATGGAATCTCAAACTGCATTCACTTAAGATACTTTCCCTCTCACATAAAGTCCAGATATACATGATGCAAATCTGGTAGGAATGCTTTGCTTGGCTCAGCTCTGCCCTGTCTGCCACCCTCTCAACATATGGCTTCCATTGCTGGGTTCACCATCTCTCAGGCAGCAGAAATGGAGAAAGACAGTGGGATTCATAGCCAGTTCTTTTAAAGGCAAGACCCAATAGTGATGTACTTTGTTTCTGCTCATGCTCTATTTGTCCAAATAGTCACATGAGCACACTGAGTAGAAGGGAGGCTGAGAAATGGAGTCTCTGGTTGGATGGATGGCTAAACACCAAACTAAAAGCATTGGGAGAGATATTTAAGAATCTCCCACTGTACAATTATTACTTTATTTAATGGTCTTCTAATAATCACAGCAAGACTCATTTATCTATTTAATTCTTGTTATGATTAATATTAGGGAAGAAAATATGTTTATTTTAAAGAAGTTCAGACCAATAAAAATGACATAGCTGAGTATAAGGTTTAGAGTTTTCATCTTTATTTGGAGGACCTTTAAGTGTGGAGATTATCTTTGGCTGCGTCTCTGCAATCCAGTGTGTGTGTGTGTGTGTGTGTGTGTGTGTGTGTGTGTGTGTGTGTACGTGTACGCTTCCGTGGCTGCTGTTTCTCATTGGCTCCACAATTCCTGGCTCTTCTCTCCACCAGGGCTGTCCAGCCATCTGGATCCAGCTGGAGAGAGAAGCAGCAGGCAGAGCCAGGGGAAAACTTCAGAACTCTACAGCAGGTTTAGATTAAAGTTTGAAAAGAAATGTTCATTCCTTCCCAGCAGATCTCTTTTCTTCTTATTCTGCTCATTTCTCATTGGATGTTCCTTCATTCCTTAATTTAATTTTATTTCCATTTTTAGGGTGCCTGTTTTTTCTTATGGCCATTTTCATGATCTCAATCTGTCATTTGGGGTCTCTTTTTTTCAATTTCATATTCCTTCATCCATGCTTTCTGCTCACTTATTCATTCATTATCCATTTCCCCACAGCTTTGGTTACCATGATTAATTTTATTAATATTCCTTTCCATTTCCTCGTTTCCTTGCCCATAAAATGAATATCTTTAATTTACTTTGTAGCCTTTTCTCTCCTTCATGGCTTCATTTCCCATCTCATTTGTTACATTTCCTCACTCCTCATTCATTCCTCCTCGCATTTTACCCATTACTTCATTCACCCCATGTCACCTTTCTCCCATTTGCTTATCCCTGCAATTAATTCTCTTGTGCTTTCAGCTATTTTCTCACTTTACACTCTCTCCTCATGTTCCTCATATACCTACCTTTTGCGTTCCTCTATCCATTCTCTCAGCTTTTCATTCATCCCATCTGGAGTATAACCATTAAGTAATGTCATAAATTACTCTTTTAAAGAAAAAGAGTTGAGGTTGAGACTTGTTTCTCAGCCAGCTGTGGCATCCGCTCTCCTTGCCCTTTGCTGGGCAAATGGTGTTCACTGTTTCTCAGCCAGCTGTGGCATCCGCTCTCCTTGCCCTTTGCTAGGCAAATGGTGTTCACTGTTTCTCAGCCAGCTGTGGCATCCGCTCTCCTTGCCCTTTGCTGGGCAAATGGTGTTCACGCTGCCTCCTAGATGCGTGACAGTTCTGTCCACCTGCCCCATCCCACTGCTGTTGCCCCCTGCTCCATCTCAGTTTAGTTTTTCTCCAAAGCAGACCCTAAAGTAAAGATTTGGTTACAAATAACTTGAGGGTTTTTGTTTGTTGGTGTTTTGCTCTATTTTGTTTTGTTCTAGTAGAGAGACAGTGAGACAGGGAAGAAAGGAAACGTAATAAAGGGTGTGTTAATGAGCAGGTTACCACTGGGAATGTTGGCGCCGAATCCCACTGGGGAGCTTTTGACTAACTATGTGGAGCACACCTCAGACTGGTCCCCCCGAGGGAGGAGGAGGACGAAGAATTATCCCCCACTGCCCATCCCGAGTTGGTGAAAGTTTGCTCCGAGGCTTCCATCCTGCCCGGGGAGCTGCCCACAGGCTCTCCAAGAGAGAGTGCCTTCTGCTCTGCGCCGGGGGCCCGAGCTGTCAGCCTGCGCAGGATGGTTGTCAGGGAGCTTGGAGGACCCGGCAAGGCCCTGGCAGCCTTCGCTACATGTGCCCATCAAAACTCCTCCCCACCGTGCTCCCTCCACTCTCTCTTCCCTTCACCCATCCTCCCCAACACTTATATCCATGCTGGAAACAAGGGAAACCTGGCAGAATATTCGCCAAACTGTTAGCAGTGGTTATTTTGAAGGAAGGTATGTAGGTGGACATTATAGAGGATTTTAATGATCTACATTATATATGTTCCTTTTATTATAAGGAGATATATATATATATATCCCATCTCATTTTCTGTGTTCAGTATATTTTGTATGTTCCTCCTTTGTCCAGTTCTACATCCCCTCATCCGTACTAAACTGCCTATGTGCTTCCTTTTCTGCCTTTTTTCCACCTCTTACTTGTCTCATTTTCTTTCTGTTAAATCACTCTTTGTTACCTTGTCTGAGTTTTTTGTTCATTGTGCAGCTGTGTTTCCTAGTTTCCTGATTTATTTTCTTCTGTTTGGAATCAATTCTCCCTTCTATTGTCTCAAGTCTGTGACCGTCCCTCTGCTCTCGTGTAGAATTTGGGAACAAAGAGGCAGCTTCTGAGCGGCCCACCCTGCCACGGCTCCCTCTCCAGTCAAACCTCATTTTCTCCCTCCTCCTAGATCTGCACCTGCAGCAGCCCCTGGAAACCATAAAGCCAGTTATGAGCAGGAGGCCCAAGGACAGCTGTTGATCCTGAAAAAGGTTTTAATTTGTCTCTGTCTCATTAGCTTAATGCTGAGGCTGGCGGCCCCTGGGCTGCTGACCAAGCTTGGTGACTTTCTTTTCAACTTGACCTGAGGCTTATCAGGTACAAAGATGAAGCTGACAGTTGAGGCAACCTTTCCTTGGTGACCCTGGCCCTTTGTATCCACTCGCCAAGGACTTTCATTCATCTCTGAGTTTACAGTAATTAAAAACAGGAGGCGAGGTTGTCCTCATTGGCTATCCTCTCTCTGTGTCGGCATGACAGGCAAAATTGAATATATAAATGCTTACAGGGAGGGGACCATCTCTGAGTATAGGGTTTGCTTTGATGACTGAGCTGGGAGAATTATCCTCCTGACACGTGCTGCTGTGAATAGGAGCCCAGAGGCTAAATCATCACAAGTTGCTTTTAAAATTGACCCCAGAAGGTGATTTATAACTAAGAAAGACACAAAGCTTGAAGACGTGTTTTTCTTCTTAGTGAATGATTTAAGTTGCCACATTTGAAAAACAGGGACTGTGTCTGAACTTGGTCAAGTTCAGAATCTATTCAGGCAGAGTGTAATAGGCAAATCTCTGACAAGTAATGGTACTGTCTCTTGATGTGAATCTCAATTTCTTGGTATTTCATACTGTGCCTTGTGAACTTTACCTCATGTGTATTTACTGTGTTTAATGATCTAATGTCCCCAGAGAGTGAGCAGTGGTGACCCCAGAAAACCTGCTGAGCTGGGAGATACAGAGGTAGTTTTGCCTGGACTCTATTTGCCTGGTATTCTAGGTTCAAAGTGATTAGTTCTGGGTTTCAGGGAGGGATCCAGCTCCTGGGAAGAGGTCGACAGGGTGCCCAACTCCTGTTTAGGCCACCTAGTTAAGATGACATGAGCCTGGAACTTTGCATTTCTACCTACTCCTCCAGAGCCTTTAGCAGTCACTGTCCATCACTAGGAGTCCTCCTACTTCCCTCCCGGGTACACATCCTCCTCTTGCTGGTCTCTAGGCTGCCCATTCTGGAAAGCATCTTATCCATCCATCCATCCATCCATCCAAACAGCATTCGTTGTGTGCCCACCATACATCATGAACTGGGCTGTGAAAACCTAGAGACATATATGTCTGGGCTCCCATCTTACAGGAACTCACAGGGCAGGAGAGACACACCTGAGAAGCAGGTGGGAATTCCAATCAAGGAGGGGGATACCGTGTTTGGCAGCCCAGAGGAGTGTGTTATGGGGCTGTGAGGCAAAGGGTGCAAGGGTTCAAGGAAACTCCAGCACCTTCTCCTCCCATAGCAGGTGATCTTCTTAGTCATCTGGCTCCCAGACAAGTTGCCAGTATCCTGAAGGCAGAGTTGTGTGTGCCCTGCTCACCAGGACATCCCCAGGGCCTGGGCGGTGCCTGGAACAGCAACTAGCACACAGTAGGTTTTCACGTTTATTAGTGAATAAACCAATGTGGTGGCTATTGTGTTGGGCCTTAAAGGAAAAAAAAGAGTTCAGTAGGCAGCAAAGAGAAATAGTTCATTTATTAATTACTTCATGTTATTTAAATTATTTATGTATTTGAATAGCTGATGTATTCACATATATCCCCACATCCCCTCCCTCCTGCAACTCCTTCCCACCCTCCCTACCCCACCCCTCTAAGTTACCACCAAGCATCCAGTTGATCTCCTTATGTTATGCAGCAGCTTCCCACTAGGTATCTGTTTTACATTTGGTAGTGTATATCTGTCAATGCTACTCTCTCACTTCATCCCAGCTTCCCCTTTGCCACCCCGCCCCCCCCACCCCTGTGTCCTCAAGTCCATTCTCTGCATCTGCATCTTTATTCTTGCCCTGCCTCTGGGATCATCAGTACCATTTTTTTCAGATTCCATATATATGACTTAGCATACAGTATTTGTTTTTCTCTTTCTGGCTTACTTCGCTCTGTATGACAGACTCTAAGTCCATCCACCTCACTACAAATAACTCAATTTCATTCCTTTTTATGGATGAGTAATATTCCATTGTGTATGTGTGCCACATCTTCTTTATCCATTCATCTGTTGATGGGCATTTAGGTTGCTTCCATGTCCTGGCTATTGTAAATAGTGCTGCAATGAACATTGTGGTACATGTATCTTTGGGGATTATGGTTTTCTCTGCCCAGGAGTGGGATTGCTGGGTCATATGGTAGTTCTGTTTTTAGTTTTTTAAGGAACCTCCATAGTGTTTTCCATAGTGGCTCTACCAACTTACATTCCCACCAACAGTGCAGGAGAGTTCCCTTTTCTCCACACCCTCTCCAACATTTGTTGTTTCCAGATTTTGTGATGATGGCCATTCTGATCGGTGTGAGGTGATACCTCATTGTGGCTTTGACTTGCATTTCGCTAATGATTAGTGACGTTGAGCATCTTTTCCTGTGTTTGTTGGCCATCTGTATGTCTTCTTTGGAGAAATGTCTATTTAGGTCTTCCGCCCATTTGTGGATTGGTTTATTTGCTTTTTTGATATTGAGCTGCATGAGCTGCTTGTATATTTTGGAGATTAATCCTTTGTCAGTTGCTTCGTTGGCAAATATTTTCTCCCATTCTGAGGGTTGTCTTCTTGTCTTGTTTATGGTTTCTTTCACTGTGCAAAAGCTTTTAAGTTTCATGAGGTCCCATTTGTTTATTCTTGGTTTTATTTCCTTGATTCTAGGAGCTGGGTCAAAAAGGATCTTGCTTTGGTGTATGTCATGGAGTGTTCTGCCTATGTTTTCCTCTAAGAGTTTTATAGTGTTTGGCCTTACATTTAAGTCTTTATCCATTTTGAGTTTATTTTTGTGTATGGTGTTAGGAAGGGTTCTAATTTCATTCTTTTACATGTTGCTGTCCAATTTTCCCAGCACCATTTATTGAGGAGGCTGTCTTTTTTCCATTGTATATTCTTGCCTCCTTTGTCAGAGATAAGGTACCCATGTATACGTGAGTTTATCTCTGGGCTCTCTATTCTGTTCCCTTGATCTTCCTTTCTGTTTTCATGCCAGTACCATGCTGTCTTGATCACTGTAGCCTTGTAGTATAGTTTGAAGTCAGGGAGTCTGATTCCTCCAGCTCCATCTGTTCTTCTCAAAACTGCTTTGGCTGTTCCGGGTCTTTTGTGTTTCCATACAAATCGTAAAATTTCTTGTTCTAGTTCTGTGAAAAACCCCATTAGTAATTTGATAGGGATTGCATTGCCATTTTTATTGAGTTTTATATATTATTCCAGTAAAACCATATACAAATACATATATAACCTAATTTTCTCACCTTGCCTCACAAATCGGTGGGATACTCAAAAACTGTTCTCCCTTTTTTACTCGATATATTCTGGAGCTCTTTCCTATCAGTATGTTGAGAATGACCTCATTCTTCCTACAGCTGCATTGTACTCCACAGTATAGATGCACCTTATTGGAAAGTTCATTGAAGCACATATGTGTGAGAGGTGCTTCTCCTCCTACCTTCCTCCCCCATCTCTGCATCAAAACTTGCCCCCCAAACACTGACCTCCTTTAATTTAGTAAGCCAATTTGGCTGGCTGATTGAATAAGCCTATTATATCCATGCATTCAAAAGATGGAAATTTGTTTATATATATACATTGTAAAATAGGCTTTTAGAGCAAATGTCCTGTTTCAGAGACATCAACTCCCAAAGGAAGTAAGCAGTGGAGCATCTTAGTACAGGGGCTGTGTCATGTCGTCAGGTCATTCCATATTCTTAAAAGGGTCTCTCTTTGTACTGAAGACACAGTAGGGGCTCAGCTCTCTAACCGAAGAGGGGAATTGATTCCCATGGCCAGTATTGCAGCTTTCGCATGCTGCTGCTGAGAGATCTGTTTGAGGCAGTCCTGAGCACACCCTCTTTGTCCACAGGCATGACCCTGGCTGGTCTGAGGGTAGAGAGTGGGTGCCTTCTGCATCATTCTACCCCAGTTGTTTCAGATTGTCAGAAGAACTGTGTCCCCAAGTAAACCTTGTTTTCCCCCTTAACTAAAATAATTCTTAAAATTAAGCCAGATGATTTTAAAGGGACTGGCATATTCAATTTTTCCCTAAGTCAGTTCCTTCCAGCCAAAGTGCTGGGGTAAGGCAGGTACGATGTGAAATAGTGAGAAGGGAATAAGGCCCACATGTTTATGTTGGTGGCTACTGCTGACTTGTTTTTTGCTGTTAGTATTCTAGGCAGCTCATCTGCTTTCTGTGACTGCTATTTTCAAGCATCTTTTATCCAGAGTTTCTCCTCTCTTAACACTTCTTTCCTTTTCTTTTTTTTTTAACATTCCCATAATTCAGGAGCTCAAGTATCTAATTCTTCTTGCAGAAGGGTGTGTGTGGGCTCTGTTTGTACGTGTGAAAAGACGAGACTGCTGGTGCCCATTCGTTTGGGTTGTGGAATGTTGA
The DNA here is from genome assembly GCF_030028045.1 of Hippopotamus amphibius kiboko. Lineage (NCBI taxonomy): Eukaryota > Metazoa > Chordata > Mammalia > Artiodactyla > Hippopotamidae > Hippopotamus > Hippopotamus amphibius. The sequence continues at coordinate 52,453,300 of NC_080189.1, read as the reverse complement.
TTGTGGATTGTTACAAAACCGATTGGTCTGCAGCCTCCGGATGAATATGACAAACAGGCGAAATGAACACACTGGCTGCGTGTAGCTGCTCACTCACGCCATTCAGACATGGCAGGAAGGTAGATGATGGCCGGGCAGGAGGACAGTTGGAAGGTTGTAAACTACCCTCCCCGAAACCAGGGTGAGTTTTGTGCCCCTGTTTCTTACTGGAGAAGGATTGAAGTACAGTTGGCAGCAAAGGAAAACAATTGTTGTTTCAAATACTGATGATGGAGACCCTCTTAAGGAGGGCCTTTTGCTGTTCTTGCTTGCCCATTTAGATATGAAAAATGAGGCTCCCAGGCAAAATAAAGAAGAAGAAAGCAGAACAAAGACAGGGCTACATTGCTCTGCAAAAAGAAGAGAAAAAGAAGAGAAATCACCCCAGGGATATCATGGTAGGGGGCGAGAGGCAGAGAGGGGCAGAGAAAGTCAAGGCCAGCAAGGCATCCTGGGGGCGGGGATGGCTGAGGAATGGCTAACGGCCAATTGTGAGTTGTTGTGCCTTAACTCCTCTCTGTGTTCCCTCCCAAAGCCTTCCATAAAATCTGCTACAAACACAGCCTTGTGTCAATGGTGGTATGGGGAAGGATGGCCAGAGGGGTGCCTTTCACTTGGGAGTTTTATGACCTCTTTCAGGGAAGAAGGGCAAGGGGAGAGAGCTCAGAGTGATTTTCCTGCTTCTGCTGTTTAAAAAAAAAATTGCTTTAGCTTAAGACATTTAATATTCCAGGGTACCATATTTTAGGATGGCATGTCCTGAATCCCATCAAAAGCAAGAAATGAAACGTTTATGTATACATACAGCTAAACTTAATTTCTGTTTCTGTTTGGAGTTCTATTCATCTCAGTCATTCAGTATATCTGGGGTTGCATCTGAGCTGGGAGGTGGAGGGTGAGAAGAGAGAAATGTATATACTCCCAAGGTCCCACTGGGGTCATCCTACCTTCTGCCCTTGGAGACAGCCAGTTTCCCTCTGACCTTTGGTCATTGGTCACCTGTATTGGGGAGAGTTGTCCTGCAGTCACCACCACACAGCCCCTCCACTTCCAGCTCACTCTGAACCCCTCCAATGTCCTCACAGGCTCAGGAAACTTTTGCTATTTCTAGGGTAGGACACCCTGTGGATCTGCTTAAGACCCTTTACCACCTCTGGGCAACTCTTTGGTTCATGAAAACCATCCCATTCCTGCATCACACTGAGGCCCAGAGAGTTCAGGCCGATCTCTGAGAGTAGACACACCTGGGGATGAGGCCACAGACCTGCCCTGTCATCAGCTCCCTCAACCCATCCGGGGTTTTATTTCTTCATCCCAGTGGGGAGAGAAGCAAAGCCCCGAGTCTCCTATCTCAGGGACCCCCACATTCTAAGCACTCCTCTCTTCCCCTCCAACAGTGCAACTCTGTGCTTCCTCTTAGGAACCCACACTCTTACATCATCAGATATTCTCCCAGACCTGCAGGGCCTAAATTTCTGAAATTCAGAAAGACTGCTTTTGTACTGCTCGGCACTTCTTCCCTAAGGCAAAACCCAAGTGACAGTGTCGCCATCTCAACCATCAGTACCCATCATTGGGGGTTAATTGTGAGTCACCTGGCAGGTTGCCTCTTGGAACACCTCAGTTCAAGGTCACAAAAGTAGTGTTCCCGGGGCACCAGGGGCTGAGATGGTGATGGGATGTATAGAAAGCATTTGCAATCCAGACTCTTACTGAGAATGAGGATGAATTCTGTTTTAATCGAAGCAGAAAGAATCTGGCTTCTTCTAAAGTAATCCCTTCCTTGAGTAACCAAGTGTCTTCTATCTTACGCACGTTTATTCAGATCAGAGATTCTGAAACTGAGGTTCATGAACTCCTTGAAATTATATGCAAAATTGTCTAGGTGCCTGTTTTCCAACATAAGCATCCATGGGATTTTTAAAAAATCAGATTCTCCAAAGAATTTGTGATCCAGATAAGGTTAAGAACTGTTGCTATAAGCCAAGGTCACAAATCTATTTCCCCTTAACTTTCATGCATCCCTTTGACTGAATTTTGAAGTTCAGAAAATAAAGATCTATTCAAGTGAAAAGGATCATTCTGTGCATTGAATTAAAGCCTTAGAAACCCAAACTTTATGTCTGATATTCCTTCCCCCCAGTTCAACTTATGATGGCACCTTACAGTTTTGAGGGAAAGTTAGATGTGTCATCTGTCATCTCTTGGTCACAGGGGCTAGACACATGTCTGCTTCTCTTCACTGTTCAGGGTGCATGCTTCCTGAGGCTGGACATCTCACCTTCAATCACAATACGTGAGCAGCTCTGCTCCCCTGCTTGAACCTCCATCAACTTCCCTTAACCTAGATCTTTGCAGAGTATAAAGCTCGTTGGTGTGCATTCTGTCATTTGATCCTTAACACAACTCTATGGGATAATAAAGGCGGATATTTTTGGCCCCACTTTATAGATACGGAAGGGAAGCTTAGAGAGGATAAAGACTGGCCCACGGTCCTGCTGGAGTGTATGCCCAGCAGGATGCCGACCACAATTCTTTCAAAAATAGCCTTTAATTAAAAAGCAATTACAGGACTTCTCTGGTGGCGCAGTGGTTAAGAATCCACCTGCCAATGCAGGGGACACGGGTTCAAGCCCTGGTCCAGGAAGATCCCACATGCTGCAGAGCAACTTAGCCCGTGCACCACAACTACTGAGCCTGCGCTCTGGAGCCCTTGAGCCACAACTACTGAGCCTGTGTGCCACAACTGCTGAAGCCCACGTGCCTAGAGCCCATGCTTCGCAACAAGAGAAGCCACCGCAACAAGAAGCCCGTGCACCACAATGAAGAGTAGCCCCCACTCTCTGCAACTACAGAACGCCTGCGCACAGCAAGCAAGACCCAATGCAGCCAATAAATTTTAAAAAAAGAAAAGAAATTACAAGACACTCAGTTTTGTCTTTATGCTTTGTTAAGGACTAATTCCATCCAAAGTTCATATGTTTCAGTCCCTCCCACCTTCCCCTGTACCTCAGAATGCAACCTCATTTGGAAACAGGGTTGTTACAGATGTAATTAGTTAAGATGAGGTCATACCAGAGTAGGATAGGTTCCTGATCCAAAATAAATGGTTCCGTATAACAAGGGAAACTTGGACACAGACATGCACACATGGAGAAATGCCATGTAAAGATGAGGGCAGAAATCAGAGTGATGCTTCTACAAGCCAAGGAATGACAAAATTGCCAGCAAACTATCAGAAATTAGGCAAAAGGCACGGAACAGATTTTCTCTCAAAGCCCTCAGCAGGAACCAACCCTGCCAACACCTTGACCTTGGACTTCCAGCCTCCAGAACTATGAAACAATAAATTTCTCTTGTTTAATCCACCCAATTTGAGGTAGCTTATTACAGCAGCCCTAGCAAACTAATATATACTCTATTCCACAATTTTTAAAAATTAAAGGAAAACATGAACCCATTCTTGGTATAAGATATTACAACAACACAGAAATATGTAGAATAAAATATGAAATCCCCCCTCATCATACCAGTACATCCAGCTCCCAATGTAACATGGTTATATTCGGTGGTTATCCTTCTAGAACTTTTTCTATGCATTTACACACATATTTGTAGAGATTCCTATAGGTATTTTTAAACCCAGTTTTTCTGACTCTGAGTTTCCACTACCTATTATTATCTCTGTCTCTCAGATACCTGAAAATATGTTTGCTCTTCTACCAGTTGTTAGTTAGAAGTGTTCTTTCTTTTCAGCAACTTGTTGAAGTGTGTATGTGTGTGTGTGTGTGTGAATAATCATTCTCAGAAAGAGGAAAAAATTTAAAAGAATCTCCCTGAGTCAAAATATACACATTGAAAAAGCTTTTAGAGATTGGAAAATGGATATACTTGCTTTGCCTTTGTCCCACAGCCAGGCACTGGGTAAAAAGTGTGACTGCAAGTTTTGTGAGATGGTTTCCACCCAGCTCAGAGGGTAACCCACACTCCCACATACACACGGTGGTAGTTGTTTACCCACAAAGATCTGACTGGCACCCTCCAAGTTCCACCTATTAGAAATATACCTTTTCCCACTATCAAGACAAGGTGCCTCTCTCTCCTTCTATCAACTCAGAAATTTCTGCTTTTTTAAAACAAAGCAAAACAAAAAGCAACCATATCTCCAGATGGCCATTGTTGCCAAGAACATATGGTGCCTGGGAGGAGAGAGAGAACCTTGGGTTCCTCTGGTCTTTTCCAACAGATACACAGACAAGGAGTCTAGAATACTGAGTCTGAAAGAGAGAGCAGAAGGTTGGGGTCTGTGAGGTGAAGTCACCAGTCACATCCTGCAGTATTGGGGCCTGTTCCCTCACCTGGTGTTCCTTCCACCTCACTCACCACGGTCCTTAGAATACTTCATTCCTTGAGCACCAAACAAATGACGCATCCCTTCATAATAGGTGAGGCTGAAAATATTTCATTAACTTTAATGCTAATGGAAAAAAAAAGCAGAAGAGAGATAAGACCACAGAGCAGGAGGCTGAGGCAGAGAAGAGGACCCTAGATAGAGTCCAAAAGGAATAAACAAAGAGAAAGGAAAATACAGAGAAGCGGTGGGGGGTGGAAGGACAGGAGGAAAGGTTGACCAGAAGGGGTGTGGACAGAAAGAATCTTGTCCTACTGTAGTAGCCAGGCTCCAAGGTTGGCCCCTGTGATGGTTAATTTTATGTGTCATGTTGGTTAGGCCATGATATCCAAATACTCGGTCAAACATTATTCTAGATCTTGCTATGAAGGTGCTTTTTAGATGAGATTAACATTTAAATCAGTAGACTTTGAATGAAGCAGATTACTCTTCATAGTGTGGGTGGGCCCCCTCAGATCAGTTGAAGGTCTTCATAGAAAAAGACTGACCTTTTGCTTGGGAAACCCAAGCAAGGAGAAATTCTACCATAGACTGTCTTCAGACTCAAACTGCAATTCTGCTCTTGGTTTCCAGTCTACTGGCCTACCCCACAGATTTTAGACTTGTCAGCCTCCACAATCGTGTGAATCAATTCTTTAAAATAAATATCTCCTCTTTCTCTCATTCTCTCTCTCCCTCTCTCTCTCTCTCTCTCTCTCTCTCTCTCTCTCCCTGTGTCTCTCTCCACACACACAGCATTTATTCTATTTCTCTGGAGAACCCTGAGTAATGCAGTCCTCAGCAGTACCTACCCTCCCTGTGTGCCCATGCCACTCTGCACATCCAAAAGAAGGGCTTATTTCTCCTGTTGAATCTGAGCTGGCCCTGTGATTGCTCTGAGCAGTGAAATGTGACAGATGTGAAGTTCTGAGACTGCTAAGTCCAGGCCTTAGGAGACTTGGAACTTCCGCTCCCTTCCTCTTGGAATGCTTACACTTGGAACGTTCCCACTTGGAACATGTTTTGAAAGACCCCAGCCATACAGAGTGATGATGTGGAGGAGAACCTAGGTGCTCTGGTTGACAGCCCCATCTTGAATTTCCCAAAACCAGATGAGCTCTCGATGACCGTGACTCCAGATGACATCTCATGGGGCAGAAGAACCACCCAGCTGAGCTCAGTCAACCCATGGGCCCCATGAGAGATAACAAAATCGATGTTGTTTCAAACCACAGCAAACTGCCGTGGGGCTGGCTTATTACACAGCAATAAACAACCTATCTTAAAATTTGGCCTAAGATAGACACTTTGTCTACGAATAGCTGTTTTTCAGGATGGCTTTGTCCATGCTCTGTAAGAAGAGAGAAAGCCTCCAAGAGAAAGGTTGCCCTTATTTTCAAACCCAGGATCCCCCTTCCCTAGGTCTTCAAGCAGCTACAGCCAACCATGCCAGGGCCCTAGCTAAAGAAAGTCACATTACCACACCTTTGCACTTGGATTCAGCAGCTAAAAACAACTCCTTCAGCTTTGGTTTCTAGCAGCTAATGATTTGTTTATTAGCAAATAAGAAAAGTGGCCCCACACCCTTTAGCATGTAGAGCAGAGCGGTAGGGTTGCCGGGGTGGAGGCAGAAACTTTGCGAGGGAGTCATCTGAATTAACTTCACTGTGATTTTCTTGGGAGGAACCTGGCCTTAGTGGCTTCCTTTCAACATTATATTACACTACATTGCCCAAGGTCATTATCAATCCAAACCACAGTGGAACTAGGCTCATAAACTTCACTTTATGACCTACCCACAGGAATGTCCTCCATCTTTCAAGAAGGAGGTTCATTCCAGTCCTGTTAGAAGTTTGATATTAAGACCTGGCAATGGTGTTAAGCATTTTACAATATTGATTTAATTTAAGAAAATATAAGAAAATCACAGACTCTCATGGCAACAGGGTCCAATATTTACACTCTACATTCAGGTATGCAAAAAAATGCAGTTTATTTCCCATAAATAATGACATTCCTCAGGCCTACCTTATTGATTAGTTCGAGGGCAGGGGAGGATTCAAAACAAAGTCTGAACTTGGTACAATGGATGGCAACACAACTCACTGAGTTTAAGCCATCTGTCTTACTCTCTTAGATGACTCAGCTTTCCCCTCCTCTGGCTTCTCTTGGCGGCCCGGTGTGGGGGGGGGGGAGGGAGGGCGTGGAGGGATGTGCATTTTGCATGACCTGAGGGCCTGTATTCACATGGGGAGCTTCAGACTCTCACGGTTCTACCAGGGAGTGAGGCCTCTGGTCCAATCCCTAGGCTGATGGTCACAGGATGTGTCTGGTTCCAGACAGTTTTCCTGGTCATGAATTCTCTAAGCTGCTCCCTGGGGACAAGCCCACCTCCGTGCTGCTATTTACCAAAGCGCACAGGACCTTCTGTCCCCAGCAGCCTCCACAGAAGGAGCGGCCGCAGCTTGTCTGTGAAGCAGCCTTGCTAGCAGGGCTGTAGTATTCTGCCCTGAGCGCAGGTCTTCTCCTAGAGACTGGCTGCACCTGTCGCCTCCCGCAAAGGAGCATGCCACTAGCCTCCACCCTTGGTGACCTCAGATTCCTGTACATCTGGATGTTTTTACTAGAGAACCCCCGGAGGACCCACTCATGAGGGCACAGTGAGACACATGTGTCTGAGCTCTCCACCCCACCCCACCCCCAACTCTGTCTCTGCCTCGTAGCTGACCAGGGCTGGAAGGAGTATATTTTCTACTATCTCTGTCATAACTGAGTTTTCTCTATGCTATAGAATACGAGTTGGCAAACTGTTTCTGTAAAGGGCCAGATAGTAAATATTTTAGGCTTCCTGGGCCATATGGTCTCTGTCACAACCACTCAACTCTGCTGTGGTGGTGTGAAAACAGCTATAGACAGTATAGAAATGAATGCATGTGATTGTGTTCCAGTAAAGCTTTGTTTGCAAAAAACAGGAGGTAGGCAGGATTTGGTCTGTGAGCCATTGTTTGCCAACCCCTGCTGTGGAAGAAATCAGTTGAGCTGAGTCTTCCAGGCATAGCTTCTGATAAGGAAGTATGGTGGGTGAGAGATAGTCACAGTTTTGGGGTTTGTTTGGGTTTTTTTTTTTTGACACTGTTGCCGTCAAATTGTGGCTCTATGAATCTTCACTTTAAAAGCCCATAACTGGGGACTTCCCTGGTGGTGCAGTGGTTAAGAATCCGCCTGCCAGTGCAGGGGACATGGGTTCGATCCCTAATCGGGGAAGATCCCACATGCCACAGAGCAGCTAAGCCCATGAGCCACAACTGCTGAGGCTGTGCTGTAGAGCCCGCGAGCCACAACTACTGAAGTCCACGTGCCTAGAGCCTGTGCTCCGCAACAAGAGAAACCACTGCAATGAGAAGCCCGCGCACTGCAACAAAGAGTAGCCCCTGCTCGCCACAGCTAGAGAAAGCTCGTGTGCAGCAACAAAGACCAAACGCAGCCAAAAGATAAATAAAAATTTTTTTAAAAAGCTCATAACTGTTTTGACCAATAGAATATGGTGGAAATGGCAACATGCCCTTTGCTGGCTCAGTCCTTAAGATACTGGCAGATCTCTTTCTGTCTCTTGGAACACTCGCTCTTGAAACCCTGAACTACTGTGTAAAAAACCCAATTACCCTAGAAAGACTATATGGAGAGGATCTGAGATTACACAGAGATAAGAGAGGTGCCATGGACCCCAGCCTTCCAGCCATCCCCACCAAGACACCAGGCATGTGAGTGAAACTTTCATGGATCCTTTAGGAAGCCCCGTTGAATTCCACTAATTGCCTCCCCACTCCTGACCCAAGCCATAGGAGACAAAAGAATCACCCATCAACGCCCTGCCCAAGTTCATGACCCACAAAAATGTTTATTCTTTGAAGTCACTAAATCAGGTGAATTGCTGCACAGATTGTGGAAGAAAAGTCAATGGAGTAATTCAAAAACATTATTTTTGTTCCACTTAAAATCTAACAGAGCCACTAAAGTGCATTGTTTCCTCTTCTTGGTAAATACCAGGTAAAGCTTCAAGCAATTGATTTCTCATCTTACATATCAGAGCATAAGAAGAGTAAATTTTCCTACCACCAAATTCCAGTCCAAAAATTCTGGAAGGAAACTTGAGCAAATCATATGAAACAATAAATGGTTTGGGACATGAGAGGATGTTAGCATTGTGTCTGACAAGGATTACATTTTTATTGCCATGTAGGGGCTTGTAACTTCCTTGGCACAGTTATGCAATTCCCTGGGGCTGCTCACAGGACAGGATGTGTCTATTCAAGTATCACTGGGATAAAAAAGATTAATGAACAGAAGGCCTTCTCCCTTCTCTCTGCTTTTCGAGAGGGGAGGATTTTTGCTTTGTGGGTATGTCAGCACCGGGACTTTCCTTTTTGGTACAGAATCTGAGTAATGGACAGATTTTCCTAAGAAAAATAGAGAGAGACTGGACCACACTTCTCAGGGTGTCTTTGTGAGGAGCATAAATGGAGGCCCTGGGGTGGGGGTGGGGGTGGGGCTGGGGCTGGGGGTGGAAAGAGAATAGAGGAGCCATGTGGAGGGGAGGGAAAATTGTGGATGGGAGAGAAAGAAGCAGATTGTCAGCCACTGTGCCACCTCCGTGAGTGGGAGATGCTGTACCAGGCGCATGTGGGGGAAGAATTTTGTAGTGGGCAACTGGGAATGGGAAGTAGATTGATGGAGTGGCAGCTGCTGCCTGTGTGGAAGATAGTGGCAGAGAACAGAAGAGAGGATTATTCAGAGGTTTGGTTGGACACGAAGAAGTCTATCCCCACCTCCATCTCTTTGGTCTTTTCTCAAAGATTAAATGCCATTGAAATAGTTTGATTATTATATGTGCCTATTATAAACCAAGGTGTTTTCCCTTTTTTTTTTCAAAAGTATCCTTTAGAGGAGAGGAATCATAGCCAAGTCCCTATAAAATTTCTCATATTTGGGGCTCTCTTTCATTTACTTTATTTTGAACAGCTAAGTGCTGTTTGGGGAAGGCACATTGGCCTAGAAGATCTCCATCAATGCTGTTTTTGAGTGATTCTGAAAATCTGGAAATTCCCTGGTGGGGTCTAAGAAAGAAGCAAAAATATTAACTACAAATTTAGTTGTTTATTTCTAGGGTATCATCTCATAACTGCAATCAGTGATATTGATTGTCTATAGAACATCTTTCATAGATCTTCATAAGTCTTTTATGAATCTTTAAATAGATCTTTAACACACGAAACAGTACATATTTATGTTATGGAGATCAAACATAAACACCAACAAGATGACTAAAAATAAAAACAAGAGATCTAATATTATAGAATGGGTACCTGCTTCTTGAGGTAACATTTCCAGGGAAAGCATCATTCACAGACTCAAAAGCACTAATTCTCCAATGATGTAGATGGAAATAAAGATGATGCACTATGAAATATTGTGGAGAATGGTTCAAAAAGTACCTCTAGTCATATTTTTAGTGATTTTTCTTCTTGGGAAAAATAGGGGTTTTCTTTATATCTCAGGTTGTTTTACTTGGGGACATATAAATAAATGTCTATTTCTTTTGTGCTTCTCTGCTCTTTCTTTCAACTGACACTGCACACACACTGAGCCACATCGGGTCCCAGTTATATTCAGGCTTCACAATACATTCTTTAAGACCTATTGAAATAAGTGAAATAGCTTTTATCTAAATTATATATATGTTTCAAGAGAAAATGTGGTTTAGAATCTTTGCTATCCCCAAATACTTGTTTTTGCATTTCTCAATATACATAGATAATTTCAGAGAAAACTCAAGGTGAATCTCGGATTTGATAATCACATATAATTGTGCTTCTTGAGATTGACACATAATTTTATAATTTAAAATTTTCCAAAGTAGTGGGTAGAGCTGGAAACTTTCTTTAACCCTTGTGCTGATTTCGCATGAGAAGTTGTGGTTAGAGGTATCTCATTTTCTCTCAACCAGCTTTGATCTGGAGTAGAAGACATGAATCAGCACAGCACAGATCAGATCTGACCCACAGACTTGCTTTGTTTGGCTTACACAATGGTTTTTGGGTTTTTTGGTGGGTTTTTTCTTTTGTTGGTTTGTTTAAGTTTTTATCAGTTCTCTTTAGATGGGATTCACCATAATCACCACTACTCCTTTCCCCTGTTTGCTTCAGTCATTTATATTATCTTCCTGGTCCCTGTGGATGGTTTTTCTGTTTGTTTATTGGTTTGGCTTTCTGTTTTGTTTCATTCTTTTGCAATCTTTGGTGAGAGTTTATAGAAATTAGTTCCATAAGTTGGCCATAAAAGCTGCAAAGCAATTTGGTTATGTGTCAATTGACTTATTTCTAAATTTACTATCAAGTGGCCTTAGAAGAAAAGAAGGAGCATGGCTCCCCTGTGGCTTTCTTAATGTTATGCTTTTAGTTTACTCATAAGTTTGGACCTGAAAGTAATATTGGAGCACCGTGGTTACCACTGATGGTACTGGGTTACTACCGGTGAACAAAGGCTTTTAGTGTCACAGGAGTATAAGATGTAGATTCTTAAGCTCACAAACATCCAAACTGAACTCCCTGAAAGAAAAGTCTGTTGCAATAGTGAATAAAGCCTAATTCAGGCATTTTGAACATCTCCTGAGGACCTACTCACAATCAATAGCATTTTTCGCCTTTCAGCATTTATTGTGCATTTCTTTTTCCCATCCTGTAGTCTAAACAAATGGACTACAAAGAGAAGTCTTTATTTTGAGAAGACCATGTCAATCACATTAGCATCTACTGGAAATTGTATTCCTGTGTATTAGAATCCCTTACAAGTCTCTTTTCATTTTTCTAGAAAAAAAAATCTGGGTAACAGTAATATGTGTTTAAAAATAAAAGCCAGCTGCTCATCACACATTCACAGCTTTCTCCCCTGTCCTCCCCACTTCTTTGCCAGGCATACAGGAAGTCAAATTTTCAGTTTTATCTTGCTTTTTTTTTTAATCTACTGCAAAGCTATTTTCTGTTTAGATGGATCTGGTGCCTGGAAGTGGGCATTTTTGTGCCCTGACTCCCTAAATAAAAAAGGTATTTGTCCATTTAGCACATTGTCTACCTAACACTTTTCAGACCAGAGGGGCTAGATAACACATATATTCTGGAAGATTCACGTGCTATTCCACCAATTAATAAAACAAAGTTTTAGGCAAATGTTCTCTTATCTACTTTATTTTAGGGGAAAAATATCTAAGATACTAAATGTGGGTGGTTGATTGCAAAAATGGCCCCAATTCTCTATCTCTTCTCATATCCAAGCCCTCTACAAAGTGACTTTTTAGCTCTTCCCATCAAGAGGTAGATTTTATTTCCCCACTCTTGAACCTCGGTTGGACTTGTGACTCTCTTCGGCCAACATGGCAGAAGTGGTGCTGTCCCAGTACTAAGCCTAGATCTCAAGAGGCCTTGTGCTTCCATTGTCTCTTGGAGTACTGGTGCTGTCATGAGAACATGGCTGGGCTTGTTGCTGGAGAACGAGAGAACTCATGGAGCAAAACCAAGTTACCCTGGCTGAGGCCATTCCAGATGAGGCAGTCCCAAGCCCACCTGCCAGCTGGCCACGGATGCATGAGAGACATGGGCCAAACCCAGCTCCCATCAGCAGAACTGCTCAGCCAACTGTAGAGTGATGAAAAATAATGAAGAGTTCTTTTTTAAAAAATTGTATTGAAGTATAATTGATTTACAATGTTAATTTCTGCTGTACAGCAAAGAATATGAAAAACAATGCATATATATATTCTTTTTCATATTCTTTTCCATTATGGTTTATCACAGGATATTGACTATAGTTCCCTGTGCTATACAGTAGGACCTTGTTGTTTATCCATGCTATATATAATAGTTTGCATCTGCTAATCCCAAACTCCCAGTCCTTCTCTCCCCTACTACCTCTCCTTTGGCAACCACAGGTCTGTTCTGTATGTCTGTGACTCTGTTTCTGTTTCACAGATATGTTCATTTGTGTCATATTTTAGAGTCCACATATAAGTGATATCATATGGTATTTGTCTTTCTCTGTCTGACTTACTTCACTTAGTATGGTAATCTCTAGGTCCATCCATGTTGCTGCAAATGGCAGTATTTCATTCTTTTTTATGGCTAATATTCCACTGTATACTTATACCACATCTTTTTTATCCATTCATCTGTTAACGGACATTTAGTTTGCTTCTATGTCTTGGCTATTGTAAATAGTGATGCAATGAACATTGGGGTGCATGTATTTTTCTCAATTATAGTTTTGTCTGGATGTATGCCCAGGAGTGGGATTTCTGGATCATATGGCAAAAGAGTTCTTAAAACACTATATTTTGGGGTGGTTTGTATGTGGCAGTAGCTATTTGATACACTTTCTCATAAAATAGGCGTTTTAGTATATGTGCAAGTATATCATAAAGAATGGGAACATAGATGTAGGTGCCACTGTCCCGTAGTTTGGAATTTAGTGTCAGATTCACCATGTTCAAGTCCAGCTATATCACTACACGATGGTCAACAAGCTAATTCCTCTAAACTTTAGTTTCCTAGAAACTAAGGAAAATTAGTACATTACAGGGCTATTGTAAGAGTTAGAGATGATATACATGAAGTGCCTGGAAAACGGGTGCTCAATAAATGAAAATTACCAGTATGCTTATGTATATGTTTGATGTTATGTGACTTGTAACTAGTAAGTTTCACCTGCCTGGCGCCCACAGGTTACAAGCAATACATGTATAACTGTTAGAGTGATCTGTGTATCTGGCCCTCACAGGGAAGCCTGTCTAAAGCCAAGCCCCTCCAAGTAACTTTCTTCTCCTAGCAGTATATCAAGGTGGTTCTCCTTGTGGGTCTAGAAGTCACCTGGCCCAGACCTTCACTGCCCAGCCCCCATTTCCGCTGCTGCAGGACTCCCGCTGTGGTTCAGTGCCTCTGCGCTGCCCCCGCCCCGCCCCGCCGCCCTGGCCCCGCCCCGCCCCGCCGCCCTGGCTTGCTGCTGTTGCTCGACTGCCCCTCCTCCGGTCCTCATGGTCACTGACATCTTGACATTACTGCTGTGGCTTGGCTTCTCCAACCATCAGCTCTATCTTGTTACTCTCCTTATCAGTATTTTCATCAGGTTCTCATGGCAGACTGGCTAGATACTCACCAAACCCCTTTCTCTCTCTAAACTATATTTTCCAGTCCCCAATATCTGTTGGGGCCATGTGACTAGTTTCCAATAATAAAAATGTGCTGCAGAATTGATGTACAACTTCCAGGATAAAACAAGGGTGCTCCTTCTCCATGCTGTCTTTGTATTCCATGGTTGGTTGGCTGGAAAAGATAGGCTGGAAGACAGTGGTGTCATAGAGGATGACAAAAGTACTAGATGGAAAGAGCCTGGATCCCTGTGTCGCCACTTGGAAGACAGCCACCTAAAAGAATGACCTGATCAGGAGTAGCTGCATGAGTTTCTGTATAAGTTAGAAATAAATTTTCATTATGTTCATGTCTCTGAAATCAGAGGTGTTGTTCATTACCACAGAGTAGCCTGACGAATACAACTTCCAAATTTCATAGTCCTGTTTTCTTTGTTTATTAAAGTGCTCCTAGCATAACAGCTCTAATTTATGCCGTTGCTTCTCACAGAGCCTTTGCCACCTTTAAGCCTGGGCAAGTTACTTAGAATTTGGGTGGAAAGAAAATACAGACTAACTCAACAAATATTTATTGAACGCTTACCATTTGCTATTGGGCTAGGCATGGAGGCTAGATAGATGACACACAGAAAGGATATCATAGTGCCTCACTCAGTGTTACACTGATACCAGGACTGAGTTCTGATAGCTCCCCACTCTGCTCCCAAGTATAAACTCCCTACTTGTACTAGATCCTGCAAGAAGGGCAAGAGAGAGTCTTATTTTCCTCTGCTTCCCCTTCACAAGTCTCAGTCCTGAGGCTACAGGGCAGCACCACCATAGCTTATTCCATTTACCTCCTAGAACACCCATTGGAGGCTCCTTAAAGAAGATCCCTGTTTGCCTTCCCTCATATGCCACAACTTCAGAGGTGACTAGGACAATTAGGCAACCCCTGTAAACATCATCACTGTTGATACAAAATTTCAATGTCACAGTATTTCTGTGGTTGTTGCTTTTTATTCTCCTACAAAGATGCCAAGAAAGATGGATCACAAGATTGTGAATCTATGGGTTTCACCCTAACATTGCGTACAACCTGGAATGCACCTGGTTATTAAAAATAGGAAAATAAGTAATCAAATGATGCGTAGCTTTATTTTCCACTGAAAAAGATAAGACACTTGGATAAAGAGAGAGACTATTTGACAGAGGAAAGATGAGGTTGATTAAAAAAAAAAAACAGTTGTCGCAGCAGTGATACTTATTTCCATCATTACAAATTTACATGCCCAATTTAGCTTCATAGTCCTGAAACATTTCTCCTTCCAATGCTTTCGGTTTTTCATCTGCCTGTAAACAACATGTTGCTGAATAATTAAAAAGTCACATTTGGGGGTGGGGGCGGTGTTAAAGGATCTTTGTGTATTAGTTGGATGGCATTTAGGGCCAGGCAGCAAGGTGGTTCAGAAGAACTTCAGTTTATATTTGCCTGTTAAAAAGGCTTTTTTGAAACCAGAGGTGTCTACTGAATCCAAAAAGAACCAGAGGAGCCACAACAGCTGGATGCTATAAAAGCCTCAGGATTGGAACTCACCTTTCAATCATTTCACTAACCATACATGGAATATTCAGCAAAAGGATGTTTGCCATGGAACCATCATCTGTTACCCAGCCCTACTGTGTCTGACAGTAAGTGAGATCGGCTCGCTTTGATACTGAACGTGTTGGATGGAGATAATCAATTCTCAGTCTGTGTAAGTAAATCATTGTTTCGCTTCTTTTCCCAGCTTTAATCGGGGCTCCCACGGGCCATCCGCTGCGCCTGCGCACATGACCACGCACGTGCTCCCTGGGAGCTATCAAATCCCGCCTGCCAAAAGAAATCTGCTTTACAGATTTTAGATGGGATTTAAGATACCAAACAGTGTTCTTCGATGAACAGTAACGAGATTCTACTAACAAGTTGATTTACAGACTAAATGCGACAGATGTGGCTAATCTGGTATTGATAATACTACACAATACAATTCTATTTTTAAAATAGTGCCAGTTGAGAACCTTGCTTCCCTGCAAACAGTTCAGAAGCCTTTTACTGGAAAAGAAACCCTGTTTTCTGATTATGCCGCAATTGGTATGAAATAGTTCAGTAATGAATTGAAAGCATTGCATTTTTTTTATTCTGTGTTAAAATTGTTAAAAAGACAAAAAGCTAAAAAAAAATTGGAAGCCTAGCAAAGACAGCAAGACTAACTTTATTTTTATAATTCTCTGACTATTGAGCTCAAGAACTTAAGAGCTAGCACAGAACTGGCCACTCAACAAAGATCTGTTGGGCCAAAACCTTTAAATGTTTGTTCAGTTGAAATGTCTGTTTTATCTTCAGCCTGACTTTTTATCTGTGTGGAATGTTCCTCTGGCAAAAGTACTATATTCTGACAGAGTTCTTTTTTCTAAGTACTAAATTACACTGCTGCTGGAGTTTCAGACTTTGAATATACCCCATGTGGGACATTTCAAATGGCGAATGGAACTCCTATGCCACTGGAAATTCTATAAACTATGTGAAACAAAATTTGTTTCTCCTGTTCATTTTTGGTTAAACCATAATATTTTTTTTATTGGTGCTGAGATGATAAATTCAACTGAAGTAAATAAATTACTCAGTTGATATTCTTGTGTTGCTGCCTTTATTTTTCTTATGACATTCTGGAGTTCTTCTGTTGTTAAAAGGAAAGAAAACTCAGCTTGGTGCCTGGTTCCCTTTCTTGATTTTAGAAATTAATGAGAATGCTAATGAAATAGCAAAGAAAATAAAAAACAAAAACAAACCAACAAAATGTTACTGTATAAGCAAACCTGAGACCAAAGAATGAAAAAAAAAAACAAAAAACTCAGAAGGATGTACCCTTTGAATTAAAATATTGATAAGAACATATGAAAAGAAAGGAAAAAGAGAGAAAATTTAAAATGAACAGAAGGAGAGGAGTTAAAAGATACTTTGATACAGACATAGCAAATATCTTGATTTGGAGCCTTCTGGTTCAGATCTTCTGGGCATGTCTGCTGAACCAGCAGGACAGGTGGGCCTCACTGGGGCCTTTGACAAGCTTGTTAAGAAGCCTCTGGGGAAACAATGCTGGTTCTGTCCATTGCTGGAATTAAGAAACATCGGACCCTTCTGAAGGCCAGGTGAGGGTGATCATGAAATCTGCGGGGAGGGAAGGTTTGAGGAGCTCTTTAGAGAGAATTTATCCTAAGGAAAGATGAGTGCTTACAGAGACCTTTAAGTAGCCACTGGAGTGGGATGGTCTGATTGTACGTGTCCGCTCGTGATTGGGGTTCGTGTCTTTAGAAAAGAGGCCCCACAGAGCTCCCTAGCCCCTTCTGCCATGTGAGGACACAGTGAAAAGACAGCTGTCTGTGAACTAGAAAGAGGGCCCTCCGCAGAACCCCAGAATCTCCAGAACTGTGAAGGGCAAATTTCCGTTGTGTATAAGCCACCCAGGTTATGGTATTTTTGTTACAGCAGCCGGACAGTCAAAGACAGGCGTGGACTTCTAATACAAGACAAACTGTGGCTTGACTCCATACCCAGCCTCACCTTCAGATCTGTGTCTGAGTCTAGGAGAAAAAAGCTGAGCAAAAACATCACAAGTTGCTTCTCGAGAAACTGTGCAGGGCACAGCTGTACTGCTTTGGGACACTCTGTTGAAGAGGGTCTCCGTTTCTCCCACATTCCTATAAAGTTAAGTGTGACCGCAGCACTTGACCACCATAAGAGTGGACACCTGTGTCCAGCAGAGCAGCCCGGAGCAGCGGCCTGCCTGCTGGGGGACAGTGTGGAGTGAGGGCCAAGTGCAGTGGCCACAGGCAGAGAGGTCACCGCTCCTGGGGGATAGAAGGGGGGTGGAGGGGAAGCAAGTCCCATGGCCACCAGGCTGTAGTGCACAGGAGGGACACCTTCTCGGGATCCCCACTGCCGGTGGGAGGGTGGCTTCTCAAGGGACCAGCATTAAGCTGGTGGAGAGACTAGGCCAGTAAATGTGATAGACGAATGTGGCCCCAGAGACACCTGAGGCCTGAAGACACTTGGGTTGGAGAGAGCAAAAGAGATCCTGAAGGAGAGATCGTCCGTCTCACTTGTGGATTTTAGAAGAGGCAGAGCTGGGATTTTAGAGTAGGTCTGTCTGACGCTAGGCCCTGCTTTTTTCATCACTGAGCATGACTGGGTCAAAAAAATTACTAGGGCAGCGTGTGGCCCCAAGCCAAGCCCTGAGCTTGCATGTCTTCTTCGACCACATGAAAGAACAAGGAGTGAAAATTCATCTTTAAATAATGAAATAAAATCTGTGTGAAATTTTTTAAATTATTTACTGATAATGTCAAGATACATGAAAGCTATTTGTGCTGGGAATGGATCTGATAGAACAACAAAAAGCAGATCCAATAGATTCACAGCCATTGTTGCTGGGAATTGATAGAAGTGACCTGACTGCTTGGGGTCCAAGTACCCCTCAGTGTCCCTCCCCACCAGAGCTGACACCGTTGACCACGCCATTGGTGGTCAGTCCAGGCCTGGTCTCCAGGCTACCCCTTAGACACAGCAGGGAGCTTTGAAAAATCTCAGGAACTCTGCTGCGCCTTGGGTCAATCACATCAGAATCTCTAGGTGTGGGACTTAAGCGTCAGGAATTTTTAAAGCTCTCCAGGTGATTCCACTTTGCAGTCACAGCTCAGAATGCTACTCCAGGATCTCTGCAGACCTCGGCAGGAAAGGCGGATGGAAGCCTTGCCCAGCATCGTGCTCTGGGACCAGTGACCGGGCAGCCTGTCTGGGGGCTCACCTCTGCTCCCAGCCCTCCCCGCCCCGGCAACACGCCATGTAGCTGTGCCTGGCCCCCATCCCACATTTGCAGATGGGTCCACAGGTGAGAGGATTGCTTTTTCTAATGGGCTCTTTATAACACTGTTGGCTTTATGCGGTGATTATAGACGGTCATAAATATCTAAAAGTGATATTCTGAGGGGACTTTTAGCCCCGTGGCACTTGCTGTGAAGCCTCCAGGAACTCGTGCCTTTTTCCTCTCAAGCACAAGCTTTACCGAGAAAGGGCCAGTTCTGTTTCTGTTTCTCTTGACCACAGGCTTCTGCTGACTGATGATACTTTTATTTTGTTTTATTACATATTCTTGACTGTGTTAAAATTGCTGAACACACACACACACACACACACACACACACAGCTGGCAGCTGTCCATTTCAGCAGGGGGCAGGGTGGAAAGCTGAATTTCTGCCCTTACCTCCAGACGCAGGCTCTGTCTGGTGCATCAGTTCTAGTTAAAGACACCCTTCTTGTTCCTTGAGTCTGAGTTCCTGTTTTAATAGCCTACCTCACACTCCAGTTCCTACTACTTTGGGCTTTATCTGTCTCGCTGAGCCAGAAGTCTACCTGCAAGTTATCAAATTGCCTCAAGCCGGCAGCTCATGGACAGCTGTTCCTAAAGCCATCACCGGTTCCTACGTCACGCTTTGCTGTGCTTTGCACAACAAATGCACACTCTTGTTGGTGGCTGTTAGCTGCTGCACTGGATCACTGTCCTTGTCCCAGGTTCTTCCTCGTACCCACCACTGGGCTTGCCTCTGCCCCCAGCCCAGTCCCACATTGTCGGTTCCTCTCCGTTCATCCCCGCACTGCACTTAGTGGAATCCTCTCATGACCAAGCAGGAGCACTTACCAAAAGCAAGCAGTCATGCAAAATAGTCTAGTGGTGTTTAAAATGCTTTTTAGAATATATATGTAATTTATGTGCTTACTGCTCAACCGATCAATAACAGAAACTCTGTATTTTATATGATTAAATATATGTTCATTCACTCAATACATATTTTACCTGCCAGGCATGA
The DNA here is from genome assembly GCF_030028045.1 of Hippopotamus amphibius kiboko. NCBI lineage: Eukaryota > Metazoa > Chordata > Mammalia > Artiodactyla > Hippopotamidae > Hippopotamus > Hippopotamus amphibius. The sequence continues at coordinate 52,433,792 of NC_080189.1, read as the reverse complement.
TTCTAGGGGTGAAGGATACAAGACAGACCAGATTCCTGCTCCGTAGGAGTTACATTCTAGTTAGAAGAGATGGATGTATAAAACACATAAAAAAAAATACTGTTGAAGAATGCTAAGTGCTATGAAGCAAATAGAACAGGGTGAAGTGATAGAGTGACTTTAAATTAGGTAGTTAATGAAGGTAATTAGTGAAGAGGTGGTATCTGAGCTAAAGTGTGAATGACAGAAAGGTCTGGGGGAAAAGTGTTCCAGACAGAAGGATGAGCTAGGACAAAGGTCCCATGGTGGCATCAAGCTTGACATCATTGTGGACAGTAAGAAGGCTGTGGAAGTGGGCGTGCAGGGGAGAGTGGTACCAGGTCAGGTCAGGTAGAATCTTGATACCAATGTAAGGAGTAAGGATATTATTTGAATTGTCATCAAAAGCCACTGATGAGTTTTAGGTACAGGCCTGAAGGGATCTGATTTACATTTATAAAACATCACTTGGATTGCCAGGCAGAGAACAGATTATAAAGGGCAGGAATGGAAGGAGGGAGACCTGTTTAGAAGGAAAAATTTACCAGTTGAGATACATTTGGCTTGGCTTTGACCAGTGGGTTATGATGCAGGTAGAAGTGGATGGATACTTGGGGATGAAGTTGATGCCAGGAGGGGTCAGAGGTATAAGAAAGTGATAAGCAAGAACAGCCTGCAGATTGAAAGTTAAACATACGGTTAATTTTTTTAATGTGAAAATCTTTATTTTGACAAATAAGTACAGTATAAAAAGTGACCTGAAAAGTTAAAAAAAAAAAAAAAAAACCAGCAGGTAAAAGTACCTTTATCCCAAAATGATGAAAACAGAGAGAACAGACGTGGCAAAAGAAACCGGGAGATCTATAGACAAGAGACAGGTGAAGTTTAAGATGCCTATTAGGCACCAAGCACTAAATGATCTGTTATATACGCAACATACTGGGCAGTTTCATAGCAAATAGAAAAGCACAGCATCTCTACTCTGTAAAAAAATTTAAATAATGTTTGGTATGGACAGTGGTGTACCCTGGCTATCAAATAATGTAATATCAACACTATTCTATTTTATTATTACTACTTTCAACTGATGGGCAAAAGCCGCTTTGACAGGCACGTGGTGTTCCACACACACGTGTGACCTGGCGCCCGTGTGGTTGCAGAGCCTGTCAGTGGTGACGTGAACAGAATGAGCTGGGGCGGCTTCTGTGGGGGGAGCCAAATCCCAGTCTTCTCACATGTCATCCTGGCTGCCGACTAATCTCCCCTCTGTATAGGGGAGGGCACTTCTGCGGATGTCCCGCTTTCTTTTTCCACTCCTCACCTCTGACATGATCCTGGGAGGAGAGCTCCCTGAAGCAGGAGTTCTTCCCACTCTGCTTTAGACTATTCAGGCCCCAGCTATAAGGTATTGATTAAAACATGGACTTGCTAGTGCTCACATCAAAGACTGTTTTGGATTTAAAGATCGGTGGGAGGTAAATTACTGCTATTTTTTCATGAATTACTGTTGTAGACATTTTGGAAATTATAGTAAGGAAAATGAGTATCATTCACGAGTGACTCTTGCCCTTTTCATGTATTTTCTTGTAAAAAAAATATATATATATTTACATTTACACATAATGTGCTTTTATAAAATTGGAGGTTTACTGCTTTTTTCAGTTAATAATTTATCATATGCATTTTTCCATACCTCTCCTTTTCTAAAACATGATTGTTAATGACTGCAATCATATACCTGTCCCATAAATTTTTAACCATTCCCCACTGACAGATATAAAGGCTCTTCTCACATTTTTGGTCATATAAATAATGCTATGATAAACATTCTTGAACATAAATCTTTGTTTATGTATCTGATTCATTTTTTTAATTTTTAAATTAGTTTTATTGATTCCTAGGAATTAAATAACCAGGTCAAAAAAGAAGAATTTTAAGGCAAATTCCCTGCTACCAAAGTTACACAAGTCATGATGACAACAGCTGTTCAAGCATGCCCATTTCACCACAGCCATTTCTCTATTTACAAAAAAATAGAGAAAATGGCATTGCTCTATTTAATTTAAAGGTATTTTTTTTAAATTACAGTTTGAGTCTTAAACACTCTCAGATGTCCTTTAGCCACTATCATGATACCAATACAGCCATGAATTGGTGTATCAATAATTTGCCCATTGTTGTATTAGGAAAAGTTCATTACTGATTTATGAAGACCCTTTTTATAATAATAAATGAAACCCTTTGAAAGTGATATAATTCTAAATACTTTCCTAGTTTGTTCCTTCCCTTTTAATTTTTTTTTCGGGTTTTTTTTTTTTTTTTAAATGATACTTTTTGAGGGAATTCTGAATCAAAATTAATAGCAGATATTTGGGAGTCCAATCTGAGATCAGATCCTGGCTCTGCTTCTTACTAGTTGTGCTTTTCAAATTATTTAACTTCTTTAAACCTCAGTTCCCTATTTTTTAAATTAATGTAATACCACCAAGCTGATAAATTTATGGTGAAGAGTAAATATAATAATGATGATGATAATCTTAACATTTGTGTCAGGTGTTAAATACTCTTTTACATGGTGCATCTTTTTTAAAATTTTATTGAAGTATAGTTGATTTAAAATGCTGTGTTAATTTCTGCTGTGCAGCAAAATGATTCAGCTATACATATACACATTCTTTTTCATATTCTTTTCCATTATGGTTTATCACAGGATATTGAATATAGTTCCATGGGCTACACAGTAAGACCATTTTGTTTATCCATCCTATATATAATAGTTTGCTTCTGCAAATCCCAAACTCCCAATCCTTCCATCCCCTACCGTCTAAACTTTGGCAACCACAAGTCTGTTCTCTGTTAGTCTGTTTCAGTTGCATAGATTATGTTCATCTGTGTCATATTTTAGATTCCACATATAAGTGATATTGTATGATATTTGTCTTTGTCTTTCTGATTTATTTCACTTAGAATGATAATCTCTAGGTCCATCCGTGTTGCTACAAATGGCATTATTTCATTCTTTTTAGTCGCTGACTAATATTCCATTGTTTGTATGTACGTATATATATACACATACACACCACATCTTTATCCATTCACCTGTTGATGGGCATTTATGTTGCTTCCATATTTTGGCTATTATAAGTAGTGCTGCAGTGAGCACTTGCATGTATCTTTTCAAATTATAGTTTTGTCTGGATATATGTCCAGGAGGGTGATTGCTGGATCATATGGCAACTGTATTTTTAGTTTTCCAAAGAACCTCCATACTGTTTTCCACAGTGGCTGCACCCGTCTACATTCCCATTACATGGTGCATCTTGTTTAATCCTCACAACAGCCTTAGAAAATCTTCTGATATCAGGGCATATTACTTATGATGGAAAATGCAAGTACAGGTCTCTGGGGAGTCCTATAGTAAAAACAACCTGGTAAGCTTTGTTTATCTCAGCATCTGCCAAACTTATTTAATCACAGAAACTCTTTTTCAGGCAACGCCATGAACATTACATAGTACTGGCGTTTCAAGCACAAACTTAGTTTAAAATTAAATTTTATTTTGAGATAATTGCATATTCACATGCAGTTTTAAGAAATAATACAGAAAAATCCCACATGCCCTTTACCAGTTTCCTCCCAATGACATCCTGCATAACTGTAGGACAGTATCACAACCAGGACATGGACATTAATGCAGCCAAGATACAGAGTACCTCCCTCACTGCAAGGATCCATCCTACTGAATTTCTGCAGCCACGCCTACTTCTCTTCCACCCACTCCTCCTTCTTTATATCTTCTGTTTCTTTGCTAAGCCTTTGTATTTTTTTCATTTGTTTCAACCATAGGTATAATCGTTCCTTGAGGAATTTTTATCATGGCCGAGTTAAAAATCTTTGTCAGTTAATTCTACCATTTCCGTAATATTGATGTTGCCTTTTTTCATTCCACTTGTGATCCTCCTGATTCTTGGTATGATGAGTGATTTTCAAGTACAACCTGGATACTTTCATGTTGCGTGATGAGACCCTAGATCTTATTTAAGCTTCTGTTACTGACTTTTTCCGGCCCTGCTCCAGCATGGGCAGTGGGGGGGACAGGGGGAGGGAACCACCTCATTTGCCAGATGAAGAGGGGGTGGTTGACAACTCATTACTGCTGGCAGCAGTGAAAGCCTGGCTTCACTGCGCTCGGCTCGGCTTACTCTGATACCAGCCCTGGGAGAGGAAGAGGTGCCTCCTTCCTGCCAGGGGGAAATGCAAGACCAGGCTCCGGTGTGGTCTCCATGGACACAGCAGGAGGGCAGGAGATGGGGGCAGCTCACTGCCTAGTGGCATACAGGTCCCAGCCCCTGCTTGTCCTTCTCTGACACCACCCCAGAAGGGACATTAAGGTGCTCCTTACAGCCTCTCAAGATAGGAAGTCTAGGCTCTCCACACAGCCTTTACTGGTGGGGGTGAGGGCAGGCCCACAGTTTTTCCTGTACTGTTGGCTAGAGGAGAGTCGGTACTGTCTAAAAGTGTTTGTTTGTTTGTTTTATTAATGCAAGGCTGTTGCTTTCCTGCAGCTTTGACTAGAGAGAGTAAGTTTTTGTTGGGATTCTTTTGGTCCATGTCTGTTGGCATTTCTAGATTGCTGGCTTCTTTATCTCCAAATCTGGGATATATGAGGCAAAAAGAAACCTCAGGAAACTCACCATTGTGTCATTCCTCAGGTCCCATACTCCCTAGCGGGTCTGCATTTTCTCTCCACCTTTCAGAGTTTGTTTTAAATAAAATGTCCGGGGTTTTTAGTTGAACCTGTCAGAGGAGTAGGGCAAAAGCATGTCTGCTCCATCTTCCCTGAAGCAGAAGCCTTTCCAGGACACACTTTGAGAAATGCTGTTTATCATGCTTTGGCATCGTGTTGCAACACCCCAACATGTTCAGAGTACTTTGTTACTTATAATGGATAAAGCGTCAAGGCTTGCAAGTAATGATTTACTCTTTGATAGATTAGAGCAAATACAAGGTTATCCCACCTTTTAGGTAGTTTTTGTAGGATAACCAACCACACTAACACTTAACAGCTTGAGACAACAACCATTTATTTAGCTCATGGCAGGTCAGAAATTTGGGCTGGATTCCACTAGGCACTTAAATGTGTCTGTGATCTGCTGCAAGTCAGCTAAAGCCCACTCCTTGGCTGGGTTCTGTCGTAGCTGGGGCTCCAGCTGGATAACAGGGCTGCCTCAGGGCTGGTAAACATGGTCTCTCATCCTGCAGCTCACACAGGGGAGTCAGAGATCCAGGGGAGAGGGCAGAAGTGGGTGTGGCCTCTTGAGGTCTAGGCAAGGCTCTGGTGGTCACTTTCTAGCTCATTCTAATGGCCAAGCAAGGCACAAACCAGTCCAGATTCAAAGTGTGGGGGAAATAGACTCCATGTGTTGATGGGAGAAGCAGCAAAGTCACTTTATGAAGAATATGGTCTACAGGGGGGCAGGGCCAAGAACTGTGGCCAATTTTCCAATTTTTAATATCCCCATAATAATGTCTTCTCAACTTGCATTTTCTAACATGTTTTCTTAGTAGAAAAAAAATTGTGGCCAGTAATTGCTAATAACCACTGGCTAAACTCTTGGGGAAATGCCTCATGTACGAGCGTCACTGGTGATAGCAGGAAACAGCTGATAACCGCCCGGGGTGATTGACCTAACATGCAAGTCTAATCATGTCACTCGTGAACTTAAGACTCTTAAATGACTTCCCAATGTTGACGAAGAATTCCAAACTCAGCATAACCCGTGAGGCTGCCTGTGTGCTCACCAACCTCCCTCCCACCTCCGGCTTTACGTTCCATTACATGGATCTGCACACAGCTCCCTTGCAGCCACGGTGTTATTCCAGACTCTGCCCTACCCTTTACGCTATTGCTTCTGCCTGCAATACCCTTCCCCACCTGCTCCTCAACCATCTTCTGCCGGGCTAGCTCCCCCTCCTCCATCCAGGCTTAGCATATGGGTCATGCCCTTGAGCTGGGCTTTTCTGCTCAGCCCTTCCTCACAGGCAGGATTTATTGACTCATCTCTGTGCTCAAAACGTGCCTTGTGCATCGTGCTAACTGAGTGCTTGTTTTATTGAAATTTTGCATTTTTAAGTCTGGCTTCCCCAGTAGACCATGAATTCCTCCAAGACAGAAAGCCCATTCTTCCTTAACTTTGTAGCTGCAGTGCCTAGCACAGTGCATGTACTACTGAATAAATATCACAGCAGAAGCAGGTGGTACCCCTGTCCATATCTCTAGGGGCTTACCACTTTCCTATGCTGTGGGTTTGACTTCCAGCTATTGCAGGCTCATGGCAATTCTAGCTGTTCTCAAAATAATTCACTGTGTATGTCTTCAGATAATAAGAGGTGGGGCAAGATGCTTCTATTTGAAGATGACCTAAAGAGAAAATATAGTGATTTTTATATGCCTCAGCCAAACAAAAAAGTGAATTTATAATAATTGTTTATGGGGCAAGGCATGCTTTGATTTTAGTGGTTAAGGACTCGGCTTTAAAATCAGAGTGATCTGCATTCAGATCTCCTTCTCATCAGATATTCAATCCAGGCACAGAACCCAGCCTCCCAGTTAACTTCATCTGTAAAGTGGAGTTAATATAACTGAATCTTTGTGAGAATTAAATGATATAATCCTTGCAGGCTGCACAAGCACATAGAAAACTGTTATGATTGTTTTGTTTTTGGAATGGTTATGACTAAAAATCTGCAAATCTATACATAATCTGCAAAGAGAATTTTGCGGAGGTCATACAGTGAAACATCGAGGCTGTTCATTGTAAACCTGGAAAAGTGTCTTCGCACAGAGGCACAAGTGTCTAGGACCTATAGATCTTTGGCCCTTTGGCAAGTTAAAGGGATTGAGTGAAAGGGAGCAGTTGGTCTCTAGGTTATGGTTTGATGGAGTCTCTGAAAGAGAGGGGGTGTGGTGTGGTGTGTGTGGATGGGTAGGTGTGTGTTTTTAAAAAGTGGAAACTTCTCTGCTAAATGCTCTGTAAACAAGTTTTTTTGGATTACCAGAACCTACAAAAACAATGGTGACTGAAACCAGAACCATCAGGAGGCTGCAGTACGCTGTGGTTTTCAACCCTTTCTAAAAGCCTCTTATGAAAACCAGATCTCAGCAAAGCTGCTCTGGTGGAAGAGGGGAGAGCGTGCGCGCTCTGCTTTCCCTAAATCCCCTGCCCCCACCCACCCCTCCACGTGGGTAAAGGGAACTGGGAGACCTGAGTTCCAGGCCCAGGTATCCCACGCCCCTGGCTTTGTGTGATCTTGAACAAGTTCCAGCCTCTCTGTCCTCAGACGCCTCATCCGTAAGAAGAAGAAACGTTGTGGTTCCTTCCACTCTAAGCTATGAATTTCCAAGTCTTCCCGTTAGCTTTTTCTGGAGCCCCCTCCAGCTTCTCTGAGTTATAGAAGCTCCACATTTGGCCCCCACCTCTGGCAAGGGTTTTGCTTTTCCCTTATCCAAGAAGGAGTCAGAATTTTCAAAGTAACTGATACTGTAACTAGTGCTATAGATGAGATTATAGGTTGTGCCTGCCAAGTCTGCACTGTGGTTCAAGAGAAACTTTAAGAGAAATAAACATGGGGCACTGTAGATGAGGAACTAGTGCTCTGAATGCAAGGGGCAGGCTTTCTGTGAATGATGATAGTAAAGTTGATGCCATTAAACAAACAATAGGCATATATAGGTAACAGTCAGCATTAATTGTATTTAAATCCGCACCTCAGACACTTTTTGCTACAGTGTAAGAACAGTGATCCTCAGTTTTGATTTAGGATTTAAAATTCCAGATGCCCCCTCACCCCCACCCAACAGACACACAGAAATTTTAAATTCAGTTGATGTGGGTAGGGCCTAGTTTTTCATATTTGGGGAATTCTGAAGTCAGCCAAGGTTGAGAATCACTGAGTTTAGAGAGCTAATGTGCCTGTCTGCTTCTTCCCCAAGGCAGGCATTTCCATACACCCATCAAAAGCAAATAAAACTGAAATCCTTTTATCATTTACCTATTAAATCCAGCTTTCAGGGACTGTCATTACTATTTCAGTATTACCTAACCCTGCTCCGCACACAACAGACAAAGTTAATATTTACACTGTTTACAAAACAGTTCAATAAGTACAGAAACCACAGCACACACAACAGAGTTTGCTGCTTCACGAGCTCGTTTGAATTCTCTGATGGCGGCTCAGTGGTCTGTGTGACAGAGTTCAGGGACTGTGGACTATCTGAGCTTCAGGCTTTCCCGGATCGTAGCTTCTAATTTTCAAGAATGTGACTTAAAAGAAAAGAAAACAACTTTGGGGGAGTGGAATACTATCACGCCAGCTCAAGCATGTTCCCTGGCACTGGAAACCTTGTTTACTTGCTCTCCAAAAGGTTGGTCATTCCTGGTTCCAGCACTATGCTTCCAGCAGCTGTCTCTAAATGATTAATGCAAGCAGGCAGACAAACCTTGGGTCATTCCTAAATTGGAAAAATACCTGCAAATTAACACACTAGCTTAAGCTTGCTTGACTGGGGTTGAAGATTTTCTCAAATCGATCCCTGTCCGACGTCACCGAGGGGCCAAGGCTGAACTTACTCTGTGGCATACCTCTGTCAGAGCTGATTCAATCACCCATCTGCTTAGCTCAGTCAACAAGCCCTGATTTCCAAGTGATACTTCTCAAAAGACTCTGCAGAGCGGCCTCAGAAAGCAACACCTGCTCTCTTCCCTGCTCCTAAGACGAGGAAAACCGAGTGTCAGATATGGAGAATCTCAGTGAAGGGATCTGCTAGTTGGATCCTGTCTGTAGAGGGTTTTCAAAGTTTGCCTTTTCTGCAACACATAATATCTTCCAATTTTGAAAAAGAGCGCTCAATAAATTATCTTAGAAGAAATTAAAATATTTATTCTTTTTGCTTCAATAATTCTAGTCCTGGTGATTTATAATCTGCCTTTTCCTCTTCCATGCTGGATGGCAGGAAGGAAGGAAGGAAGGAAATATGTTACACATATAGATGTGCTTTGAACAATACAGAGATTAGTTAACTAAATTGTTATATATCAGTTTAATGGGCTATTATAAAATTGATTATGAGGGGTATAGAATAGCAAAAGTACTAATGTTTATGTGGGAAAAAAAGCAAAATACAATACATATACGCTGTACATTGTAAATGAATATACATGAATAAGAACTAGCAAGAAATATGGAAAATAAAAAGTTGATATTTGGTAGCTGTGAAGTACTGAGGGTTTTTATTCATTCTCAAAATGTCTATGAATGCTGTTACCATATAGTTTGTGCAATCAAAAAGTAACATTATTATCCCCTTTTTACAGCAGTTTAAATGCTCTCTTATAAGATTAGTCTAACACTAAAGTATACTCTAAAGAGTATAAACTCATCCTATTCTGTGAAGGCTTGAAGCTTCTTGAAGATTTCATATATATATATAATACTTAATATTTATAACATGGGTAGAATGTATATATCATTATCGCCTGTTTGATGGCTGAAGGCTCAGAGGTACTGGGACATGAATGGTTTGACCAAGGTTGTTCATTTATCAATGATAGTCAGGAGTAGAAGGAAGAACACCATAAATCCTTGAGGGCTGAAACTAAATCCAATTCCCAACCTACACTGCATTTTTCAGAGCCCAGTAGGGTTCCACATACTCGTGAGAATTTGGTGAACACTGATTTTTTTAAGTGCTAGAATTAGTATAGCAGAAGAGAGTGTTCGCCGGTCTTCCTGACTTCAGCCTCACCTCTAATTCGTCATACACATGCAACTGTGCGGTGAATCTCAGAAGAGGGCGTTGGTCATGTCACTGCCCTGCTCAGGAACCAGTAATGACTACAAGTCAACAGTTCAGACTCTGGATGCTGCCTTTTGGGCCCAAAACACTCTATTTCACTTCAGCTAAATGTTTTCCTTAGAACTATCTGGAGTCTATCTCCCCACTTTCCAGTGCAGCCAAGCTCCCTAATACTTTTCATTTGGTGGATAATCCCCTACAAGAGATCTCAAATTTTGTGGGTTTTATTTTTTGTTAATCTAAAAAGAAAACAAAAATTTTAATTCTGGATTCTTTGGATGACCCCTTGTAATTAAGTGCTGACGCTCAGTGTTGGTGCCTGGGTTCTCATCTGTCCTTAGGATCACGTTGGCATTAAGGAGAATTTTTTTAATTGCTGTGGGCTGATGTGAAAAGAATAGAGGCAGAAACAGAACACAATGATGACGTGCTAGCACTCCGTGAAGGCCGCATGTCACTGTGCTCCATTTAAGCGAAATTTCCTGATCGCTGGGATGGAGCAGTGTGGTGGGAGAGTTGAAACATCACACGTCACACACGTGCCAAAAGCTTGCACTGTGGCATTCACCTTTTAATGACGTGAGGGTCAATTTGGCTGCTTGCAAAACATCATCCATCAAAATAAATTAGCCTCTTTAAACTGAATATTACTGGTTTTATTTATCATTTTATTATTTAATTGTAAGTTTGCTTTGGTTTATATAAATGCTCTAATGCCTTGGTTATAGTTCCAGTTACCGTGGGTGAGTAACAAGTTATTCCCAAATTTACTGGCTTAAAATAACACTTTATGATTGTCTCTCAGGGATCTAGCAGTTGACTGCCATCAGTGAGGCTGTTCTTGCTCGGGGTCTCTCAAACAGCTACTGTCAGATGGTGGCTGAGACTGAATCATCTGAAGGCTCGCTCACATGTGTGATGCCAGAGTTGGGAAGACTGAAACAGCTGGGGCTTGTTGGGCAGCTATGTCCAACTTAATGCTCTCCCCATGTAGTCCCATGGTAGCTTCATGGTAGCCTGACTTCTTACGAGGTAGCTCAGGACTTTAAAGGTGATAGATAGATAGATGGATAATAGAGCAACAGACAAACTGTATCACATTTTCTAATTTAGCATCAGAAGTCACATAGTCTCACTTCTACCACCTTCTACTCAGATGCGAAACACCAAGGCCAGTCCACATTCTGGGGGAGCTGAATTAGACTCTACTTTCATGGGAGACATGTCCAAAATTTTTTTTTAGAGCTCTTTATTGGAATATAATTGCTTTATACTGTTGTGCCAGTTTCTGCTGTACAACAAAGTGAATCAGCTGTATTTATACATATATCCCCATGTCCCCTCCCTCCTGCAACTCCTTCCCACCCTCCCTATCCCACCGCTTTAGTCATCACCAAGCATTGAGTTCATCTCCCTGTGTTATGAAGCATCTTCCCACTAGCTATCTGTTTTACATTTGGTAGTTTATATATGTCAACGCTACTCTCTCACTTTGTCCCAGCTTCCCCTTCGCCCCCCCCACCCTGTGTCCTCATGTCCATTCTCTGCATCTGCATCTTTATCTTTTTTTTTTTTTAATTTGGGGAAATTTTAATAAAGATCAGGTATTAGATAATATACAGAAATTGCATCTTTATCTTTATTCTTGCCCTGCCTCTGGGTTCATCAGTACCATTTTTTTTAGATTCCATATATATGCATTAGCCTACAGTATTTGTTTTTGTCTTTCTGGCTTCACTCTGTATGACAGATTCTAGGTCCATCCACCTCACTGCAAATAACTCAATGTTATTCCTGTTTATGGCTGAGTAATATTCCACTGTATATATGTGCCACATCTTCTTTATGCATTCATCTGTTGATGGGCATTTAGGTTGCTTCCACGTCCTGGCTATTGTCAATAGTGCTGCAGTGAACATTGTGGTCCATGTATCTTTTGGGATTATGCTTTTCTCTGGGTATATGCCCAGTAGTGGGTTTGCTGGGTCATGTGGTAGTTCTATTTTTAGTTTTTTAAGGAACCTCCATATTGTTTTCCACAGTGGCTGTACCAATTTACGTTCCCACCAGCAGTGCAGGAGGGTTCCCTTTTCTCCACACCCTCTCCAGTATTTATTGTTTCTAGATTTTTTGATGATGGCCATTCTGACTGGTGTGAGGTGATACCTTATTGTGGCTTTGACTTGCATTTTTTTCTTGATGAGTGATGTTGAGCATCTTTTCATGTGTTTGTTAGCCATCTGCATGTGAGAATTTCAGACATGTTTAAAACCACCACAGTTACACAGTTCTTTCCCTTTCTTATCTGCTTATTCAAATTCTGTCATCCCTTGCAGCCAGGTCAAATGTCCCAATCCCCTGAAGACACTCCTGGTTGCTCCAGACCTCAGTCATTTCTCCTTTAGCAAAAATTCCACAGTCTGTGGTCTGTATCATAGAGATAAACCTTTAATTGTTTTCTGCCTTGTATTTTGTTTCTGATGACAGTAACAAAAATAATAAGTGCCATTATACATAGATGATGTAACTAAATTAAAATCCTTATATGGGTTCTGTAAGGGATGTCTTACGAGCCCTGTTTTACAATTGAGTTCATTGCTTAAGGTTCTTTTAACTAGGCTGGAGTCTGACTCCTGAGCTCCTTCTTTTAAGCACTATTCTATGTGCTGCTTCCTGTAATTTAAGTCATATTTGTAGGTTATTACTGGGAAGCATAAAAGGCAAAAAAACAGAGAAGAAAAAGGGGAAGGGAACAAATAAAAGAGACCTATGAAGAGTAATGTCAGAGGAAGGAATACTGTGACTGCTCCACATGCCTGGGCACCCTGGTTAGCCACCCCTCCTCCATCACCCCGTCAATCTCTCCACCTTTGAACTAGCAATCATAAAATGTGCCTGCGTCCACCGTGACATTTGGAGGACAAAGGCACTTTGCAAATGTAAATGCCAAATATGCACAGTAACCACTCAGAGATGAAAGGTGAGTGGAGCAGCTGAACTCTCCAGCTAAAGTGCCTGGCACTGATTTATCATTAAGTTCAGGAAAACCATAAACCCAACACCCATTCCACTGCACACTCAGGATGGCCTATCACTCATCACATTTGGGACAATCAATTCAAAGTCCTCATTTAAATATCTCTCTGAAAAAGGGTCTCTGGAAATGGGACAGATTTTCAGTGTTATCCTCAGCAAGTGAATGCCCATAATACACAGGACCATTTCTGGAGGTTTGCAACTACTTAAATAAGAACTGATAAATAAATTCCATACAAATTTATCACTGCTAGAATGCTTTCTATTAGCAAGGGGACTGCAAATTTGCTTTTCATTAACTTAATGAGCAGAATTCAGTACTCTAACAGGACTTGGAAAATCCCTGCCCGTTAAGAGAGTCACTACAGCTTTTCCACTTGGACTCTGAGGCCAGTGCATTAGTAAGATTGCACAATGATGAAAATGTATCTAAGTATCTAGTTATATCTTCAGTTATATTTGTGACATGCAAACTGGGTCGCCCTGCCAGAAATCTGAGAGCTGGCCAGTTTGTGGCTGCCAGGGAGCTAAATTTAAAAGCTATTTTTTAACCAAAATTATTAAGGAAGACAGAGAAGGGTAAAGTAAAATTAAGTTGAGGACCGAAGGGAATACAGCATTGTGGTTAAGAGGGCAGCTTTGGCCGTCTCACGCTCTGCTACTAACTGGGCACATGTCCTAGAGCCACTAGCAGTCTCCTCATTTGTCAATTAAAGATAGTAATAACACCGTTGCTTTGCAAATTAAGTAAGAATTTCCACAAAAGTGCTTAGAACAGTGCCGATTACAAAATAAGTGTTCAATAAATTATTGTTAATGCTATCATCTGGAAATGAATTAAAATGGCATTTAGTCCACTCTTGGCAACAATGGATTTATTTAACCTCTTGTGACTTGGAAAAACCTTTAAGACTCTGATGCAAAACTATAGTCTATTTCTCAGGATAATTGCACATGTGTACACACTAAATATTTTGCAGTTTATAGAGGCTCAAGCACTCTCTGGAGTCTAAAAAGCTCTGCTCTCATCTATCTTTTCATTCTCCCTTTCTGTTATTTTTAAGTGCTGTGGCTATCCACATTTTATAATCACCTAATTAGTCTTCCTTAATGGCAGCTTCTGAAAGTAAAAAAGCCAACTCTAAACCTACCCATGTTTACATTTAAGACTTGAGAAAATTTGAGACCAAGGTAATCAGGCAATCAAAAAATTATAGGCAACTCAACAATAAGGAAACCAACAACTCAATTTAAAAATGAGCCAAAGACCTCAAAAGACACCTGACAGAGGAAGATAAACAGATGGCAAGTAAGCATGTGGAAAGATGCTCTGCATCATACATCATCAGGGAAATGCAAATGAAAACAGCAATGAGATACCACTGCACATCTATTAGAATGGCCAAAATCTGAAACACTGACATCACCAAATGCTGGTGAGGATGTGGAACCATAGGAACTCTCATTTATTGCTGATGGGAATGTAAAATTGTACCACCACCTAGAAGACAGTTTGGTGGTTTCTTACAGAACTAAACATACTCTCACCATACCATCCAGCAATTATACTTGTTATTTGCCCAAAGGAGCGCTAAACTTATGCCCACACATAAACCTGCACATGGATGTTTATAGCAGCCTTATTCATAATCGCCAAACCCTGGAAGCAACCAAGATGGCCTTCGGTAGGTGAATGGATAAATAAACTGTGGTACAAGCAGACAGTAGAATATTCTGCTAAACAGAAATGAGCTGTCAAGCCATAAAAAGGCATGGAGGAAACTTAAATGCATATTAATAAGTGAAAGAAGCCAATCTGAAAAGGATATATACTGTATGGTTCCAGCTATATGACATTCTGGAAAATGTAAAACTATGGAGATAGTAAAAAGATTAGCGGTTGCCAGGCGTTAGGAGTGAGAGGGATGAACAGGTGAAGGCCAGAGGATTTTCAGAGCAGTATAAGTACTCTATATGATACTATAATGGTGGATACATACCCTTGTACATTTATCCAAACCCTTAAAATATGCATCAAGTATGAACACTAGTGTAAACTATGGGCTTTGGGAGATAGTGCTGTGTAAATGTAGAGCCATCAGTTGTAGCCATTGTACCATTCTTGTGGGGGAGGCAGGCGTTGATAGGGAGACTAGGCAAGAATAGGTATGGGGATTATATGGGAAATCTCTGTACCTTCTACTCAATTTTGCTGTAAACCTAAAACTTCTCTAAAAAGTTAAAGTCTATTTTTAAAAAGCACATACTGTTTAAGGCTCATTAGCCCCTCTCCAAAAGAGTGATACTGGGACTTCCCTGGTGATGCAGTGGTTAAGAATCTGCCTGCCAGTGCAGGGGACACAGGTTCGAGCCCTGGTCCAGGAAGATCCCACATGCCGTGGAGCGACTAAGCCCATGTGCCACAGCTAAGCCCGCTTGCCACAACTAAGCCTGTGCTCTAGAGCCTGCAAGCCACAACTATTGAGCTCACATGCCACAACTACTGAAGCCCATGCACCTAGAGCCTGTGCTCCGCAGCAAGAGAAGCCACCACAATGAGAAGCCCACGCACCACAACAGAGTAGCTCCCACTCACTGAAGCTAGAGAAAGCCCGCATGCAGCAATAAAGACCCAACGCAGCCAATAAATAAATAAATATTTTTTAAAAAAAAAGATTGTCCTTCCTGCAGGCCTCTTTAAAAAAAAAAAAGAGAGTGATACGAAGTTGATAGTATAGAACTCAGAATACAGTAACTCTTAGTGACTGCATTAAAAATGAATGTTCCATTATCAGGACAGTGCTCAGAACATATTTAGCCTATGCGGTTGATATGGAACTCATTACCTTCAACAAAGTCAATCCTCTTCCTGCATTTTACATCTTGAATTGTTGGGTCAATCTTTAATTCATTTACCCATTCAGCGACTATACTAAGTCCTGGCAAGGAATAGGAGAACAAATCAGACCCTGCCCTCGGAAGCTTAAGGTCTAGAGGAGAAAGATAGCTAAACAAATAAAGGGTTTGGGGGGCTATAATGAAAATATGTACCAGATTGGGTAGTGGGGTAAATTGGATAATTTTTCCTAGGTATTCATCTGTCCTTCTCTAGAAGAGGTAAATCTCCCTACATCACTGATGTCAATCTTAGCCACGCAGCTTGCTTTAGCCAAAGGGTTTTTTTTTTTTTTTTCAATCTTCAAAATATTTTACTACAAATTATAGTGCAGCGTTCATAGAATGTTTCCTGTTGGTCTCTAATACATATGTTGCTGAATGAAACACTGCTAATACCTGGCAGTCACCCACATGACTCTAACTTCCATAATAATTTCCACCGCTTAGAGTTACAGAAGAAATCTCTAACAGACAGTAGAGTGGAGACAGCCAGTCACGGTGGCCAGTGGGCTCTTGATTGGTGAACAATGACATTACTTTCCCCAGAGGTTGAAATCCACGTCCATAGCTGACAACCCACCAAAAGCTGGGACCCAAATTTGTACAGAGACAAGGTAGAGTGGAGAGAAAACAACACCTAACAATCCAAAAGTCTCCTGCCACTGCTTCCTATTCCTGGGTTTTAGCTCTTCAGCTGCACCATGCAGGAAAATGTCACTCTTCTTCTGGGGATTATAGAATCCATGTCTCTGACTAGCTGTAGCTGGAAGCATATGCAAATATGTTTCCACTGTGATTGAAGGAACAAGCTAATATCAGTTGATCTGTTCCAAAACTTTGTTTTGTTTTGGCATCTTTACCACAAAAGCTGAATCTGCCATCAGATCCCACAGTTGCAAGGATGCCATGAACATGATGGAATGTGATTCCGTTTACCAAGTAGATGTCCTGAAATGTGAGCAAAAGCTTTAAAATGTAACCACATTTCAGCTAGGCCTCTAACTTACACTTCTTATATCTTCACAAGAAGAGCCTGCACCAGGGAACAGCTGCTCCTTCAGCCTGGGTCCCGAGTGAAGAGTCATGCAAAGCAAACCAGAAGTCAACCTACAGCCTGGAGCAGAGCTGCAGCCTACCCCTCAGCACTCCTGCAAATGAGCAAGAGGTGAGTGTTTGTCATTCTAATTTGGAGTTGTTACTGCAGCAAAACCTGACACTGATGGGCTTAAAGGAGAGCATGTTTATTTCTCCCTGAGTATCTGAGAAGAAAGTGTAATTAAAAAAAACAAAAGACTTGGAAAAGCTAAGGATGCTAGTAGGTTGCTATGGAGATTATGTAGGTTTTGAAGCACAGTGTAGAGATCAAGATCTCTGGACTAGCAAGGCAGAGTCTACTACAGCATGCTAAGGTCTAGTACATGCTAATATAATGTACTGTATTCTGCAACATGGGACCTTTGAAATAATTTTTAGCAGAAGGGGCCAAATTTGCATTTCAAAAAATTATTTAATGGTAATGTGTTTGTGTAGAGGATGTATAGAGCTATAAGGTCAGTAATGAAGATATTAGTTAGATGATTAATCTAGGTGAGATGCCTGAAGCTTTGCAGCAGGCTATCAATGTGCAACATAGCAACCTTAAGTAGCACCAGGAGATGGCTAAGGGGGTGACGTGAAGCATGATAAGGGAGTACCATTTCAAGGACTAGGACACTGATAAGATACAGGAAGTGAGATACAGGCAGGAATGAAGAATATTTCCCAGATTTCCACCTTGGGCAACAGGGTAGATGGTAATGCCTCTAACGAGTGTAAGACAATGACAGGGAAGAGAGAAAGGCAAGAAAAATTGTTTTATCTTGGACATGCTGCGCTGAGGTTCCTTTGGGACACCCAGGTGGGTATGCCAACAAAGAGGTCTGGATTAGAAATGCCGCTGTGGGGAGAAGAGGATCATCCAAGGAACGTGCCCCTAAAGGGAGCTGACGGGCCTCGGAGAGCACCAACGCTCAGGCAGCAAGAGGCTGAGGACAAGAAGCCGACGGAGGAGACAGAGGTGGCGCCGTCAGACACGGGGCAGGAAAAGCTGAGAGGCCAGCATCACGGGAAGGAGTGGGATGCACGAATGCACTGAATCTTCTTTTCACTAAAACCCAAGGTGAAAAAAGGCTCCCTCCAAACTGAGATGGGAAGTCGCCTCCTTGCAAGACAAGGACCCTTTACCAGCCAGAGCCACTAAAAGCCACAGAGAGAGGGGGCGACCTGTTGCCATTCAGAAAAGCAGCCACTGACAATCACAAGAAAAATAATGAGGTGGCCAGCACAGCACAATGGGAAGAGGGCACAGGCACTTCCACACTCACAGAATCCTTGGCTCTGCTGAGGCCATGATTGTATTCAAAATGCTGTTTGGAAGTCAGGCTTCACGTGCCAGGACCACGTGAGAAACTTCAGGCTGCTGAGCAAAGACAAGCGATTAGGGTGTCACTGATTCTCAGCTTGTCAGAGGGGGTAAGACTGGAGTCAACATCAATCAGCTCAGTTATTTAAATACATGACCTTGGCCAGGTTTATTCATTCATTCAATTCTTTGTCACTATTTTCCCAGTGCTTACTTGGTGCTAGATTTTATGCTAGCCATAGTACACAAGACTGACAAGCCCGCCCTGGTGGAATGCTTGTCCTGGTGGGAGAAGCAAACATTAATGATGTCAATAAACAGATAATGTCTAAGTGTGACAGTGATATTAAGGAAGTAAACAGGAAGATGGGGTAAACCAGTGGCATTCTTCATAATCACTTGGAGAGCTGTTCAAACACAGATTGCTAAGACCCACCCACCCAGACTCCCAGAGATTCAGTGGTCTCAGGTAATGGGGATGCTGCTGGTCCAGGAGTGAGACTTTGAGAACCAGTGAGATGGAGCAACTAGGGGAGGTTTTTAGATGATAACAAATAACAGCTAGGTGGGCTTTTTGCCGTCCAGGTGCTAGTTTAAATAATCTGCCTATGTTAATCCATTTAATCCTTTTAACAACGTTGTGAAGGAAGAACCAATAGAGTGTGCCCATTTTAGAGAGGAGGAAACAGATACAGGGATGTTAAGTGTGATGCCCAAGATCTTACAGCTATTGGGTGGAGGTGCCATGATTGAGCCCCAGGCAGCCTAGCCGCAGGGCTTAACTGCTGTTCCTCACTGCGCACGCATGGGCTTTGCAGGTGAGGGACAGCCTCTCTGAGCAGGTGGTGTTTGAGCTGAGACTCATTGGATCAGAATGAGGAGCCATGCAGTGAGCTGGGGGGAGAGCATTCCCAGTCAGAGGAAATGGCAAATGTAAAGGCCTAGGGGTAGAAAAGAGCTCCATGTGATTCAAGAGAGTAAAACAGTCATGCGGCTGGAGTTAGAAACAGTAGTGTGACAAAAGGTTAGGGGGTGAGGCAGAGGACAGGATCAATGGATCCATACAGACCACAGTGAAATTCACATTTTATTTTTTTTAAGAACTTTTACAGAGATAAAATTGACATACAATAAACTGCATATATTTAAAGTGTACAATTTGATTTTTTTTTCTTATTATTAGTAATGTATATATGGCAAGCCCAATCTCCCAATTCATCCCACCCCCAACAGGGAGAGAAGAAATAATTTTTTTAATTAAACATTTTATTTTGAGAGAGAAATGTAAATTCATCTGCACTTATAAGAAATAATACAGAGGTCCTGCATACTTTACCCCGTTTCCCCCAAATGTGGCATCTTGTAAATATATTGAACAATCTCACAACCAGGGTATTGCCATGGATAGAGTCAAGATACAGAACATTTCCATCACCACAAGGATGCTTCATGTTGCCCTTTTATAGCCACACCTCCCCACTCACGTTCTTCTTCTCTCCACTCCATCCTTAACTCCTGACAACCACGGATCTGTAGTCAACTTTTATAGTTTCGTTGTCTCAAGAATGTTATAGGAAGTTAGCTTTTTTTCATTCAGAATAATTCTCTGGGGAATCATCCAGTTTGTTTTGTGTGTTGTTTTGTCCTCTTCGTTGCTGAGTAATATTCCATGGTAGAATGTACCACAGTTTAACCTATCACCCTTTGGAGGACATCTGAGTTGCTTCCAGTTTTGGCTTATTATAAATGAAGCTTCTATAAACATTCATGTATAGGTTTTTTGTGTGTCTTCATTTTGCTGGGATAAATACACTGGAGTACAATTGATAGGCCATAAGGTAGTTGCATATTTAGTTTTTCAAGAAAATACCCCAAAGTGTTTTCTACAGTGGCTGTTCCATTTTACATTTCCATCAGCAATGTATGAGTGATCCAGTTTCTCTACATCCTCACCAGAATTTGGTGTTGTCACTATTTTTTAAGTTAGCCATTCTGATAGGTATGTAGTCTCATGATGGTTTTAATCTACAATTCCTAATGACTAATGGTGTTGGACATTTTTTCATATGTCTATTGGACACCTGTATAACTTCAGAGAATTGTCTCTTCATGTCTTTTGCCTATGTTCTAACTGATTTGTTAGCTTTTTAACTCCTAGGTTTTGAAAGTACTTTATATATTTTAGATTCGAATCCTTTGGCAGATACATGCTTCACAGATGTGTTCCCCACTTGTAGCTTGTCTTTTCATCTCTTAACAGGGTCTTTCACGATGCAAAACTTTTTAATTTTTATAAAATCCAATTTATTGACTTTCCCTTTCATGGATTGTGCTTTTAGTGTCAAGTTTAAGACTCTTTGCCCAGCCCAGGTTCCTAAAGATTTTCTCCCACTTTTTTTCTAAAAGCATGATAATTTTAAGTTGTGCATTTAAGTCTCTTATCCATTTTGACTTAACTTTTGTGTAAGAGGGGAGGTTTATGGTGAGGCTCATTGTTTTGCTTATGGATGTCCAATTGCTCTATTTGTTAAAAGAAGCATCTTTCCTTCATTGAATTTCTTTTGTACCTTTGTCAAAAATCAGCTCGGCATATGGACTTCCTAGGTGACACAGTGATAAAGAATCCGCCTGCCAACGCAGGGGACAGGGGTTCAAGCCCTGCTTTGGGAAGATTCCACATGCCGCGGAGCAACTAAGCCCATGCACCACAACTATTGAGCTTGTGCTCTGGAGCCCATGAGCCAAAACTATTGAGCCTGTGTGCCGCAACTATTGAGGCCCATGCGCCACAACGAGAGGCACCACTACAGTGAGGAGCCCCTGCACCACAATGAAGAGTAGTCCCCACTTGCAGCAACTAGAGAAAGCCCGTTTGCAGCAACAAAGACCCAACGCAGCCAATAAATAAATAAAATAAATTTTTAAAAATCAGACCAAGTTTTAAAAAAAAAAATCAGTTGGGCATATTTGTGTGAGTCTATTCCTGGGTTCTCTATTCTGTTCCATTGATTTATGTGTCTATCCTTTTACCAATACCACAGTCTTGATTAATGTAGTTATCTAATAAGTCTTAAAATTGGGTAGATTGATTCCTCCCACTTTATTATTGTTTTTCAAGATTATTTCCTTTTCTTTCTCATATAAATATTTGAACAATCTTGTCTATATCTAAAAAAAAAATCTTCCTGGAATTTTGGTAAAAAATTGAATTAAACCTGTATATTAATTTGGGGAAAACTGACGTCTTTATCAAGGTGAATCTCCCAAACCATAAACACCGTATGTCTCTCCATCTATTTTTTTTATTTCTCATCAGCATTTACAGTTTTCATTATACAAGTCCTATACATTTTATCTTAGATTTACATATAAATATTTCTTTTGTTTTTGGAAAATTGTAAATGATATTGGAATTTTAATTTCAGTATCCACAGATTCACTGGTAAGATATTAAATAGATTTTTGAATGCTTATCTTGTACTCTGCAGTGTTACCAAACTCACTTATTAGTTCTAGGAAGTTTTGTGGATTCCTTAGGATTTTCTAAAAGATTATCATGTCATCTGCAAATAGGGACATTTTTATTTTTTCTTTCCAATCTGTATGACTTTTATTTCCTTTTCTTGCCTTATTGCACCAGCTATCACTTCCAGCACTATGATGAATAGGAGTGGTGAGTGTGGATCATAGGGAAAAAGTCTTCAGTCATACTATTGAGTGTAAGGTTAGCTGTAGTTTGGGGGGGGGGGTTTGGTAAATGCTCCTTATCATGTTGATGAAAGTTCACCTCTATTCCAATTTTTCTGAAAGATTTTGTCTTGAGTGGTGTTAAACTTTGTTGAATACTTTTTCTAACATCAAACAATATAATCATGTGATTTTTCTTCTATAGCCGGTTAATATGGTGGATTACATTGATTTATTTTCAAATATTGAATTGGGCTTGTGCCCTAGAATAAATCTCACTTGATTATGGTGTGTAATTTTTTTATATGTTGTTAAATTCTATTTGCTAATGTTAAAGATTTTTATTTCTATATTCATGAGGGATATTGGTCTATAATTTTCCTTTTTTGTACTATCTTTGTCTGGTTGTGATATCAAAGCCAATACTAGGGCTTCCTAGGTGGTGCAGTGGTTAAGAATCCACCTGCCAATGCAGAGGTCACAAGTTCGATCCCCGCTCCAGGAAGATCCCACATGCCACGGAGCAACTAAGCCCGTGTGCCAAAAAAACAAAACAAAACAAAAAAACAAAGCCAATACTAGCTTCAAAAAAATGTTGTTTGGTGTGCTATGTTTTCTGGATGGGTTGACCCTTTTATCATTACAGTACATAATATCCTTCTGTGTCTCTGGTAATTGTCTTCACTCTGGAATCTACTTTATCTGATATTAACATAGCCACTCCTGCTTTCTTTTGATTAATGTTTGCATGGTATATTTTTTTCCATCCTTACTTTTATTCACCTATATTTTTATATTTGAAGTGAGTTTCTTGTAGCCAGTACATGCTGGGTTGTGTTTTTTAATCCACTCTGCCTATCCCTGTCTTGTAATTGATATATTTAGACTGTGTGCATTTAATGTAATTATTTATATCTTAGGGCTGAAGTTGGCCCCCTAGGGAAAAGAGGTACATATTGTTACAGCAGGATGGCAATGGGAATTCTGACTCCTCGGGTGGTCTCCACTGACTTTGCAGTGGGGATAGTTTAATTACTATTGGATACGGTGAAAGTCCTGACTCTCCCATTCGGCCTCTCTGGTAGAAAGGCCACTCTAGTAGGGAGAGGGAGAGGCACCTCAGAGGTAGAAGTCCAGGCTCACTATACATTCCCCACTGACATTGCAGGAGGAGTGAGCCTCATCACTGACTTGTGAGCATGAAAGCCCCAACTCCCTTCTTGGCCTCCTCTTGTTACGTGAAAACTAGATTCATCATTTGGTGGGTGTGGAGCCACAAGACACAACCAAGCCAAAGATCAGGAGAAGGAAGGGTTTATTACAGCAAGTAAGGAGAACATGCAGCATCTTTCTGAAGTATCTTCCCCAAGAGCAAAACTGGGGAAGTCTTAAGCGCAGGGTACATGCATATTCATGAAGGGTCTTGAGCAGAAGAGTATTCATCATAAGATTGGGGCGAAGGTTCACAGAGTCCAGGGGTCAGAAAAGGTCAATGTCATCATCCCTTAGGTTCCAGCTTATCTAATGGTCAATGCTTCAGGGTCATGTTTACCACTGAAACAGAACTGGAAGTCTTTACAACTGACATATTATTTTTGCTATTATTACTTCTCCTGCCTGATAACAAGATCATTATTACTGAGACCTGTTCAAGGGCAAGCAGTGTGGCCAGCTTTTAGATCACAAAATGCCTTAGGCCTAAAATGGCCTCTCTTATGTCAAAAAGCTGTATCTGGTTCCTTTCCTCCAGGGACCCTCTACCCTATCTGTTTACACTCTAACACCAGTGGGGGAGTCAGATGGCCCTGCTGAGGAGCCAGCTTAGTGAAGGTGGAAGTCTAGGCTCCCACTTGGCCCTTTCTGGTGTGGGTGGGGTGAAGTCACAATTTTGTTTCTGTGGTGTTTGGCTGGAATAAAGTAATTATTGTCTAAAAGATTTTGCTGCTGTCTTCTCTACACTTTTCAGAGCCTTTCTATGTTTGTTTTATATGTAATGTCCAGGCATTTTAGTTGTACTTTTGTAATAATCGTGTTTTTTATTTTCTGTAAATTATGATGTTTTGACATCTTAAAATACCTTTCTGGCTGGGGAGAGACTGCCCCTCCCTGCGTTGGTCATTCTTTGAGAGCTAAGGACTCAG
This sequence comes from Hippopotamus amphibius kiboko, assembly GCF_030028045.1. Lineage (NCBI taxonomy): Eukaryota > Metazoa > Chordata > Mammalia > Artiodactyla > Hippopotamidae > Hippopotamus > Hippopotamus amphibius. The sequence continues at coordinate 52,409,755 of NC_080189.1, read as the reverse complement.
CTGGGAGCAGGCCTTTGAAATGCAAGTTAACCAATCCAGAACCCTCTGTCCTCTCTGAGGCCTGTGCACCACAGGAGGCAGTATTCCTCCACCTTAATCTTTCCAGGGCCAAGGGTCAAACAACTAGAGATGACCCCATAGCCCAAAGCCCTCTGAAGTTATTCAAACTAGCCAATCCTAAACTCTTTACTCTGTCCTGCCTTGCCTCTGCTGCAGAAACCCCAGTCAAGGCTTCTGGCCTGTGCTCTAGTCTCACTCCTGCTTCTGCATCCTGACCAAAAGCAGGCCTCTTGTTTCTAGGGGAACTGTGAGTAATACTCCACTTTTTTTTTTCAATGGCATTGACGAGTCAGTCACCTGTATGAATTAAGACCCGGACACAAAACAACTCGGCAAGAGGGAGGTGGCAAAGTATGTCTATTCCATCTTCCCCGAAGCAGCAAAGGCTGAAATGATTTTAAGGCAACTAGCCTGATTTTTATAATCTCTCCCTTGCAAACACCTTGCCCTGTTTTGCATCATAGCACTCATTTAGCAAAACTGGTTCATCTCAACTCTCACCATGAACTCGTGGTAGATTCAATCCAACTCTCCACCTACCCTGTGCTTCTGCACAAATGCAGTTGAATCTGTGTGGAGCAGAGCACACAACCACACTGACTGGTCTCATTTTCCTTGATGACTACATATACTCCTCCCTCTGTGTCCTCAATACTGCCTACAATCCTACTGCATTTCCCTAGGCCATTCTACTGGCCCCCATCCTCACCCACTACAACCATCTCACAACTTTTCCTTCCCCCCCCAAGCCTCCAACACCTCCTCTCCCAACTTGCTTTCGGCTGCAGAGCCTGCTCACTCACGTGGTCGTGGAGCCTGCTTCCGACATCACTGAGAAAATTGAAGCAGTCTGAGAAGCTCTCCAAATTCCTCACTCTTACATCTGCTCCCCTACCATAGCCTCTGTACTCATGTACTCTGTCTTCCTGCCTGTTGTTTTAGATGTCTGTCCTGGGTGTCCATCTGTATTAGTCACATCTTGATGCATAACAAGTTACCCCCAACACTTAGTGGCTTAAAACAATAAACATGAATAATCTCACAGTTTCTGTGGGTCAGGAATTAAGGAGTCACTTAGCTGGGTGGTTCTAGCTCAGAGCCTTTCGTGAAGTTGTGATTGATGTGTTAGCTCGGGATGCAGTCATTGAGGCTTGGCTGGTTCTGGAGGATCCACTTCCAAGGTGGCTCACTCGTACGGCTGTTGGTTGGAGACCTCAGTTGCTCATCACATGGGCCTCTCCAAAGGGCTGCTTGAGAGTCCTCACAACATGACAGCTGGTTGCTTCCAGAGCGACTGATCCAAGAGAGAGCAAAAGGGAAGCTACAATGCCTTTTATGACCTACTTTTGGAAGTCGCACACCGTCATTCTGTTTTTTAAAAGCAAGTCACCAAGTTCAGCCCATATTCAGGGGGAGGAAAAATCAGCCTCCCCCTTTCAAAGAGAGATATGTCAAAATGTTTGTGGACATGTCTTAAAAACCACACCATGTAAAGCAAATCCCTCCATTTATACTCAAAGACATCACTCCAGCAATTGTCCCCCTTTCTCCTACACAGTCCACTTTTACATCTCTACTTGATCGTTGCCATTATTGTGCGAACATTATTTTCCCACCTTAAAAAAAAACAAAACTTCCTTCAGACACGCTGTAATTCTTCCTCACCTTTGCACAAAATTCCTCAAAGGAGCCACCATTAGTCTCCTTTACTCTCAAACCCACATCAGTGAGGCTTTCTTCCCCAAACATTCATGAGAACTGTCTTGTCAAGTCACCAAGTCAAGACCTCACCATTGCTAAATTCACTGATAAGTTCTGAGCTCTCACCTAATTTGACAATCAGTAGCAGTGATCACTCTCTCCTTATCAGTACATTTTCTTTTGGCTTTTAGGTCACTTCAGTCTCTTGGTTTTCCTCCTACCTCATTGTCTGCATCTTCTCCATCCCCTCCACTGGTTCCTCTTCTCGCCAACTTATTAAAGCTGTAACATGCCAGTTCTAGGACCTATGTCCTCTTTTTTTCTCAAACTGCACTCACCTTCTTAGTGATCTCATATAATCTTATGGCTTTAAATACCATCTATAGGTCATGACTCACAAATTTTTATCTGCTGTGCAGCCCTGTCAACTGAATTCTTGACTCACACACCCCACTGCTTATTTGACATCATCTCCTCTCAAATATTTGATAGATATCTGAAATTCAACATGTCTAAAACTGAGATGTCCCTCTTATACCACAAATCTGTGCTGCACTCAGCCTGCTTCATCTCAACTGATGTTAGCTCGTCCCATCTCCACTATGACCCAAGTTCTTCATATCTTTTCTCAGAGGTCACCTTCTCATTGAAGCCTATCCTGACTACATGCTGTTTAAAGCTGCATCCTCACTTCTGATCAATCTTACCCTGCTTTATTTTTTCTTTTTACCCCATATAGCATACCTCATCCTCTAGCATACTATGTAATTCACTTAATTATTATGCTTATTATGCTTCTTCCCTCCACAAAGGTGAGGGTTTTAATTTGCTCACTCATGTGTCCCAACTTTGTTTGCTTTGTTCACTGGTGTCTTGTACCTGTGTGTACCTAGAAGCATTCATATCACATAATATGTGCTTAGTAAATACTTGGTTACTGAAAAAAATTTGCTTATTTTTTTTTTCAAAACAACTCTCCATTTGCTATCTGAATATGGATTGATGGGGGTAGGGAGAGAAGGTATATCAAGAATGTTTTCGCCTGCAAGTAATAGGAAAATAATTAAACTACTTCGCATTAAAGAAATAAGAGTTATTTTTCACTCAGAACATGATGTCTGAAGTGTGGCTTTTGTATCTGGTGAATCAGAGCTAAGGTCTCTGTGATTCTGGTACCTTTTCTCTTATACTCACAAATGTCTGCAGCAGCTCCAGCCATCAGATCTACGTTCTAGGCAAGGAGAAAGAGAAGGCAGATGAGGTGTCACCAGCAATCAGGGCAAAGTTTAGGCAAAGGTGAAGATGGAGAAATGCAAAAAGACTGACAATATATTATTATGGTTTGGGGAAGTGGTAAAGAAAAGAATGATGTTTTAAAGAGAAATTGTGGGACTAGTGGAGCCATTTACAGAAGTGATTCAAAATCAGGGAGAAAGAAATCTGGAGAGAGAAAAAATCAAGGTCTCCAATTTGAATATACAAATATAGAGATGTTTGCTCCTCATCCAAGTATAGATGTCAAGTAGGCAGTTGGATAAACAAGTCTAGTAGTGATGGGGAGTTTGGGTCTGGAGACATACAAAGCCATTGTACTGGATGCGATCACGAGGGAATATAAATGGAGAATGTCCGAAACTGAGCCACGAAGAACGGGAAGAAGGAGAAAGAGCAAAAAGGCTGAAAAGGAAAAGAAAGGGAAAAATCAGGAAAATGTATCATTGAAACGTGAGAGCAGAACATTTTAAGAGGAAAATTACTGAAGCGTTCAGAGTCCCAGTTTTCTCATTTATAAAATGAGGTGAAGAAGAATAGGGTGTTTATGAGGTTGAAAGGCTATAACATATGTAAATGCCTAGCAGACCAACTCACTATGAGAGGCACACAATGTTTCTTCCCCTTCCTTTTGGGTAGCTTCTTCAGTCATGTTACCAGACCCATGGGAGGAGACAACATTCCAGGAAACCTTCTTATATTCCAGCAGTGTATGTTGACTCAATACAGTAAATAGCCACTTGCCTGGGAAATATTTATGCAGGACGAATAAAATAAATATTGATTTTGTTTTATCCTGGTATCCATACAACTCAAGGACAAAGGAGATTCAGTACATGAATTCTAGAAACAGTAAATGTGCTGCTCATATTTTCAAGTCTGTGTTAGTATTGAATGAACATTTTTTTTGTGAATAAATGAACAGATCGTATGTAAGGCAATGACATAATCTCTATTCCAGGGCAGCATTAAAATGTTTGTGAGTGTAAGTATGTGTTAAATTATCTTAAAGTTGTTGACATAGTTGGTTCCATAATGGTGTTATGAAGTCATTACTACAAGACTACGTCTTGCTCCAATACCACACACTGAACTATTGCCCACCCAGCAATGGATCAGTGGTGAGCCCATCTCCACTATAGAAAGCAATAAATACTCAACTCGAGGAAGACATACTCTACCTTAGAGAGTGCATTTAAAAGCTGTACTCTCCCTTCTAGAGAGTGCATATAAAATGTACACCCTCTTTATACATTAAGGTCAGGATTAACTGCTGGGACCTCTTCATGCAGTTATACCTGCAAGTGTTTTTGTGGATGTAACTATCTGCCTGCCCAGGCAAAGTAAATTCATGGTATTAAAGAAGAGCAAGCCCACCTTGATACCAGGGAAGATTTACCTACTCCAAGTCAAGTGAATGGAAATCAGAGTCGAAAAACCAAGGCACTATAACCTGAAGTGAGAACAATATTGGGGTTTGTTTTATTTATAGTGATTTTGCGTTCTTGGAGTCAAACATTTTTTTCTCGCTTTTGCTCTCTTTTTGCACCTTGCTTTGAAACCACTCTGGACAAATCAACAGTAATAATCAGGGACTTCCCCGGTTGCACAGTGGTTAAGAATCTGCCTGCCACTGCAGGGGACACGGGTTTGATCCCTGGTCTGGGAAGATCCCACATGCCATGGAGCAACTCAGCCCATGTGCCACAACTACTGAGCCTGCACTCTAGAGCCCACGAGCCACAACTATTGAGCCCACGTGCTGCAACTACTGAAGCCCATGCACCTAGAGCCCGTGCTCCACAACAAGAGAAGGGGCCACAATGAGGAGCCTGCGCACCGCAATGAAGAACAGCCCCCCCCACCCTGCTCACCGCAACTAGAGAAACCCTGCGCGCAGCAATGAAGACCCAACTCAGCCAATACATAAATAAATTAATTAATTTAAAAAACAGTAATAATCAAATGGAGGGTTTAAACCCATGTAAAACTAGTCTGATATTTGGGGTGCCAGGTACGTGAGAACTGTTCACCAACACAATATACCAGCTTCCTTTCCCCTTCACGAGTGAATGACTTCTGTATAGTCTTCAGGGGATGTAGTTGAATGTTATAGCACCTAATTTAAACTTGTTTTTAACAGCAAGGAATGTATACTGGGCTGAAGAACCCATCTTGCAGCTGCCTACAGCCATTTTTTAAAAATCACTCTTTTATGCAGCATCCCTGGAAAGTCATCCATTTACCCAATAGAGGGAGCAAGGGCTCCCGCAAGGAAGCATTTCATTGCTCACAAAATACATATTGGAAGCACTCTTCTGTGGTTTGAAAACCTTCATTCTGTTGCACCTTCCAATCTTGGCTGGTGAAGACATGGCCTAACAGAGTGCATTCCCAGAGTCTTGCTGGCAGCACTGATAAAGTGAAACGAAGAGCCAGTAAAGCCATACTGCTACTATGTGGAGCTCAAGAAACCCTCGTCAAAAACTTAATGTTTGTTAAATAGGAAAGGAAATAAAAGTCTCTCCTCCAGTGCCCGCTGAAAACGTAATGATTTTCCTGGCAGACTTTAAAGTTAGTTCCAAGTCCAATTTCATATGGCCCCTTGAGAAAGAAAACTGAACACAGAAAAGAAAGATTCTGATCAGGAGCAAGATTTTTGCTGCTGGTTCTCTTTTCCAGCCCACATGAGCCGGTGGAACAAGAGCTAATATTAACTTTTTTTTTCGGTGCCCATGGGAGGCATCATGAGCTCAAGTGGGGTGCCAGATGGCAAGGTGCTGGGTTTGAAAGTCCAAGCTAAGCGCTAACCCGGTGCTTGGAGACGAGGCTGGCACACGCTCAGGTTGACCGTGCGGTTGGGAGCCTCAGCTGAAACCGAGACGAGCGTAAGTGACCGGCCTGTGGACCAGGACTAGCTTGAGGGGTCAGGGCAGGAATGAGGACTGTAATCAGACAACAAGAGCTAATTCTTATCGGGTACTAGCTATGCACTAGGCATTGTACCAAGTACATTACACCGATTATCTTTTTATGTCATAGACCTTAGTTACTGTTATTTCACCTGGTTTACATATGAAGAAACCAAGGCTCATACAGATGAAGTCTTCCCCAAGGTTGCCCCTGCAGTGAGCAGGGAAGCCAGGACTCAAGTTCCAAAAGATAAGGCTCCAGAATTTGGCCTCATCCTAAGGCGCTAGATCAGGCTGCTGGGACTCGCAGCAGATGGGTTCCTAAATTGTGAAGTGACAATGGCATCCTCCTCTTCTCTCCCCTTCTTTTTCCTTCTGCTGCACTTCTGCAAGCCTGGCCATCACCCAGGCTCCAACGCTGACAATGGGAGAGCAGAAACACGTGGGGCAGCAAAGAGAGTCAGTAGATGGGAAAGAGACAGGCAGTGCAGGGCCCGGGGAGAGGAAGGACCAGGCTGCTGGGACCATGACAGCTGATGGGCAGGAGGAAAACACACCTCACCTCACATGCTGGCTCTTCAGTAATCTGTTCACTTTAACTTTGAGAGAAATATAACCTTTTTCTCTACAGTTGTTGAATTATTTCATCAAAAAGTCAAAGTAATGAAACTGGGACAAGATAATAGTCAAATGGTGAATCAAAATCCACATTATGAAATAGTATATCTAAGAGTTTAATTTAAAGTGGTATATTGAGCCATAGAAAGGAAAAAGTTATAGTTAATATAGTTTAGTATGTTGCAGGTTGTTTACTGCCTTCAAATTTTGGAAGGGCTAGCCAGTGAGGGAGGGAGCTGGCTGGTTCTGTGTGGCTTCCAGAGAGGCATTAATTCCTGTTAATTCTAACAGAAAGGGCTACGCATCAGTGAATGCCCCCCCACACACCCCCCCCCCACAAAGTAGGGACTCTTCATCATAGGGCACAGCTAAGCAGAAGCTAGATAACTGGTTAAAACTTGGTTGTACATGACATTCCCCAGGAAAGTTTTTAAAAATACTAATGTCTTGCCCCCATTCCCCACAATTCTAATTTAATTGACTTGGGATGCAGCTCTGACACTGCAGTCTTTAAAAACTGCCCCGCTCCCCACTTCCACCCTGGTGATTCTAATATGCAGCAAAGTTTGAGAACCACTGAGCTGGATTCTCGTCAAGAATGCTGCAGAACAGATTCCCCACTTTGAGCAGAGGGTTGGTCCAGATTCTCCCACGCCTTTTTCCCTTGTGAGATCCTAATTTGCTAATGAAGGCCCTTCACTGTGTGCTTGTTGTTTATGATGGCTATCAATATTTTTATGACCAATTATTAGTGAAAGAGGGCTACCATTTTTAACGTGGAGGAAAATAACAAGCTGTAAGCAACAAAAGACCACATCCGCTATACTGGATTCCTGTCTCTTCGAAATTACATTCAAAGAAAAGAAGCTAAGAAAATGCATGATAAATTTAGAATGCTGTTAATCTGAAACCACCCTTCTTCCCTGGCCCTATATCCTTGCATACTCTATGAGAGTTTCTGGAGACTAACAACAGCAGTGCAATGGATATACTTGTATCCTGAACATCCAGTCTAATTGTTTCAAGAGAAAAATGAATTTGGGTTTAGAAGAATTTTCCCGAGGAAGAAAACCCGCCAGATGAAAAGCAGAAGAACTGTCCTGTTTCCGTCTGCACTTGATATCCCTGCCACCTGGCATCATTTTTCTCACTCCTAGATCTAAGTATTCTATTTGGCACAAGCTGTCAGAATGCCTTCAAACCGCAGTCTGATCTTTACACAGGGTCTGAACTAATCCTACAAAGGGACTTACAGTTGTGATTGCCAGTGGTCTATTTCAAGACAGAAGTACAGGACCGGTATCAACATAACTGCGTCCAGTAGACACGAAAAGGTTCAAGGAGTACAGTCTAGTGGAAACATGCTCTTGGCCTGATTTTCACCTGCCACGATCCTGCAGCGTGACTTTGGACAAACTATGTCCCCCTGGTGCTTCAGTAACCTTAGAAGTTAAACAAACAGAGAAATGCTGACTCACATCAGAAGGGTCATTGTGAAGCCAAGAAAGACTCCTAAAGAGGCTCTGCCTTAGTAACACAAAAAATTAAACTGGGTTTTCATGATCCTAGAGTAGAATCCCCGGAACTTTCAACTTCATACAGCTTTGTGTTTCCTGCTGCAAGAAGGACTGTGACAGAGAGTAGAGTTGAGGTGGAGTTATTCAACATTTGTGCACAAGAAAATCCTAAAGCTTGATATTTGGGGATACTATCCTTTCTTTAAAAAAGAAAAAAGTATGAGAAACTGCACTGTTCCCCTGTGGGTTAAGAGTTTAATATGTTATATTGATGAAAAATCTATTTCAAACTGTTCATGTTGAATTTGTCAAGCAGCTTTGGCAGGAGCAGAATGGGTTGGCAGACAGACAACTTCCTCATGTGTCGGGGTAGAACCATTTAGAAACCTCTGAGCCTGGAATGGAGAAGGATGCCGGGGAAAGAGAAATAAGATCTGGGCTCTGAAATGCCCACTCCTCTATGAAAGTTAATCTCTTTGGCCCCTAAAATGTTGACATCAGCTCCTCAGGTAGTTAATGATAGTTGTCAAGAGCAGAAGGTAATTGTTGATGAACCATCCACCAGCCTCAGAGAACAGTAAATGATGGGGAAACCAGAGGGAAGCTGGGAAACAGAAGAGAGTGAGCCACAGTCATAGAGAGTGAAGTCAGAAATAGAAAAGCAAATATATAATAACGCATATATGTGGAATCTAGAAAAATGGTATATATGATCTTATTTGCAAAGCAGAAATAGAGACATAGATGTAGAGAACAAGCGTATGGATACCAAGGGGGAAAGGGGTGGGGAGCGAGGAATTGGGAGACTGGGACTGACACAGATACATTGTTGATACTATGTATAAAATAGACAACTCATGAGAGCATACTGTATAGCACAGGGAACTCTACCTAATGCACTGGGGTGACCTAAATGAGAGGGAAGTCCAAAAGGGAGGGGATATCTGTGTGTGTACGGCTGATTCATTCTGTTGTGCAGTGGAGGCTAACACAACATTGCAAAGCGATCACACACGAATAAAAATTTAAAACAACACAGAAACAAACTCATAGATGCAGAGAACAAACTGGTGGTTGCCAGAGAGGAGGGGGCTCAGGGAATGGATGAAATAGGGGAAGGGCACTAAGAGGTACAAATTCCCAGCTATAAAGTAAATGTCATGGTGATATAATGCACACATAGGGAATATAGTGAATAATGTTATAAAAGCTTTGTGTAGTGGTGGATGGTAACTGAACTTATTGTGGTGATCATTTCATAATGTATAAAAATATCAAATCACTATGTCGTACACCTGAAACTAATATAATAATATTATATGTTAATTATAACTCAATAAAAATACATACAGAGATTTTTTTAATTAAAAAAATAACAGTTCATCTAGTCAACCTCCCCCTTTCAGTGACCCTCCCTGCTTACTACCCTCCGACCCCCTCTCATGAGCCCTGCTCATCTTCCTAATCTCCTGCATCTGTGGTACCAAATGCTGCTTGGGAAAAAAATAACACAAACATGTAAATCACAGCCATCACAGTTTGTGGTTTCCAGCTTCTGCTGGGCTCTCGGTGCTGCTTGGTAAGTTTGCCTGCCCTGCTCACCTCTCAGCAGCCATCTGACATCCCCAGTGCTCTTGTCAAGCTCCTCTATTTCATCCTCAATCCAACCCATCTATTCTCCACGGATAACCTTGCTCCTACCCCACAGAGAACAGGAAGTCAAAAGGTGTTAAAGCCTTCCCATCTCAGTCTCACCATCATGTTCATCTATATCTGCCTCCATCCTCACCAACTTCCCCCTGGTCTGGGAAGAAAAAGGAACCTTGCTGGATTTTGGAACCACTGCCTCCTTCCCTCTGTACGAGGGAAGGAGCTTGTCCCTCCCTTTCCCCTGGTTTCTTGCTCTCAACGTCACACCTACTCAAGACCCTCCACTCTTTCCAAACAACAGAAGAACCACCACCTTCCCTTCAGTTCTGCAGGCCCCACTAGTTACCCCATAGCTCTTCTTCCCTTTCCAGTCAATTGTCTTTCAAATTGTTAGCATGCTCTTTGCTTCCAGATCCTTACTCACCTCCCATTCGAGGCCTGATCCGCAGAAATGTGACTTCTGTCCGCTCCACTGGAACTGCTCTTGCGAAGATCACCAGTGACCAACTTCTAGATCTGAGGGATAGGGTTCAGTTTTTATCGCAATGAATTTATTTCAGTTTTTTGAAGCCTTTTCCTCCCTTGACTTCAGTGAGCTCACTCTCTTTGGTTCTTCTGACTCCTGGACTCTTCTGTCCCTTAAAGATTGCAGCTTTCTAGGAGCCTCCCTCTTTACTGACCCCAGTCACTGCCCCTTCTTCTGTTAACACTTGCTCTTCACCTCTCCTCCATGAAACCACCCCAGTGGTCCTTCTTGTCCCCAGGCTGATCATGTCACGACCGTACCAGAAAGTCTCTAGTGCCCCCCAGCAGCCACCCACAGCCTCTTCTCGTTGCTGTACCCAGGGCTCCAGGCAACCTGTCCAGCTTCATCTCTTTTTCTGCTGAAAGACATTGTGTGGCTGCAGCCATTCTGAAAAACTTGCAAGATCTTAAACAAGAGCAAAATATGATAAATGTGAAATAATATTCAATAACAGAATATTCTAATGGAAATGACTTAGAGTTTGACTTATGTCTCCTTATCTTAATATTATTTAATATTTAAATGTTTTTTTTTTTCCTCCAGAAAGGCTTTTCATATCTTTTTGTTTTTGCACAGTTTCCTCTGCCCAGGGTGGTCCTTCCCAGTCAGTGAATTCCTCAGCCTTTAAAATCCAACCTAAATTCATGTCACATCCTCTACAAAGCCATTCTTCACTTGCCTTTCTCCGGGCTTCCCCTCCTGGCAGAGTAGAATCACTGGCTTCCTCTCTTTTAACCACAGCATCTTGTAATACTTCCACTGTAGCACTTGTCCACCTGCATTGCAACATTTTATTCGCATCCGTTTCCCACACTGGTCTGAAAGCTCCCTGAGGGCAAGGATAATGTCTTAATCATCTTCAAATCCTCAGAACCAGCCCATGTGTGACACACAGCAGGCTGGATGAATGATGAACTGCATTCAGTTAAACTGTTTGAAATTGCCGTTTTTATAGGCTATGGCTGATCAAATACCAGCAATTTCACATGGCTCAACTTATTGCCATAAATATTTTGTGTCTCTCTTCATGCAGCTGAAAGCACCTGACAAACATTGTGTAGTTAATCCTGGGGAAGTTCCTTTAGGATAGTATGAGAAATCATGGTCATCATTCTATAGATGGTTCAGTGAGTTGGTAGCAGAAGTGGAGATAGAACCAGGTCTTTCTACAGTCATACCCCTCACCCTAGGGTCTGTAGTCCTAGATTCATGAAATTCTAGAGTGAGAAAGAAATTCAAAGGGTTACCTGCCTGGCAGCTCCAGGCAGCAAGACACATACATTATCCTTAATGGTTTTCTGTCTTTCCTATCATGTGTCCAAAGTTGAAGATGATATGCTCTCTCACAATAATAATTTAATATTTTCTCTCACACCCTCACCAGACAGTCCATTTCTAAGTCATCTCCCTCTCACTGCAATATGTCAATTTCTGACTTTATGGAGATAAAGTAGCTGCAATGTACCCAGCTCATAATAACCCTCCTACTACTTATAGCCACTTCTTCTCCCCCTCAGTTTTATTTTACTCCTGAAAAAAATCCCTTCTCCTTTAAACTCTATTCATAAGACCTTCACATCATTTTAATCAAAAGGTTTCAGGGTCTTCCGTAACAACATTTCCCAGTCTCATTAGACCATGTTAAAAATGGAACGCCCACTAACATCCTGCTGACCCAATGTTCAGGGGAATAAAATTTGGGAAACAGGGCTGCATGATGTTTGCACATCCCTTTTTAAATATGAAGATAAGAGCTAGATGTGATATCCTTGTAAGGGCATCATTTGTATCACACAGTATAAAGATGACTTCTCAGCCTTGGCAAGGTCATATTTCTGTTTACATATTCATGATTGCAATTGTCTCTTTAACCACAGACTCATAATGCCACCTCACACTTAGAGCATACTTGTGCTTTTATAGTCTTGAATAATAATTGAGCTTTTATTTTCTGTCTTGCATAATAATTGAGTTTGGGTATACTTATTTCATATGCTATCTTGATTGGGTTCTGACTATCATCCAATTTTTTCTCTAATTTTTTCTCATCATTTTAAACTCCATCCTTCTGAAGTCTTAGCACCTACCCCCATCCTGTCACCCTCTACTCCTCCAACCCTGAGAACTGTTGTTACCTACAGATTGAATTAGGATGCTTTCAGATATACCACTTTCAAAGTTAATTTTATTTTTAAATACTACACAGCTTGGGTTGGAAATTTCTTAATAAGTTTCAGCAGGCATTTTTTTTGCATGCTTGTTACATGTTCAACCCTGTGCTAGATCCTGTGACAGCTTTCAGAGCTCATGGTCGCTGTGAAGAGGTTATTCATCCACACAAGTTGTTGACTAAGAATAGGAGGTATTGTCTGATCAAAACGATAAAGGAATAATAAAAAAGGAGGTGCCATACAAGTCAAGAAGAAAGATGTCAAGAGTGGACTTGATCTGTGATACGAAAGTTTGGGAGGATTGGGGTGTTTAAAAATAAGAAAGAGGTGGTGAGATGGACCACAGAAGCCACAGCAGATGCAAATACAGGCATGAATGGCCTCTTTCTATGGGGGCTACACAATTGGCTCATAAATCAGGTAGAACCCCTATTACTCTGTACTAGAATTAGTGTGTATAAGTCTAACATCCTCTCTGGTTTATGACTACAATGATAGTATAATGAGCTCGTCCTTGAGTACTCAACGATTTTAAGGGTCTCTGGCCTATAATACATGTTCAATAGTTATACACTTAGGATAAAAAAAAAAAAGGTTCAAGTGAAAAAGCAAGTTAATATAAGGAATGGTGATTGAATTCAGGTTCTGGAGGCCTCTGAAAGGCAACTGGGCCATTTCAGCTGCACTGGGTGGGACCCACTGAAGTCTGGATAGAATGACAAAATAATGTAGTCCTTGGGGAATGTACCTGGCAGCAGTATTCAGAGAGAATTAAAGGAGGGGAAGGGGGGAATTGAAGGAAAAAGGGAATTATTGTTAACTCTACCTATCACTCTGTCTCTCTCTCATCTCATTCAAGCTTCTAGAAGGATCCTTGGAATCTCATTATCATCAAGCCCCATTCACTGCTCAGCCCATTCTAAGCTACCTTCCGTTCCCACGTCACAGTACTTAACCGCTCAATCTCTCTGCAGTATTTAATATCATTAACATTTTATCACTTACAAACAGCTTTTTTTTTTTTAAATTTTATTAGACTTTATTTTTTAATGCAGTTTTAGGTTCACAGGGAAATTGAGCAGAAAGTACAGAGATTCCTTATCTACTTCCTGTCCCCTACACATGCAGCATTATTTTAAATTACATAATTTTTGTAACAAATGTAAGCAATACTTAAAATGCAAAGAAGAAAGTAATATTTACCCCAAATGTCCTCTTCCAGAGATAATCACCATTAACATTTTGGTGAACATTCTTCCAAACATCTCTCTAGTCTATGTCTGCATGTACAAGCAGATGGCTATGTGTATAGAGATTTACATAAATTAGAACATATAATACTCATTTGCCAGTAACTTGCATTGCTTTTTCCTGAACAATAAGTGTAATTGTCAGTAAGCATAAATTTGTGTGATTTTGGATAGGGGCGCCATCCTGCAATGGCTGTGTGTGCTCCTATCTGTATAACACATTCCCCAGAGGATGAATGTTAAAGTTTGTTTTCAGTTTTTACTGGTATTCATAATGTTGCCGTAAACATTTTTATCTTTTTGCCAGTTTACCATTATTTTAGTAGACTCCCTCACTCCTAAAATCCTCTGTTGTACATTGTACATTCTTATGACCTGTCTCTATTCTACCGGCTCTAATTCTTCCCGGTTCCCCCACCTCTCTGGTGGTTTCGTCTCAGCTTTCTTCATGGGCTCTGACCCTGGCTACCCTTTAAACATTCATGTGTAACTGGATTTCATCTTTGGCTCACTCTCACCTCCATTCTCCATCCTTTTTCCAACCAATATCATTTCCATTGACTCTCATAGTGTACCAGCCACATCTAGATGGACAACTGCAAATTCAAGGTCTCCATGCCCAGCACCTTACCTGAAATTCACATAGATAGCTGCTGCACCCCGACATCTCAGCTAACTCAGTGCCTCCAGTATCTTCACTCTGCCCTCAAACCCACTTCAATTTTTGTTCACTCAGCCATTTAGACACTTCATACAAATGCTTGGCAGGGGCGGGGGGGAAGGAGATCATTTCTTGTTCATTTCTCTCTCTCCTCAGTCTACATCCTAGTCTCTGAATTCTGCCTCCTAAAAATTTCAGGAAATACCTTAAAATATTTCTCAGGAAGCTACTGGAGGGTGCTCTGCACCAAAACAAGGGAGTAAAACAAGTAGAGTAAGATGTGCTAACCAGGATACAAGGGCCCCAAGACAGGAGAGAGGAGAGGGAGTTCCCAGAATGATGAGGACAAAAAGTTCCAGGGCAACGGCTGCTCAACAGACCAGGAAAGAACCCACCCAAGGGGGAGTAGGATGACGGAGGACTCCTGGAGGAATGCCTCCAAGAAAAAAGTCAAGCTGCTACACCTCACACCAGTTAGAATGGGCATCATCACAAAATCTACAAACAGTAAAAGCTGGAGAGAATGTGGAGAAAAGGGAACAATCTTGCACTGTTGGTGGGAATGTGAATTAGTGCAGCCACTATGGAGAATAGTATGGAGGTTCCTTGAAAAACTAAAAATGGAATTACCCTATGATCTAGCAATCCCACTACTGGGCATATATCCAGAGAACACCGTAATTCAAAAAAACACATGCACCCCAATCTTCATTGCAGCACTGTTTACAATAGCCAAGACATGGAAGCCACCTAAATGTCCATCGACAGATGAATGGATAAAGAAGATGTGGTACATATATACAATGGAATATTACTCAGCCATAAAAGGGGATGAAATTGGGACATATGTAGAGACATGGATGGACCTAGAGATTGTCATATAGAGTGAAGTAAGTCAGAAAGAGAAAAACAAATATCGTATATTAACACATATGCGGAATCTAGAAAAATGGTACAGATCAACCAGTTTGCAAGTCAGAAACAGAGACACAGGTGTAGAGAAAAACATATGGACACCAAGTGAGGAAAGCGGGGTGGGTGGGGGGGATGAAATGGGAGATTGGGATTGCCATATATACCTTACTAATAAGAAAAAATATCAAATTGTACACTTTAAATATATGCAGTTTCTCGTATGTCAGTTATATCTCAATGAAAGTTCTTTAAAAAAAAGAAAAACATTAAGCTGCTAGAACATGTGATGTGTTGGAACACACTGGGAGATGTTATTTCATTTGGCAAAGGTTCTGGGATGAATTAGTGACAGCTTCATAAGCATGAATCTGTGTAGTTTTTGATAGGTGCATAGTCATCAAAAATATATAGTGTATACTTTTCTTCTATGAAGCTGCCACTAATTCATCCCAAAACTATGTATAGAGAGAATTGTAATTACTCAAACCTACATGGCTCAACTCTGAATGTTAATTCCATAATCACAATATTGTCAATACTGAATATTGGTTTAATTGAAAATATGGGTATAACTTTACTGGAAACATAGGATAAAAAAAGTGTTCTGTGTATGTGTTGGGAGAGGAGGGACTCTAAGTGAGCCTATGTCTAATCTTCCATTTTAGAATATGAATAAGTAACATCTAAAATTGAAAAAATCAAGGAAAAGCACTTAAACAATTAGAAAAGCTGACAGGAGTTGCCTAAGAAGAGGAGGAACAGGAATAGGGAGAAATGGGATGGGAAACTCCTGTTTTTAACATAAACCCAGTAGATGTATGCATTAGACTTAGAAAAAAAATAGGAAGAAAGAAAATTTGGGAAGAATCCAAATATTTATCAATAGATAGTTAAAAAATATTTCACAATTAGAATGTATACCACTTTAAAAAAAGTAAGGTAGATCTATGGAAGAAGGCAAAAGTGTCCAAAATATATTGAAAAATAAAAAATGCTAGCTGCAAAAAGATGGTATTATCTGATTTTCACCCACTACAACATTAATAATAAATCCTTTACATAGTAAAGCAAATCAGGGGAATCAACCAAACCATTAGTGGTTTGGGAGGTGGGGGGAATGAAATTTCACTTTTCCATGTTATATGTTCGGTAATATTTGAATTTTGCACAAGGAAAATGTTTTGTATCTGGCTAAAAAATTATACCAAGCAGATATTATATCCATTATGTCCTCTTCATTCTTAATAGCCCTGCCCTGAAAGCCCTTAAGTGGCTTATTGGCAGCCCCAGAGTAACGTTCAAGCTCATTAGGATGGCATTTAAGGCTTTGCATGGACGACCTCTGCTGAGGTGTCCAGCCTGGGCCTCAGCCACTTCCTCCACTGACCCACTCTCTACCCCCAACAGCCTCTGACACAGGCTAAGCATCTCCTGCCTGCTTCAGGAAGCCTCCTCTTAACCCTGAGCTGGGTTGTGATCCCACTTCTATACCCCTGACAGCAGCTTATGCATGATTTACCTGAGGACTTAACACATTGTACAGAAATGATTGTTTTCTGTGCCAGCCTCCTCTCAGCTAAGCTCCAAAAAAACAGAGACTGTGTTTTATTCATTTCTTCATCCTCAGAGCCTAGCGTAGTAGTATCTGATATCTAATAAAGATTCAATACATGTTTAAGCTAATTGGATAATTCACACACAAGTTGCTGAGAATCTGTTATATGTCCACTTGGGTTAAACATCTCCATTAATCTCTACTTTAAGGGCCAGAATGCTTTGAAAAACATCTGTGTCCTGGCATACTAGGTTGTGGGAAAATGGAAAGAGAGTAGGTACCACTGTCTTCACGCCAACCTTTATGTGAACAAAGCAGCAATCACGTGCCAACTGTGGAGAGGATGTGGGCAGGCCGTCACTGATTGCAAGTGGCAATGCTCACTGTTTGTTGCCTGTCAGTTTCCTGGGTCTGAAATCCTCTGCTCACGCCACCTTTGCCACCTAGATGTGACATGCTCCAGAGGCTGCCTTATCTATTTTCATTGAGAGATCTTTTCAACAGTTATGAATCCACTGAATGGCTCTGATTCAGTGCTGATAGGCCTAACTTCTCATTATGGTTGTGAGGACATAACCAATGTTCTTCCTTAAGTCCAGGTAGAGTCCATCTATAACCATAGTTCCACAACTTTCACAAACCTGTGGACTTACATGGCGTCCCATTAATGGTAATAATCCAGGTTTCACTGACTCTCATGCCTACTGTGACAGACTACTAAGTGTGTCCCCCTACGCCAGGTAACATTTGGCGTCTTCAGGTGGTCTAAAGCACTCACGGATGTCTTTCCTCTAGCTCTGTTCTGGCTGCCTCTCTAACCCACATCTCCCTTCAGGCCTGTATTCCCCAGTCAAACAGCCTCCAGAGACCACGTCACATGGACCCCTTCACTGTCATATGATTAGAGGGGGCCCAGATCAGGGCTGCTTGGGCTGCAGTGTCATAGAGCTTTTAGTGAAATCACTCATTTTGTTTTC
Organism: Hippopotamus amphibius kiboko; assembly: GCF_030028045.1. Lineage (NCBI taxonomy): Eukaryota > Metazoa > Chordata > Mammalia > Artiodactyla > Hippopotamidae > Hippopotamus > Hippopotamus amphibius. Next base: position 52,391,970 of record NC_080189.1, on the reverse strand, counting down.
CCTGTGCTTCCAACTCCTCACCTACTGATAAACCTGGGTCCTTCTTACCTTGAGACAGATTTGCTCCCAAGAGGATCTATATTCAAAATATATCCAGAATGCAACCACTTCTCACCACTCTCACTTGCTACCACCTAGTGTAAGTCACCATCTCTCTCATTAGATCACTAACATCCTGACTGGTTTCCCTGCACTCACCTGTCCTGCTCCAGTCTATTCTCAACACAGCCCAGGGTTCTTCTTAAAATCTAAGACAGATCATGACACTCCTTTGCTCAGAACCTCCAGTGGCTCCCATCTCACTCTGCATAAAAGCCGAGTTCCTCTCCTGTGATCCTACCAATCTCATACTATTCTCTCCTTTTCTCTTTCACAGGCATATTGAGCCTCTTTTATTTGTTACACATCTACTGTTAGAAGCATCTCCTAGAACTATGTAATCTCAAAGATATAAATAGCAAATATTTTAGATTTGGGATTTTTTAATATTATATCTTCCTAGTAAAAATAGAATGTATTCCATCCAATAAATAAGTACTAGATTTAAAATAAATAATGGATTAAAAGGAATACCTATAAGGCACTCAGGTAGAAATAATGGTGATAAAAGCTAAACTTTTAAATATATATCTTGCTTTGATTTGATTGTTGGACCATGTAAATATTTTGCATAAGTACAAAACAATTTTAAAGATATATAACCAAAAGTAAAATAAAACAGTGAATTTAACTGCGTATCTAATTGGTGGCATAACCACATAGAGAAATAATTTTCTAAGTTGTTTTAAACATAGTAATTTATTGTACACATCCCTAGTGGAATATACCCTAGTAATAAAAATAACTGCAGAAAAAAATCTTAAACTGTTTTCAGTATTCTTATTATTGGTGATAGTCTTGGTATTCCTATTCTGAGATTATTGTATGTATAATACAGAGTAAAACAAAATTAGAAATTATACTGGTGTAATTGAGAATCAATTGTTTTTGGCATTAAGTAAGAGGAGATACAGGTATAAGACTCATGAGATTATGTGAAGGCACAGTAGTCCTGAAACTGAATTATAAGTATCGACATGAGCTCATAAGATATTTTACTTTAAAATAAAAATCGTAGTTGCGAGCTCTATCCACAGAAAATAACCAATCCAGTGGCAATGATCATCCCCATTACTCAGATTGTGGGCTCTAAATACCATTTTCCAGTAAAGGAATCAAGGCTCTTTGGAGGAAAGGCTCATTCCAGGCCTAGAATTGAGAAGTACAAAATGGGCCCAGGATATCTTGTCATAACAAATAACTCAAAATCTATCGGTGACCATCAGGGTCATAGCAAAAGGTGTCAGGAGCCAACTTCAATAAGGAAAATAAGTGCAATGAGTTCAAACACATCAAGTATGTTTTACATCAATGAGTTTAAAATTATACTAAAAGAAGAAAAATCTCATTTGCCACTTTCAGAGGATGCTCGGGAGCCAACTCATAGCTTGGAAAACTGGTAAATAAAGGAAACTAATTAAGCATTTATCCTTACTTTTCTATAAGAACTGTACCTCAGGAAAACTACATAATGAAAGGACGTTACTTTGTTTGGGACTACTTTAGTTAAATGAAGAAAGAATAATAGAATTGGAATATTTTCATTGTGCAACTTTTAATGAATTTATGGATCTAGTCAATAATAATCATAAAAAAGAGACAACCAGAAATTAATCCTGCTCAATGGAAAAACACAGCACTATCTATAAGTTAGTTTTGACCCCCCCCCAAAAAAATTAAATCTAAATCTAATCAAACATCTAAATCCCACTACCCATTTATAAGAAATTTAGGGGACCAAGGACAATATTAAATGAACCACAGCGATACAATTAGCAAAAGTCTAAAATCTGGAAAACTCAGAATTAAAAAAAATATATATATAGCTTCTTCACGGAAGAGAAGAAAGAGGGGTAACATAGATAAAAGGGGACTTAAGAAACATATGAACCAATCTCTTTGTAAGAACTTCATTTAGATTCCAATTCAAACAGATCAACTGTTTAAAAATGCTAAAGATAATTGGCATAAAGTGAACATTAACTGGGTTATTGATGATAATAAGGAATAATTACCATTTTTTGGTGTGAAAACGGTATTATGTCTTTACCTTTAAAAAGAATCCTTATTTTTTTCGAGATATTGAAATCTTCTGAAATATAATATTAACAGATGAAATTCTATGGTGTGTGGGATTTGCTTCAAAATAATGCAGAATAGGTATTGTGGGGAGAGATGTAGGTGAAATGTAATGACAAGGTACAAGTTCATAAGTGTTCAAGCTGAGTGACAGATATTCTGAATTACATTATACCATTCTTTCTACTTCTTCACATGTTTGAAATTTTCCATGAGAAAAAAGTTTTTTAAAAATAGATAAGTACATGTTATCCAAAAGAATGCGTCTGTTCTCGAAGAGATATGTGCACATCCACATTCATAGCAGCGTCATTTCCAATAGTCAAAACGTGGAAGCACCCAAACGTGCACCTATGGATGAACGCGTAAACAAAACGTGGTGTATTCCTGCAATGGAACGTTACTCAGCCCCCAAAAGGAAGGAAATTGTAACACATGCTACAACATGGATGGATCTTGAGGACAAATCCTGAGTGAAGTAAACCAGTCACAAAAAGACAAATACTGTATGATTTCACTTATATGAAGTATCTAGAGTGATCAACCTCAGAGACAGAAAGTAGAATGGTGGTTGCCAGTGGCTGGGGTGGGAGAGAGAGAGTTGTTTAAGGGGTCTAGAGTTTCAGTTTTGCAAGATAAAAGAGTTCCAGAGATTGATTGCATAATAATGTGAATGTACTTAACACTACAGAACTGTATGCTTAAAAACAGGATGGTAAATTTTCTGTGTTTTATTACAGTTGAAAATAAAATATTTTTAAAAGAATGAATCCACACCCCAATGTTCATAGCAGCATTATTTACAATTGCCAAGATATGGAAGCAACCTAATTGTCCATCAAAGAAGAATAGATAAAGAAGAGGTGGTACATATAAACAATGGAATACTACTCAGCCATGAAAAAGAATGAAATGTTGCCATTTACCACGACATGGATGGATTTAGAGGTCATTATGCTAAATGATATAAGTCAGACAGGGAAAGGCAAATACTGTATGCTATCAGTTATGTGTGGAATATAAAAAATACAACAAACTAGTAAATACAACAAAAAGGAAACAAACTCACAGATATAGAGAACAAACTAGTAGTTACCAGTGGGGAGAAGGAAGGGAGGAAGGGAAAGATAGGGATAAGGGATTAAGAGGTACAAACTACTATGTATAAAATAAATAAGCCCCAAGAGTATAAAGCCAATATTTTATAATAACTATAAATGGAGTATAACCTTTAAAAATAGTGAATCATTATATTATATAATTATGTAACTATATAAAACTGTACATCAACTATACTTCAATTTAAAAAAAAAAGAATGAATCTGTACCATGAAGGTTCTGAGAGAGCAGTCCTAATAAAAAGGAAATTATATAACTAAGACAGTCTTAGGTTCACAGAGGAGAGAGAGAAACTTAGATGGAGTTTGGGTGTTTACAAAGGGGACAAACATTGGAAGCCCATGGAAAAGCAGTTGAATTACTCAGCTATAAAAAGGGATGAGATGGAGCTATATGTCATGAGGTGGATAGACCTAGAGTCTGTCATACAGAGTGAAGTAAGTCAGAAAGAGAAAGACAAATATTGTATGCTAACTCACATATACGGAATCTAAAAATGGTACTGATGAACTCAGTGACAAGAACAAGGAAGCAGATACAGAGAATGGACTGGAGAACTCGAGGTTTGGGAGGGGGCGGGGGGTGAAGGGGAAGCTGAGACGAAGCGAGACAGTAGCACAGACATATATATACTACCAACTATAAAATAGATAGCCAGTGGGAAGTTGTATAACAAAGGGAGTTCAACTTGAGGATGGAAGATGCCTTAGAGGACTGGGGTGGGGAGGGTGGGGGGGAGTCGAGGGAGGGAGGGAATACGGGGATATGTGTATAAAAACAGATGATTGAACTTGGTGTACCCCCCAAAAAATAATAAATAAATAAATAAAATTAAAAAAAAAGAAAGAAGGAAAAGCAGTTGAGTTATGGGAAGCAGACAGGTACAGGTAGCCTGTGACCCCACAACAACTTAGCGTCTATAGACACCTGTACTGTTGTGTATGGAAACCAGAGTGAATGAACGATGTGTGCCAGGAGCCACACTGCCTCACTGGTGCTGACCCTGCAGGGCCTGGAGGGTGGGTCGGCATAGCTTGTTCTCCTGGGGACCTTCGTAGGTTGACAGCCACTGGTGGCTCCTGAGCCAGCTTTGTACCTTGATTCTTCTCCCAACCTCTTGCTGTCACCTGTTAAATGTCAAGTCTCCTGAAAATGGTGGACTAGGTAAGACAGGAAAGATAGGGAGTTAAAAATTGTCTTTCAAGTTGCTGGCTTAATTTTAACATGTTAACTTGGTACGTGACCTTTAACACTGAAATTTCTCCCAACAGTTGATAAATAAGCTTTTATACATAAATACTTTTTTTTAAAACATCAAGCATTCTGTTAAAAGATAATGAAGTGTTAAGGCCAAGAAAAGAGTACTTTCTATAATTAGAAAAAGGAAATTATTATACAACACCCATTACCATCTTTTAAGACGGATGTGTAGAAAATTGTTATACAATGTAATTAAAAGGGAAAAAATGCAGATTAATCATTAGGACTCAAAAGGGTGTCAGCAGTGCTTGCAAAAAATCATGGTGTACTCCATGTTCAGAACAAGTGTTTAAAACTAATGAACAAATATGCATTCAAAGAGATTTGGTAGCTGAGAAAATTGAAAATGGGTTCTGAATTATTTCTATTCTAGGTCATCTCTTCTAGGTTCATAATGAAGTTAAATAGTGCAACTAAAATAGTAATTTTAGACGACTAGAAGGTGGTTTGGTTTTGTTTTTAAGTATACCTTTGCTGCTACAGCAGTTAATTGGGCTGAGAAAGGAGTTGACCAAGGAAGACTGAGAAATGAGCAGAAGTTTGAAAAACAATAGATAATGACTAAAAAGTTTTGGGGGGGTTATAGCTGCATATCTTTAATATATTTAATGGAATATTTTCTAATATCGTCAGTTGTTCATGTACAGTCGAAATCCCTACCCCTATGGTATTTTATTGTCAGTGTCAGACTATAGGAGGCTACAGAGTGGTTCTGGCCAGTGAAGGAACTGCATGGGAGTAGGTCTAACAAGGCAGATGCCCAGATTGAGTCAGGAAAGGGATAAATTATAATGATCAAAGCAGAGTCAGGAAGAGAAACATATCCTTTTAATGCAAGTGACAGTCAGGCAAAGGATCTGGAACCACTTTTTTTTTTTTTTTTTTTTTTTTTTTGCTGTGTTGGGTCTTCATTGCTGCGTGCAGGGCTTTCTCTAGTTGTGGCGAGCAGGGGCTCCTCTTCATTGTGGTGCGTGGGCTTCTCAGTGTGGTGGCTTCTCTTTGTTGTAGTGCACAGGCTCTAGGCACACAAGCTTCAGCAGTTGTGGTGTGTGGGCTCAGTAGCTGTGGCGCCCGGGCTTAGTTGCTCCACAGCATTTGGGACCTTCCTGGACCAGGGATCGAACCTGTGTCCCCTGCATTGGCAGGCAGATTCTTAACCACTGCGCCACCAGGGAAGTCCTGGAACCACTTTAAGTGCCCTTTCTTTGTATTCCCCTGGCACCCTCAGTAAACCTCAAACATTGCCCTAATGGACATAAGATCACAATTATTGGCTCATACTAATCCGTTGTCTCCTAAAGACTATAAACTTCTTAAGAATTGCCCCCTTAAATCATTCAACTTTTTACTTCTAGCCTCGACACAGTCAGATATATAGTAGGTATTTATATGCCCCTGATATTTCTAATCAGAATGTTGACTGAATAGTATCTTCCAAATCTACATTCTTTGTCCTAATTTTTATTGTGAACTTGACTTGTGTTTCCATTTGGGAGCTGGACAGCACTACCTGCCTGCACCACTGGCGCTTCAAACACATCCAAACTCCAGTTCACCATCTTTCCCTTCCCACCCCTCACACACCAGTTCTTCCCCGCTTTCTTCCTATCCCTCTCCTTAAGTAAACCTGAGAGATTCAAGCAGGCCAAGTTTAGACCAGATAACAAGCACCCATGAAAGAAATGTATTTTTCTAGCCTTCAATCTAAACAAATTGAAAATACGGAAACAAAGAAGACCATTATAATTTCAAACACTGATAAGAAAAGGGGCTGTGCGAATTTCTCTCCCAGGCTTTCCTTCCTTTAGGGCTGTGCCCTGTCCAAGCCCATGAGGGTCTGTTGGGGCTGTCAGTCACCTCTTGATCATACTCCCTGATCGTCTTACTCCAGGGACATGGTGTACGGAGCAAAGACACACAGGCAGGCAGTTGAGGCCGAGTCACTCAATAACCCAAGCATTTCTCAAAGTCCTGGAGCTGGCCTGAGTACTGCTTTTCCCAACATCTAGGACCAGCCTTCTTCCCTTAAGTCTGTGCGCCCTCACCCCAGCATCCTTTCAATAAACCCTTTTTACTTGCTTCAGAATCTATTCCTGCAACCTAAAATCAAAGAACCTCAATACAAAGGAGAATTGAAGCATACTCAAATACAGTCTCTGATCTTTTAAGTTGTTTTCAAATAGCTAAAAAAAATATAGGTATGAAAGTTTTATGATGAAACTCAGGACTAGATACTGCAAAAGGGAATAATAGGTCTCACAAAGAGGAAAGAAAATTCTACCTGAATTTCTCTCCCTCTCCCTCTCTCTCTCTCTCACACGCACACACACACACACACACACACACACACACACACGCTCACTCTAAAACAGAAGGAAAGGAAGAGCATCTACAGAAAACATGGTGAATATCAGAAAGTGTTGGGGGAAGTCCTAGAAGTCCTTATTCTTAAAAGACGTGCACAAAATGGAAGAAGGGCTTACAATCAAGGCCAAATGCAAAAGATGTTGCACGAATAGGATCTCAAAGCTCAGATCAAGGTGAAGCTTCTGGAAAATGCTGACGTTTTCAGTTGTGCTTGGAAGATGGGAGAAAAGAATGTAAAGGGGAAAGTGAACATTTATTGAGCAGTTACTGTGTGTGAGCCTCTGTTCTAGGTATTTTACATAGACTGACTCATTTGTTTAACAAAAAGGGTGGGTGGTTAGGGATGTTTGAGGAAATTAGTACAACCCTAATAAAGAGAGTTTACTTCCTCTAAACTAGAGGCATTAAAATGTCTTGTCTGTAGCCTGACACAGCTGAGTAAACAAATATAAATGAAGTCCACTCACCATATGTCTAAATAATTAAAAGTTATAAGACAAACTTTGCCCCACACAGTTCTCCACAGCCCTCCTTGGGGATTCACCCTTGAAATCCAAAGGCTAAGAGTCATCCTCTCTCCTAAATGGTAGCACAGATCTGCTGGGGCAGTGACAAGGTGCAAGCTGGTCCTGAGCCCAGGAGCCCAGGGCAGGTACTGGGGTAGGGACCTGGTCACCCCAGGCACCATCATCGCAGGGAGAACAGCAGACTAATTCCCTAATATACAGCCTCGCTTTTCCAACTGAGGCCATTCTAAGTGCTTCCCAAATCACTCCTCAAAGGAACAAAGTCAGCTGGGAAGCCTGGTCAGCTAGACACCTGCTTTATGGGATTTGAAGAAGCCAGCATTAAACAGAGTAGCCCAGCTTTTTCTCTGGTTTCCAGAGAGAGGCCATGGTTTTCTTCTAATCAATACCCACTCTCATACCCACCATCCCGTGATGCTCTTAGCCCAGCATCCTCCATCCTCAAGTGAGGCTGAGGTAGGGTCTAATTTCACACATGTGTCCCTTTCCCAAAGTTCCCATTGAATCAATCTGTTCCAAATTTTAAAAAATTTTCTTGGGAGACATAAAGGGGGAAAAAGTTTTTCTGTATTAATGTTTACAACATGTGAGCGCTTCTTGACAGGTGTAATGATGATAGTGTTTGTATCTGTAAACCTCTTAAAATGTAGCATGCAAAATTGAACACACCATATAAATATAATCCGATCAAGGCAATATAAATATATTGGCACTGTTACCTTCCGTGATCTTGACACTGTTCTAGCTGTGCAGGCCAAGGCAATTAGCTTTTTTAGCAGTCACATCACATTGTTGGCTCATGTTAGGTTAAGAATTAATTTAAACTCTCAGGTCTTTTCCACAGGAACTCCTGCCAAGCCAGATCTCGCCTATTCTGTAACTGATGTTTTGAATCCAAATGCAGGATTTTACATGTATTGCTATTACATCTCACCTTACTAGCTTTGAATATTCTCTCTTTCCTTGGTAGTGTTTTTATCACTTCTATACATCTATCATGGGAAAAATTAGTAAGCTTATATTCTACCTCTTCATTCAGGTATCTGATTACAGTGGGAAGGAGGGTAAACAGCAGACGTAGAATCAGTGAGAATAGCCTAGAGGCAGCCGGTCACAGCTCAGCTTTTTTGAAATGTTTTTAATAATGAGTTTTCCAACAATGGAATGGACTTATAAACATAGGGAAAGAACTCAAGCAAATGTCAAATGACGCTCAGCAAAGGCAGCTATAGAAAGACTTTTTGGATCCGTGGACTTCTGAGGACACTTCTAATTCTAGGAATCTGTGATTGTAGGATTCTAAGTCCAGTGTTATGGGGGAATAACTCAGCGTTCCTTTAGCCCATCTCAGATTTCTACAGGAAACTTTCCTATGCCCCCAAACTCACATGATGACTCCTCTAAATCCCTGGCCCCCACTCCATCCCTTTTACTGTTCTTATCATATTCTTCCTTGTGTTATAGTTGTTGGTATCAGGATCTCATTTCACCATTAGATTCTTACATTTAAGAACTACACTTTGTTTATGTTTATTTCTCTCGCACCTGTAGAGTCCAGTTTGTACCTGGCAGGTATCAAATTGCAGGTAGGACTGGGCTTTTGAATCCAGGAGATTAAGAGTCCCAGCAGCAAGGGGAAGCTTGACCTTGGTTCCCCCCTGACTGGGCATCCCCTGAAGGCAGAGGCCATAGCCTGTTCCTACTCCTCAGAAACCAATGGTGTTTAACACATGATAGACACTCAGTATTTATGGAGTGATGAATGAGTTGATAATTCTTCCAAAAAAGGAATTCGCTTTACTCTGTTTTCTGGGTAGGGCTACAGGAGGAGGGAAAAGGCAGAGGGGCACCTCAGAGGGAGACTGAATGGTAGAATCTGACATTCTTTTGAAAGTACAACATGTACACCAAGGCCTGAATTGTCCTAATTGTCCTAGGAACTCATCCCTAACCCTGACTTCAGACTTCCAATTCAGAATAATCCTCTGATTAAAGAACACCTGGTCCCTAACCCCTTCCTCCTACAACCCTTTGGATCAAACCCATTTTAGATTAGGTTTGCCAAAATTTAGCAAATAAAAACACAGTACACCCAGTTAAATTTGAATTTCAGATAAACAACAAACAAATGTTTTTAGGTTAAATATATTCCATGCAATATTTGGGACATACTTATGCTAAGAAAATATTTGTCAGTATGTAAGATTATAATTTAACAGGGTGTCCCGTATATATATATTTTCTGGCAATCCTATTCTGGGGGCACACTCTGGATTTGCTTTCCATACAAATTGCCTTTTCCTGAGCTGGGCACATGCCCTCTGTCTCATGCCCTTGCACCCCATTAAATCCAGGCTCATGATTAATATTGTGGAAGTAACATCAAATGTCAAAGCACCTTTCATTAGGGGTCACACAGTATTTGATGGAACTTCTGGTCCAATTTAGCCCTTGCTCTCGGGTTAGAGAGGGAACAGAAAGAAATTGAGTTCCGCTCCTTAGTGTTCACAGCAAGGCATTGTCAGAGGAAGAATTATGATCTAAGATTCTGAATTTGGAAGCTCACTGGATTATATTGCCTCCCTCTCTGTTGAGGACTTTATTCTCTTATGTAGTCCTTCATCTCTTATGGGTCTTAAAATTGCTTGGAAATTCTCAGGGGGATGCAGCGAAGGGTTGAGAAAGGGAGAGCAATGGCATTGTTAAAAGGAAAGCAACTATTACACATGAGCTTTCCAGTAGGCAGCTTATATTACCTAAGACATCTGAATCCAGCTGGAGCCCACCTTGGCATCAGTAGGCTAATTTCAAAATGTTCCTTTAGACAGCACCCGAGGGAAGAGAACAAACACAGGTGACTTTCTCAGTCTGCTACTGTGTGTCTCTTGTCTTGTTCTTGGCTTTAGAGAGATTACAAAGGGAGAGAAAAGGAAAGAAGAAACAACAAGCCCCTTGATTGATTTTCTTACCTAAGTCTCTTAAACACTCTGAGTGAAACTCACAAATGACTTAATTTTTGCAAGATTTTTTGTTTGTTTGTTTTTTGTTTTTTTTTTGAGCCAAATGTTTGGATGTTTGATGCCTTAACCCCACAGCTCTCTCTCCAGCCCAGCCAGGATTCACATTGTCTTTCAGTAAAACCACCTGCTTGCTATATATTCGAACATCTTGAAATATACGAAACTCAAGAGCTATCTTCTTATCTAGACTCTGAATACGTTTTCTTTGGGCTGGGTTCCTTATAGAGGATGATTCATAAAATACTGCTTATTATTTGGAAACTGGTCTTCAGTTGGTCCAATTTCATCCTTTGCCTGGCTCATCATTCTAAAACACACTAGTATGGAAACAGGTTATTAGCTTCTTAAGCTTCTAGCTGTAATATTGTGCAGGAGTCATTCCGTTTCATAGCAAAGCAAAAGAGACATAATCTCCACATGAACGTAATAGAAGTGTGCATACAGAATTGAACCAATTTTTCTTTGCTGGCAACTGTGCTACAATTGTCTGAACTATAATACTTTATGAAACCTATTGAAGACCCAGGACATGGGAAATGTCTAGGAATTGTACCAGAAGATCAAACCATAAGCACTTGTCTTCTGTATTAAGTATTTAAGAACAGGTACCAACCATGATGCCAAACCCCCCAAAGTGCATCCTTTTCTTAAGGTGAAAATATTTCAATGACTTTGGACTAGGCTGATCTGGAAATACCTTCTTCCTTTATGTGCCAGGATACATTGACAGATAAAGTAGGTATTGTGGTATAAGGATGAGAGCAGCAGCATTTTGAAGTGTAGGCTGGCATCTTTGCATTTCTGCCAGGATGGCAGCATGGATCAGAGGAGCCTGACTTCCCAGCTGACAGCCCCTCTCTAAGCAGGGACCCTTTGGGGTCAAGGTCTTGCCAGTGTGTGTGTCTCAGAGTTCAAAATCTAAATAATCACACCTGAATGGTCTTAGATCGTATTCCATTTTGGAAACAGATTAACAGTATTTAATATTAATGAGGAAAGAATTAAGACATTCTTAAGATAGAGGTACGTGAAAGCTCGGATGCAAACAATGTAGGTTGCTAAAAGTTCTGGTGAGAATAAGACCTCAGGCAGAGAAAAAACGTGATGTTTGTAAATTAGCCTGGCTAAATGAAGAATTTCTATTCAGCAGCCTGCCGAGGCTATGGGACAAAGGGAAACTGCATGATAAGCTCCAAATCGCTTTTCTTCAGCCTCAAGAGGCAGAATAGAGCAAAGACGGGGCTGCCGAGGCTGCCATGCTTTCAAAGAATGACTTCAAAATGGACCCTCTGGTGACAGCTTTGTCAAAGAGGAACGATCATATGCACTTGAAAATGAACATCTCCATTCATATCTTTTGTGTGTGTGTGGCTATGGCCAAACCTGTCCCATTCCTGCTTACAGATCAATAAACATGAGGAAGGGCTCTCAAAGTAAGAAGCAGTTATATTTTTATCCATTGAAGGTAGATTTGTATGTGCCTGTGAGTACAGTTTAGTTCACAGAGCACGACTCAGCTGGTATTGGACAAAATGAACACAGAATACAGATGTAGGGCTGAGGAGGGGCTGGGTAGAGCTAGACTCTGACATCACCTCAAGAAAGGAAAACGTTGGCAGGATTCTTCATGGTTTTATGTTTACACAACTCAGCTCAGGGCATATTGATTTTTGGGTAGTTACACCAAAGAATCAGGGGGAAAAAAATCCAGGCAGCACAAAAATCCCCTTCTTGGTAAGATGTTTTAGTTTGCAAATTGCTGTGAGACAGGCTCAAGCCGAACCAAATCTTATGATGTTGTGGGGGTTTCCACACCACTCTGCCTCTTTCTCCTTCTAAACGCTGGCTCCGTGGAAAGCTGGAGGACTGTCTGCCTGCGAAGACACTGCACCCAGCAGGAAGCAATCTTAGGCAGGATCAGCATCTATGGACAGCACTCACTGTAATTGTTTGTGTGAGATCCACTGATCTCAAGTTCATCTTGGGGTCTGTCTGAAGTGGAAGAAGATTTCCCTCACATTGCTATTCCATCTTCACCAAGACAAATGCCGAATTGTTTGTTTTCTTTAAATGACATCCTGAGTACTTAAAGCTCCAAAATGAAAACGAATTCCTTCCATTCTGGATTCAGCTCACACATAGCAAGGTATGCCATCTCTTGGGACCACTACTCTTGCCAACAGAAAATTAAAACCAATTTGGCTAGATAATAAGAAGCCACAAATATAACTTTTTTCTTTCTTAATTTTCCAGGAATTTGATGCTCCCACAGGGATTAAAGTGAGGCATTCAGAACTGTTTTAAGAGTAAAAGAGTTGAGGGGAAAAGCATGCTATTCCATTTTCTTTTCACTGAAGAATTGCAATACTTAATTCAGTCTTACAGCAAAAAAAAAAAAAAAAAAAAAGATTCATGGAGTGAGAAAGTGTACAAGTTGTGCTTTCTACCAACACACACCCGTGGAGCTGAGTAGACAGAGGTCCCACATGATAGAGTCCAAGTTAGAAATATTTTGAGTTGTAAAGTGATTTTTGTTGCCACATGCTTTTAATAAAGGCCTTAGACTTTTGTAAGTCTAAAATAAAGATGACTGCATGAATGTCAAATGATAGAGATTTGAATTTGGTCATAATTGTTTGTATTTACTGAATGCCTGCTACATGCCATATGTGTTCTAAGTGCTTGAAGGAGCAGAGAGGTGTGTAACTTTGCTAAGGTCACACACCAGGCAAAGCCAGAATTTAAACCCATGCAGTCTCTAGGTGTGGCCAAGATGACAGAGTAGGAAGACGCTGAGCTAACCTTTTCACATGGGCACATCAAAATTTTACTGTTGACAGAGCAACTATCTATGAGAATGACCTGAAGAGTAGCAGAAAAGATTTTTCCACAACTGAAGATATAAAGAAGGAGCCACAATGAGACAGGAGGAGCAGAGATGTGGTTTAGTCAAGACCCACACCTCTAGGGAAGTGACCCACAAACAGGAGGATAATCACAGTTACAGGCGTTCTTTCCAAGGAGCCAGGGGTCTGAGCCTCACATCAGGCTTCTCAGTCCAGGGGTCTTGCACTGGGAACATGAGCCCCTAGAATGTCTGCCTTTGAAGGTCAGCAGGGTTTGCCTACCGGAGAGCTGGAGGGCTATAGCAAATGTAGACTTGCTCTTAAAAGGTGTTGCAAAATTTCACATGCTGAGTCCCAGACAGAGGCAGTAATTTGAAAGGAGCCTGGTCAGACCCTCTTGCTGATGTTGAGGAGCCTCCTGGAGAGGCAGGAGGTAACTGGGACACCCCCGGGGATGCAGACAATGCCAGCAGCCATATTGGGGGAGTTGGTAAGGACACTGGTGTTGGTAAGTGCCATTTTGGAGTCCTCCTTCTAGAATATTAGTGCTGGGGGCTTACCTTGCTTGCACCAGCCCCAGGCCCCCTCAGGCCCCACAGCCATTCACCTTAGGACTCGGCCCTGGCCACCAGTGGGCCAGCACCAGCCCCAGAATCCCCCAAGCCGCATGACCAAGCTTCACTCACCAGTGGGCCAGGAGCCACCACACTAGACAGGGCTTGGCAGCCAATTGGGCCAGGGCCCAGCCCTGCCTACCAGCATGCCCACAGTAGTTGGCCCAACCACAACAGAAGGATCCATGCCACGCAGCCCACATGGGGGTACCCCTGGCATATATAGCTCTGGTGACCAAAGGGGAATGTGCTACTGGGCCCCATAGAATATCTGCTATGTAAGCCACTTCTCCAAGATTAAGAAACATAACCAACCTTGCTAATACTTAGAAATGAACACAGAGAATTGGGCAAAATGAGGAGACATAAAAATACATTCCAAATGAAGGAACAATTCAAAACCCCAGAAGAAGAAGTAAGCAAATTGCAGATAAACAACCTACCCAATTAAGAGTTAAAGGTAATGACCATAAACTTACTCAGTGAACTCAGGAGAAGAATGGGTGAACACAGTAAGAAGTTTAACAATGATTTAAAAAAAATAAAGAACCAAACAGAGCTGAGGAATTTAAAAACACAGTAGGAAGAATCAATAGTAGATTAGATGACATAGAAGAACAGACCAGAAAACTGGAAGACAGAGTAGTAGAAATTACTACTTTTTTTTTTCAAAAAAAAAAAAAGGAAAGATTTTTTTTAAAATGAGAATTGTTTAAGAGACCTTTGGGACAACATCAAGCATGCTAACATTTGCATTATAGAGGTACCAGAAAGGAAAGACAGAGAAAGGGGCAGAGAACTTATTTGAAGAAATAATAACTGAAAAATTCTCTAACATGGAAAGGGAAATGGACATCCAGGTCCAGGAAGCATAGAGAGTCCCAAAAAGATGAACCCAAAGAGATCCACAGCAAGACAAATTACAATTAAAATGGCAAAAAATTAAAAATAAAGATGATAGATAAAAACACATGCACCCACACAATGGAATATTACTCAGCCATAAAAATAAATGAAATCTTGCCATTTGTGAAAATGTGGATGGACCCAGAGGGTGTTATGCTAAGTGAAATAAGTCAGACAGAGAAAGACAAATACCATATGATTTCACTTATATATGGAATCTAAAAAATACAAAAACAAAAACAAAAAATGAAGAATATAACTAAACAAAAACAGACTCATAAATACTGAGAACAAACTGGTGGTTGTCAGGGGGAGGGGAGGTAGGAGATGAGAGAAATAGATGAGGGAGATTAAGAGGTACAGACTTCCAGTTATAAAAATGAGTAAGTCATGAGGATATAACATACAGTGTAGGGAATATAGTAAATAATACTGTTTAGTGACAGATGGTAAATAGGCTTATCATGGTGATCATTTTGTCATGTATAAAAATATCAATTCACCATGTAGTACACCTAAAACTAATATAATATTATAAGTCAATTTTACTTCATTAAATAAATAATCCATGCAGTCTTGCACCAAAACCTGTGCTCTTAACTACTAGACTTTATTGCCTCTCAGGAGCCCTTAATCTTATTTTTTCCACTCTGGCAGGTATAATATGATACATACAAAACACAGCATTTAAAGGTGTCCTCATTTTTGAACACCCTCCCACCCCCCTGATTTTACAGTGAAATAAATAGTTCCACACACTTATTTTTATCATGACACCTATTAAGGTACTTATATATGAGTAAAAAATCAGTCATTTAAAGACTTTCAATAATAAATACACCTAATCTAACTATTTAATTGAGCATTTTTTAAAGACCTGATTTTTATCTAGACTTCTCCTCTCAAGTTAACATTAATAAAGTCAGTGAATACCATTGAAGAATAAATATAAAGACATGTTCTACTGTTAAAAATAGACGATAAAACATACAATTTAATGTTATTAATATGAATAATGTTTTTGCAAATTCTACTTGCACCACTGCTCTATCTTTGATTCAGGGATCGTAACTCTTGTGTCACTAACAGATATGTTCATAGAATCATTTTTGCTCTCCTGCAATGCAGATATAGATATACTTTACATATGCCCTTCATCTACCCTTGCCTTCTTGCTCGCTGAAAATTTATTCATGGGTAAAATTAAAAAATAAACAGAAGTAGCTATGATCACAGTTACACAGTCATTTGTAAGCACAACTGTAACAGCATATCAGTAACTATCAAAAGAAATCAGAATGGAAAAGAATGGTGCAACATCATTACAGACATAACCTTAAATTAGCTCCATCTATTTTTTAAAAAAAGAAAAATTATTCCAGAACCCTCATATTTTACAATTATTAACCAATTATTTATTATATATTTTATAAATTGTCACAGTATATCAGTGTGTCTTGACTTTACAGTTAATAATAGCTGAGCTGGACAAGTTTTGCCACAGTCCAATTCAGCTCTTCATTCACTCATTCATTCATTCAACAAATATCTACAGAGTGCCTCCCATGTGTCAGGATCTGATTATCCTCTGGAGGCATGCTCAACAGAAATTCAGTTCTCTACACCTTGTGCCCAATGAGAATGTTCTATATGTTGAATGATATCATTTTTATTAAATTGTTTACTCTACTGGCTTTCAATTCTCTTTCCTGGCAGCCTCCCACCCAAATAAATGGCTTTCTCCAGGAGAGCACAGTGGAAGTTAAAAACCTTTTATCCTTGTCCAAAGCAACCTCTACAGATTTCATTTCCCTCCTGAGTAAATCAGAGCTTAATTTCAAAATCTCAGTGATAAAGCACCCTAAGGCTGGTGCTCACTGTCACCTGTCTCTGACTGTTTGTCATCAGCATGCCGGAAAGCTGAACTATCTTGTCTGTCATTGTTGGGAAGCAGATGGAACAGAAATGAACAGGGCTGATCACCGTTAGTGGAAGGACTCAACATTCCTAGTGAGAGACAGACTACATAAGAAATGATTCAAGGGCTTTTCATTCCAAAAAAAAAAGGATTAGTGGCTGTTGACTTCTGACTCTAAAGTTCATTTTGGCTACAGGGAAGTCAAAGTCTATACTGGGAGGAAAAGCCAAAGTGGTGAACCCTGAGAAAAAAATTATGCAGTAGTTCTATCATGACTATATTCCAAGTGCCATAATTAGAAGCCTCTGAAAACCTCTCTCTCTCCAGCTATGAATTTCAAAAATATGATGGATTTATTCTGCTCGAAAATAACATTCTTAAAGATAAAAGACCTCAGGAAATCCTAGAACAGGAAACTATCCAACCTCTACAAGGCAAATAGCAGTCCATCCAAATGTATTTGTTTGCTTTTCATTAAAAAAAAATCTTCATTGTTTACATGACTGCATTGAATTTTTATGAAGCCCATAATAGAAACTTACTGACTCATCGACAGAGCTTGAATTGATTCAGAAAATGCTGTGATAAAAACCTCAGCTTGGTATTTTTGGCTTCCTTATAGAGGAGAGGATTTCAGCAGTGCTTTAAAACAAATCCTAAAAATACAGTCCATCACTTGAGAGTTTGGGTTTTGTTTTTAGCCATCCTGTATCTAGGTTTTCTCCTGTAGTTAATCATATGGTGGCATTCTTTGTTCTACCTTGAAGTAACCGGCAACAATACAAACCACAACTGCAGAATTCATTTAACAAACACAGTGGAGCAAATGAATCATTGGACTATTGGGAGATGGATTTTTAACTTGTTACTGAAGCACAAAGCAAAACTTGTGTCTAAGCCAGTAGCCTTTTTTTTCAGAGCAGATGTGAAATGTGTTCTTTCTTATTGGCGATGAGCCACAAGAGGTTGGGGGAACTGGTTTGGTTTAATTCAAAGTCACCTGGAGTCTTGTTTGAAGTTCATTAAAGCAATTGAATTCAATTCCACAAACATTTACAGTGCTAACTCATGTAAGGAAGTATGTGTACTAAGGGCTGGGGGAGGCACAGTGATGCTGAGACACCAGCGCACCCTTTCAGAACTCAGAAGACTGGCATCCCTAACAGCATCATTACACAATCTTTTTCTAATTGGCTTCAGTGATCCTAAGAAATTTACTAGGCATTGAACTACCTTGAAAACCAAAGCAAGTCTAAACAGCCTATTTCCTGGAATTTCTGGAACCTACACATTCTAGATCAAAAATGGGAAAGGAGAAATCAAGTATCAATGCACCATTCACTTTGGAAACCCTTTTCTCCACACATCAGTTTTTATAGCTGTGTGATTTTCATGCCAATGTATTTTCCCTCCAATAATTGGCTAAGCTTTGTTAAAATTATTTAGATTTATTTATACTGAGTTAATTTCATTTTTTAACCTAAGCATTCCAATTTTTAATTAGAACTTTGAGTTTTCGTGTTTAATTCTCTCTCTCTCCTGTCATTTTTTTCAGAGCCTAATAACTGTAACTAACATTCATTGCATTTGCTCTGATCCCAGAACTGTAAGAAGCACTTTAATACACTACCTCTCCTAATTCTCACTATACCCCTATGGGGTAGATAGGGTTACTATCCCACTTTGACAGATGGTAAAATAGAGATTTAGTCAATTAAGTAACTTGCTCAAAATTGTACTGCCCCTGAGAAGCCACAACGGATTTGAACATTGGTTTATTTCTTTCCTCCTCAACCCGCTCCTTCCACATTATCCATCTATTTCATTCTCCAGCCTTTCAGACTTCAGATTTATTTACTTCCCTTATACCTTTTTTCTCCACATGAACCAATCAGCAGAGCCCTTCCCTGGATTTTGTGAGTCACAAGCTTCTGCCCAACTCTGATGCCTCTAGACCATGATCCATCATTGCCTACATTAGTGGTTCTCAACCAGGGGTGATGTTGCTGCCCTGGGGGTGTTTGGAAGTGCCTGGAGGCATTTCTGATTGTCACAAGCAGGAGAGGGGAGGTGCTACTGTCATCTAGTGGGTGGAGGCCAGGGATGTTGCCTAACAATGCACAAGACAGGCAGGCCCCCACAGCAAAGAAGTCTCCAGTCCAAACTGTCAATAGTGCTAAGGTCAAGAAATCCTGATCCACATGATACATTCAGTGTTTGCAGTTGGCTCTCTTCTATTGTGAATTACATGTTTTTGACATCCCATTTCACTATGTTACCCATTGGCATTAATTCAATGCTTCCATCTCCCCAGTGGCCTAGAAAAATGCGCTGTCCAGAGTAGGCACTTAATAACTACAGCAGTACTGGTGAGTCACCCATCTCTTCATTCACTCACCCCATCACTGTTTATCAGATATCTGGGAGTAAATGTGAGAAATATAGACATGTCCTACCTTCAAGAAGCTTATAGCCTAGAGGGGAACTCAAACCATAGAACAAGTGCTGCGTGCTGGGGTGGAAGATGTTTGGGGGCCAGGGAAGGCACAGCAGGAGCAAATAACCAGAGAGGACAGGGTGGTGAAGGAGGCTTCCTGGAGGAAGTGACAATTTAGCACACACCTGAAGGAGTTAAACCAGTGAAGAAGAGAAAGTGATCTAGGCGGGGAAGTAGCATGTACAAAGGCCAAGGGATGAAAAAGCAACACAAACATGACATGGGCACTCAGGCTGCAGGGGACAAGTAAAAAAAAATGAAGGGCCTCAAAGCCATGTACAAATGTTTGAATTCTATGTCAAGGATAATAGGAAGTCATTGAAAGGCTTTAAGCAAAAGAACGACAGGATCTATTTTGTTTTTAAAGAATCGCTCTGGTTCCACGTTATATGTCATCAGCACAATGCAAATTAAAATAACAATGAGATACCGCTATGCATCTATTATATGGCCAAGATCTAAAATACTAACGACACCAAATGCTGGCAGGAATGTGGAGCAACAGGAACTTTCATTCCTTGCTGGTGGGAATGCAAAATGGTACAGCCACTTTAGAAGACATTTTGTCAGTTTCTTACAAGACTTAACATACTCTTACCATATGATTCAGCAATAGCTCTTCTTGGTATCTGCCCAAAGGAGCTTTAAACTTATGTCTATACAGAAACACCCACATGGATGTTTATAGTACTTTGTTCATAATTGCCAAAACCTGAAAGCAACCAAAAGTCCTTCCAAAGGTGAATGGATAAATAAACTGTAGTACATCCCAACAATGGAATATTATTCAGTGCTGAAAAGAAATGAGCTATCAAGCCATGAAAGATGTACAGGAAACTTAAATGTGTATTACTATGTGAAAGAAGCCAACCTGAAAAGGCTATATAATATGATACAATTATACGAATACAATTATACGACATGTTGAAAAAGGCAAAACTATGGAGAGAGTAAAAAGATTAGTAATTGACATATATTGGGAATAGGAGGATGGATGAATAGGTGGAGAACTGAGGATTTCTAGGGCAGAGAAACTACTCTGTATGCTACTGTTATGGTGAATATATCTCACTATACATTTGTCCAAACCTATGGAATGTACAACACCAAAGTGAACCCTAATGTAGACTGTGGACTTTAAGTGATGATGATGTATCGATGTACGTTCATCAGTTGTAACTGATGTATCATTCTGGTTGGGGGTATTGGTAATGGGGGAGGCTACACATGTGTGGAGTCAGAGGGTATATGGGAGATCTCTGTACCTTCTACTCAATTTTGCTGTGAATCTAAAACTACTCTAAACAAATTCTATTTTTTAAAGAAAGAAAAAGAATGACTCTGGAAGCTGTGCATAGAGATGGGCTGGGAGGTTAATGATTATGACAATCACAGGGAGAAATTTCTTTGGGGCAACAAAGGGCCCCTACAACTTGATGTTAAATTTTTGAAAAGTGTGAGTGATGCCTGAAGAGTCCTCTAAATCCTAATCAAGGAAGGTGATTGCAATACACAAATGTTGAAATCTTTTCAATTGTATTGCATGCAATCTGAAGAAAGACCATATTACTACAAGGGCATGTTAGCCTGCAGGCTAAAACATTAGGCGCAAAAAGAGTGAGCATTTAGCAGTGTGTCTTCAGCACCAGTGTGCAGACTTGGATGTGCAGCTCAATGGTATAAATGAGTATATTAGTCTATAAAGACTCGATGACACCAGCTGTTAATTTCATCCTGCCTAGCAGACATTCAGTAACTATTTGTTTGAAGTGAATTGGATTAGATTGGATTCCATGCTCACCAAACAACTTTCTGATCTGATCACCATTTGGCTTCCTGTGAATCTTTTCTACACGCGTAAAATGTACTGATGAGCTGACATAAACTTTCTAGTCTGGTTTACGTTTCTACTTTTGCCATAAATGACTAAGTTGGCATTATGATTGATGTATCCATCACCTTTGTGTTTGGTCAGTGTAGTGGACACTTGGGGTTGTTTATCCAGCATCCATCTCCCTTTCTCCCTTCAATCAGTAAAGCTTTTTTCCATTTAGTTACCTATCCCTCCATCAGGTAGTGCAAGTGCTTCTGAGCTAACTGACCCCACCTCCAGCTGAAGTGGGCCCTGTCTTAAGTCAATCATGACATTTAACTGGGGCCATGGTGATTAGTTCAGATATTGGTACATGACCTAAACCAGTCTAATCTACGTGAAATTCAAGAGTCTTTCTTATAAAACTGGGACAGAGATGATCTCCTTCCTGATGATAAGAAAGGAAGCATGTAGCCCCTGGACACAGCTGGGAGCCAGTTTGCTACCGTGATGATTAAGTTTATGTGTCAATGTGGTCAGGCTATTGTGCCCAGTTGTTTGGTCAAACACCAGTCTAGATGTTGCTGTGAAGGTATTTTTTAGATGTGTTTAGCATTTAAATCCGTAGACTTTGAGTGAAGCAGATTATCTTCCAAAGATAGGTAGGCCTCATCCAATCAGTTCAAGGCCTTAAGAAAAAAAGACTGAAATACCCCCCAAAAAGAAGGAATTCTGCCTCCAGACTGCCATTGGACATAAGACTGCAAAATTAATTCTTCGCTGGGTGTCCAGCCTGCCAACCTATCCTGCAGATTTTGGACTTGCCAATTCCTACAAACCCACATAAACCTATAAAATAATAGTTTTTTTTTATAGGGACTTGCCAATCCCTGTAAACCTATAAAATAAATTCTCTTGATAGTCAGATAGATAGAGAGAGAGAGAGAGAGATCTCCCATTGGTTCTGTTTCTGTCAAGCACCGTCACTAGTACAGCTACCATCAGGGAAGAAAGCAGACACACAGAAGAGAGAAGAGCCAAGACAGTTAAAAGGGACATAAACCAGAGCCTGGATCAAACCCAGTCTGAAGCCCACATGTGTCAGGACAATTTCAGCTGCAAGTAACAGGAAACCCAACTGCCTTAAACAATATGGAAATGTATGATTTACAAAGTAGAATTCCAGTGGTAGAACAGACTTCTGGCCCAGAAGGTCAGTGATATCATCAAGGAAGCAGGTTCTTTCCTTTTCTCTGCTCCACTCTCCACAGTGCCTCATCCTAAATATGATACCCTTGCACGTATTGGCTAACACTGATACCCACTTTGTCCTTCTCATCCAGTGGAAGAGATTGGATTCAATGATTCTGTCTCTCAAAAGTGAAGGTGATTCTTCTTTCACATCACATTAGTCCAGATTGGCATAGGTTTGCCCAAAGCTGAACAAATCATTGTCAAGAAGGCAGGAAGGGGGGGATTATCTTGATTGGCTTACATTAATCAAGACCAACCCTCAGGGTCTTGTTAGTCCCTCAGCTTACACTGTTGCTACACAATGAGGAGAGAGGGAATGAACATTAGGCCAGCAATGATAATGTCCACTGCAGAGCCCAATTTGCTATATTTTCTGATACATGAGCTAACAAAGTGCTTTTTCAATCCATTTTGAATTGTATTTTTAGTGATTTACTACCAAAGTTACCTTAACTGTTACAGCAGCCATTGAACCCTTCTTCAAGGTCTGATAGCCTCTGGGCATCCTGACAAAATCAGCTTCTGGGCCTTCAGGATTGAAGACTAGCCCCTAAATGTGGTCAGCTCCCTGGGGAGTATCACTCTGAGGCCTTGTTTCTCTGACCCATGTGTCTGCATTACCTGTACCCTCCCATAGCTCATCCCACACCTAAAACTCCCTGGGTCTGTCCCTCACCCACTCATGAGCATCCTCTGAGTGCTAGACTCCATAACTAACCACCATGGGGCATCCCTTTCTCCCTGACCATCTGTCCTGTCCTATGCACAAGTCATCAATTCAAGATTTTACCCACTCATATTGTCTGTTACCTTACTTCGAACTGGGTGAAATGCTTTCTAATTTAAGCCTCATAATAACCTTAAGGAAGTGGTATTAAAATCTTTATTTCACAAATGAGAGATCTGTGTCCCAGAGAGATCATATAACTTGACCAGAGACATGCTGCTAGGAAGGCATTACAAACCCTGGTTGGTCTCCTTCCAAGCCTATACTCCCTCTACTGCACCATGGAAGGTCACACTGCCTTCATCTGCAATTGAATCTTGTTACCCAGTTTGGGTGTGACCATTGCCAGTGCTCTATAATCCTTTAAGTTCATCTTTGAGGGACTCCCTACCACACCATTCATAGCTGTTATTCCAGACCTTCTCTCATTTCTTACGACCCTAAGTGCTATGTTCCCTATCCGTGGAGTGTGGGGGAGCCTCTGTCTCACAGAGAAATTTGAGCTCATCTGACCTAAGCACCTTTATGTATCTGTGTCTTCAGCTCATCACATCTTTCCTCCTAATCTTATCTACAATCTCAGAAGTCGAGACCCATCTTTCCTGTAATGCTGTCTTACCCATTCTTTGAACCCCCTCCCCACTTCCTGCAATGAGCCCCTCTTTATCTACCATCTTTAATTCTTGTTCACTGGCCCTTTCCGTTACACCTTGAAATATGCTAAAAGGCTAACAAAGTATTGATTGACCCTCCTGGACCCTTTGAGTTCTTATCAGTTCTCTGACTTTTGCTGCAAAACTCTATCTACCCATTCCTGTATTTATCCCTCAATATTTGATTTATTGTAAATCTTCCACTCTACCCTACTACTAAGATCCCCCCGCACAAAAAGAACTCTCAAGGAAGTTAAAAAATGACCTCCTTCTTCCCAAACCATGGAGTCTTTTCAGTACCTTATCTTCCTTAACTGTCTGCAGCATTTCACACTACAGTCCACCCACTCCTGGAAATTTGGCTTCAGACTCATTTTTGTGACAGTGCTTTTCTTCCATCTCTCTTTACTACTCCTGGGCTTCCTCTCTTGTCAGGCCCATTTCCTCCTTCTTACCCTCTCCTCTCTGACAACCTGATCCACTCTTTTGTCACTCCTTCCATGGGAAAGTGCATCTATTGTTAGTTTCCAATCTCACATCTTTGTTGTTTCCTAAAAGCGCATCTCCAACCTTTAATTTCAACTGCCTCCAGTACAGGCTTACCTGTCGGCCCCTATCTCCTATACCAACTCAGTGCATCCAAGTGTAATTTATTGTTTCATTTTCCAGAACTGCTTCTCCTTCCAACTGCTGCATTTCTTGACAATGTGTGGACACCCAGGCCAAAAATCTCAGAATCATCTTTAATTTTTGCTTTTCTTCTCTTCTCCCTACTTATTCAGTAACCACAGTCTTATTTTTTCCCTTCAAAACTTACCAAAAATGTACCCTTTCTCTCTAATTACTGTATTGCTAAGAGAGCTATTTCTCCCCGCCCACTTCCCTGCCTCCAGTCTCCCCACCCCTTACTATCTCATTACCTATCAACATCCTCTAGTGCTGCTTTATGTCCTATTCAAGAACATACTGTAGTTCCCTCTTAACCCCTGCAGCAAGCCCAAGACTTGCAGCTGCTGTCAGGGACTTCTCTGATGAAGTCCCACCAATCTCTCTTCTCTAGTTGGATCTATCTTTCTGGATCTCACATCCCAAGATGTAATCAAGCCTTGCCCTGTAGACTGCTTACTCTGTAAATGAGCTGTGCAGAGCTAACCAAACAACTTTATTACAAATGGTAAAGATTTATTTATTTAGCCAATCAGCAACTTGCATTTATCAAATTCCTTCTGTGTACCCAGATACTGTAGGAAGCAGGAAGAAGTAGTAAACTGAGTCCTGTCCTTCAGCAATTCACCATTTAGTAGGAGAGCCAAAGATAAGCGTTTATAAACAATAATCTCTCCACCAAAATAGTGGGTTTTTTTTTTTTTTTGAGATTGAACTATATTTTTATTCTTTTTTTTAAGCTCTCTATTGGAATATAATTGCTTTACACTCTTGTACCAGCTTTTGAGGTACACCAAAGTGAATCAGCTGTATTTATATAAAAATAGTGGTTTTTAAAAATCGCCACACAGAACAAAACAGTTATGTATGTACATATTGCATAATTTTTTAAAAAATTCTGTTATGGAAGTATGTAAAATAAATACTGCTGTTCCACTTCCCTAATTCTCATTTAGTAAGAGTAACATCTGAACAGATATCATATAATATATATGTATATACACACATATACATGTTTGTTTACCTTTACAAAAGATAGCATCATATTATCCTGTAATATTTTCTCACTTGACCATAATGTCCTTCAATAATAAACCTGATTCTTTCTTTCAATGGCTGCATAGTATTCTTTTGAATTCAGTAGTCCCCTATAGCTAATTATCTATCCCTTGTATATTCCTTTATCACAAAGAATGCTTCAACAAACATTCTTTCACACAGTTTCAGTGATATGCTGATAAATGTTTTAACAGTTGGCTCTCTGAACTAAAAAAAAAAAAAAAAAAAAAACAAACAGAAAAAAGTAGCCCTGTTTTATAACATCTGCCAATGGCCATTGTGTAAATAGTCTTCACTGTTGGTGATTTCAAGCTACCAAAGTGACACCAGAAGGCAGAGTTAGGAAGAGAAGTACATAGCAGCTCTCACTAGCCTGTCAGGTCCACTGCAGCATACCATGGTATATTTTATTATGCATATTCTTTTGAGTGTTTTACAACACAGGAAAACAAGATATTAAAAGACAATTATCACTTTGCCAGACTAGGGAAATATAACTAGCTTATTAGCGATAATAAAGTTGAACCATGAATTAAATGCATTCCTTTTGGATTCTAAAAAGGCGCTTTATGTTACCTTAAATAGATTCTGTTTAAAAACCAAGGAAATTTCAAAGCATTCCTTTTTATTTTGCCACCTGAGAAAATCACTTTAAGAAAAGTAGAGTGAATGTATGACTAAATATATTTTCAAGATTTAATACAAGTCCAATTAAATTCACCAATTAGTATATTCAGGCACAAACACACATGGTAAGAAAATACTGACCTCTCCTCTTTGGGACACGCATATTAACAGGCTGAATTACATACAGGTGCACAAAAGAACCACCTGAAAGGGCTTGTGAAACCACTTTTTGCTGGGCCCCGCCCACTCAGTTTCCGATTCCTTGGGCCTAGGGTGGGGCCAAGAATGTGCATTCCTCTCACGTTCCCAGATGATGCTGAATCTGCCACTCTGGAGACCTCACTTGGAGGACCACCGCCCTACAGGAAGCAGCGCCCGGAGAATCTTCTTCCCTACTCTGGCATCACGGAAATTTCTATCAAATTTCTGTAGCTAGGTACTTTCTCCTGTTAAATCACAGACAAATTTAGAAATATAGTAAGTTAAGTTCTTATCAGTAATCAAAGCATTTGAGAACAGGTTTAATAGGGGAGTGGCACAAATTCTTTGTTACAGAGAGAAAAGCATACTGAGATTTGTTTTCTGAAAATGAAGAGCCAGGTTAATGACTGCTGTTAGTGCTAATAGAAAAAGTAAACTTTCAACGTAGTATCATTAGTTAAGGAGCTCAAACTTCTCATTCACAGCGGTGGTCACACGGACATCTGAGTGTGAATGCTGTTCCCACCACTTAACTATGTAACCTTGAACAATTATCTCGGTCCCTCAGTTTCCTCATCTGTAAAATGGGGATCATCAGAGTAATACCTTATAGGGTTATTGAGAGGATGTGGTGGGTACCGGACCCAACATGTGGGAATCACTCAGTGAGTAGTGGCTGTATCATAAATTAGAACTCCAGTTCTTTATTAAGAAGAAAACATTCTTTAGGCAAGTAAATTTGGGAAATACTGAGTTAGAGTAAATAAGTTTCTTTGTTGCTGGACCTCGAGGTGCATTTTATAGGCCAGTGCACACTGTGAATCCTCCAGAGGAGGATATAAATAGCAGTTCCAAGAGTTATTTAGCCACAGAACATTTTTTTTTGCAAGTAGCATTTTGAGCATAACAATTGTAGAATAATTGTTTACACTTATGGTAATAAGCCAGTATTTCTTGACTTCTCTACACAACTGAAAGAAACTAGCATGCAGCCCCAGTACACCTAAACCATAGAGGCAGGATTGGGATGGAGCAAAAAAAAAAAAAAAAATCCTTGTTACCCATAATAATTTTCTACAGCCCTTCTGAAGTGATAACATTTCCCCCATCTAGTCCTTCATTCTTGGTTGCATTCAGTATTTCCAACAAATATTTATCAGGTATCTCTAAGTAACTGTAGGCACTGTAGGTACTGGAGATTGAATACTGAATGAAATACAAACAGCTCCTGACCTCCTGGAGTTTGCCTTCTAAAAGGCAGATAATACACAAATAAACAAGCAAAAATGTCAGATGGTGATAAGTACCATGAAAAAAAAAAAATGAAGTGGAGCAAAGAGGAGAAGAAAATACGCAGGGTAGGGGGGCATCTAAGCAGAAACCTGGAGGAAATGGAGGGAGCCGGCCACAGGGACATACGAGAGGAAAAAAGTCCAGGAAGAGGGAAGTAAGTGCAAAGAAATGCACTAAGAGGGGAGCATGGCTGTGAAGCCCAGTGAGCAAGTGAAAGAAAGAGAAGAGCTGCAAGGGAGGCAGAAAGGGCACAGGATGTCAGAAAAGGGAAAACTGTACTAGTTATCTTTTGCTGCATTATAAATCACCCCAAAACTTGGTGGCTTAAAATTACGACTTGTTTATTCCATCCCATAGTTTCTGTGTGTGAGGGATTTGGGGGTGGCTCAGCTGGGCAGTTCTGGCTTAGAGTTCCTCACGAGCTGGGGCTGGGGCTCAGCACACAGCTAGGAGGTTGGTGCTGCCTTTTGCCTGGGACCCTGAGTTCCTCTCCATGTGGTCTCTCCATGGAGCTGCTTGAGGAGGGTTCTGCACGGTGGCTGGCTTCCCTTGGAGAAATTTATCCAGGAGACAGGCAAAAGCGGCAGTGCCTCTTATGCCTGAAATGTGCACGTCACACACTGATTTTGCATGGGGGAGGGGCTTTATAAAGGTGTGAAAATCAGGATTTCTGGATCAATGACAGTCATCTGGGAGGCTGGCTACCACCCCATTATAAGGTCTTTAGATTTTACTTTGAGTGAGATGGTGAGTTGAGTGGAGGTTTGGGGCAGAAGAGTAATAGGGTCTAATTTATGTTTTGAAAGGATTGTTCTGAGTGCTGTGTTGAGAATGGACTATGAGCAGCAAGGATGGAAGCAGGTGGGAGTTAGGAGGCAATCTCAATAACCCAAGTGAGCGATTATGATGACTTGGACACAGATGGTCATGATAAAGGTAGTGAAAAGTGGTCAGATTCTTCTGGATATACTTTGAAGTTAGACCCAACAGAATTCCTGAAAGATTAAATGCAGGTTGTAAAAAAAGAAGAGTCAAAGGTGACCCCAAGACTCTTAACCTGATTGTGCATTTTTTGCCCTCTGCCGTATCCTGGCACCAGGCCTATCCCTTGCTATGAAAACTCACAGAATTAAGAGGAGGAGCTGCCACAGCATTTATAGAACATTACCCAAAGTCTGTCTCAATGGCATTAATTCACTCTCCCAGCATTTTGCGTAAAAGGATCCAGGTGTCATTTGAAATAAAATATAACCCCCAAAATTGTTGCAAATCATTAAGAAAACTTTAGGGCACTTGTGGGTGTTCCAAAAACTATGGCTAGGCTAAATATAATCTCTCTGCCCCAACTGCCCTACCTAGTTGCTTTTAGATGACAAAATATTACTCTCTATTTTTTGTTTTAATTCCACATTAACAGAAAGATTCCTGGAATCTGTCAGCAGTAGAACATGTCCAACCACTATACAATTTTAAATTCTCTTTCTTTGCTGTATAATAAAAGCAGCACGTATTTAAAACTTTTAACTTTTCCAAGCATTAAAATATTGCTCATTTGATCTAATGTCAGAATCTTTATGCTAAATATTCCAAATCCCTGCGGAGATCAGCACTTTGCATCACAATGTTGGCGTTACAGATCATATTTGCAGCTTAATCGCCTGTGAATTGATCTGTTCTAAACTAAGTATGTCTTGAGTTTTGGGATCCTTGAAAATTTGCAAAGCAATCTTAAATCTTCTGAGACTCCATGTTGAGTTAACAGACCAGGTCTTTGAAAGTGCTGCTATTCATTCATTTACTCACTTGTTCATTCTATATATATTATTTTTTCTTTTTTTTTAGAATTTTATTTTATTATTATTAATTTTTGGCCACATTGGGTCTTCGTTGTTGCTGCACGTGGGCTTTCTTTAGTTGTGGCGAGCAGAGGCTTCTCTTTGTTTCAGTGCGTGGGCTTCTCATTGCGGTGGCCTTTCTTGTTGTAGAACATGGGCTCTAGGTCCACGGGCTCAGTTGTGGTGCATGGGCTTAGTTGCTCCATGGCATGTGGGATCTTCCCCAACCAGGGATTGAACCCGTGTCCCCTGCACTGGCAGGCAGATTCTTAACCACTGCACCACCAGGGAAGCGCCTTCATTCCATATTAATTTCACATTATGTTCAAGTCTTGTCTTGTGCTCTGTGCTGGTGATTCAAATGTGGACAAATCCTTGATCTCAAGGAGCTTACACTGTAGTGGAAAATACAGATGAAAAAATAGACAAGGTGCTACTGTAGAGTAAGGACAGGGCACTATGGGAACACATAAACAGGGTCCCTGCCCAGTCGAAAGAGGGAGGCTATGAATAAGCCAAGCCTTAAGCACAGAGATGGGTGCAAAGGTGCTCCAAGAAAGAGAGAACCTGATACAAGAGAGTGCAAGAGACATTCAGTGAACATAAAATACAGTGCGGTGGGTACAAGCCAATTCAATAAGGTTGAAGCTTAAGATAAATTGTGGAAAGGGAAAAGTTACCTAGAGAGGTAAGCTGGTACCAGCCCAGGAAAAGCCTAAAATTTCAAGGAGCCTATAGTTTATCCAGAAGCAGTGAGGAATCACCGAACAGTTTCAAGCAGGGCACCGCTAGGAAAGTTGGTGTTTTGGAAAGATCACTTTAGCCACTGTTCAGAGCATGGAGTTGAGGTTACTCCCTGCTGAAGCAATTCTTTGCATCCCATCGCTCTTACAAAAAAGCCAAACTCCTTAATAGGGCTCACAAGTCCTTGCTCAATTGGTTCCAACGTTCCTATCCAGTTTCAACTCCATCTCTATGTCCTGGGGTCTTTCAATTCCAGTCACAGTGGGCTTTCTTCCACTTCTTCCGAGGGACCAAGCTCTTGTTTCTACTTGTTCTAGAACTCCAAAGGGGTTGTTTTCTCTGCCTAGGTAGGACTCATCCATCTCTGGCTAATTTATGCCTCTCATTCAGATTTCAGCCTAAACTTCACTTTCTCAAGAATGTGTTGCTTTATCTCTTGACTAAATTAAGCCCCACCCCCACTACACACTGGACAACCCCATTACACCCTGAGGTGTACATTACATTACACTTCTCCTCTCTTTACACTTTTATTCAATGCCAGTCTTTCCCATCAAATTGAACTTCTCCTTCCCACCTCTCATATTAATCATGGTAGCCAATCACCTAGCCTCCTTCTGGCTTAGTGTATGACTCAGTCATTGTATACTGAATAAATGAATGATGGCAAGAGACAGTTAGGAGGTATGTATGAACTAAGGAGGTAGAAAGAAAGGATGGATTTGAGTCTTAAGTGCTCAGAGTGACCGGACTTGGAAATTAACTGAAAACAAGGGGAAAGAGTTGGGGGAAAGGGCAGGCCCTTCTGTGTCTGGCTCCCCATTGCATTGCATGAGCATGGTGTGGTCCCTGGTCCCTGGTAGAACACCCAGTAAATGTATGTGTCAAATGAATGAGGTTGGATGAGTGAAGGCCATTGCTGAGGTTTCCAGCTTGGTCTAGTGTGCAGTTCTGTTCCCTGAGACAGAAAATATGAGTCAATTGCTTGTACAGTCAGGGCTTCAAATAGCATTACTCAGCTGTTTGCTTTCAAAGAGACTGCACAAGTATTCAAAATGACCTGCTATCAATAGAAAGGAAAACAGAGTTTGAGTGGGTGTGAAGTATTACTGGGCTGTATTCAACTTACTGTTTATATTAGTATTCTAATTTAAATTTTAACCAGTTATTTTCACTAGAGTTATTTCATCTGATTGATTTCAATTTCTAGTAAAGACAAGCTATGATTTTGGGTGGGCTGCTTCTGAACACTGCAGTTGAAAATTGCAACAAAAAAAAATTTCCTTTCTCTTAGAGGGGAAGGATTAGGGAGATTCTTTGAAAACTCCTCTACTGTAACCAGTTGTGCATCTTTTAACTTCAAAAATGTAACACACAGGGTTTCCATTTGAGGTGATGAAAAAGTTCTGGAACTAGATAATGGTGATGGTTGCACAACATTGTAAATGTACTTATGCCACTGAATTGTTTACTTTAAAATTTACATGAATGTAAATTTATGTTATGTATCTTTTAACCACACACACAAAAATTTACTACAAAACAAGAATCAAGAGTCTGACCACCTTATGCAACTTAGATATTTTAGAAATGTAAGATTCACTCCAGTTGTGAGATGCTTTTGAAAAGCACAGCAGCACAATCTGTGGAGATTTTTTCCGGAAACAAGATTTGGAGCCCAGTGTCTGAGAAAGGAGTGAAATTCAGGTTGTGTGTGATATGACTTTGAAAGTAAGAGAAAGAGGGTCTAAGTAATAACAGAAAACATTTGCTTCCCAAGATACGTAAGAAAAGGGCTGTCCTTGATTCTCTTCCTGTCTAATTCTATCTGCTCCTCAAGAGTTGTGTTCTTAGAGAATTTGAACTCCCAATGCAATTCTGTACTTAAGAAACCCAAGGATGTGGTCCTTACAGTAGTTTTCAGCTTTGTCACCAACAAGAACACATTTATTTATTGTTTTCCTTCAGGGATTGCACGTTTGGAACGGTAATGTCTATTAAACAATATCAAACAAACTTACCTTGTTAAATAAAATTAATTCATTTTCTATTTTCTACTTACCAGTAATATAATACATATATTGTATTATATATACACACATCCACCTGTGTCTCTGATTAGCAGGAGGGAGCCAGTGTTACCAGTCAGTTGACAGAACTCCAGTAAAAGCGAAGAATTGACTTTCAGGCTTATCTGCCAGCCTTTTTATCTATAAATACCTTTAGACATTTTAGAACACTGAAAATCCATTAGGTTCTTTAAAATACTGAAAAATAGTTTGGGCATCTCCACAGCTACCTTCCAGGATCTCTAATAAGGAATCACAACTCGAATAATTAGTGTTTATATCAGTGTATTTCAATGGAGAGGAGGCAACCACCTTCATCAGGCTTATTAAAATCACCTCAGGGACTTGTTCAAGCTACACATTTCCCTGAGCCCCTGCAGAGAAACGGATTCACCTTCTGAGTAGGGGCAGGTGGATGGTGATGGTTTTTTCTCTCTTGAGAATTACTACTGCTATAGCGAGATGCTCTTACCGGTGAGAGTATATTTGTACTTTTCAAGTGCATAAAGGCCAAGAATGGAAAGACCCAAACACGGAGTTTTATAGGCCTTCATGTGAGACGTTCACATCAAAACAAATTTCCAATGGCAAATTATTCTCATCGCCTGGACTGAACAACATGGGCTAAGAAACAATACAGAAAGTGCTCTTACAAATTTATGAGAAAAAATATTAACCTTCCAATAAAATATGAGTAACACTAATAGACAATTCATAGGAGGAGTAACTAAAGTTACTAACAAAAATGGAGGAGGGGGCGGAATGTTTCAACCTGACTAGGAACTGAGAAAGGTAAACATGTAAATTGCACTGCAGGCTAGACTTCTGCTTCCAACCCAGGTGGAGCAAACAATGACCAGATTTATCCTCACTCCTGAAGCAACTGAAAAATGGACAAACTATAGGGAATAATGATTTGCAAGACAGTGGACATCCGTCAATGAGGAGAGTGATTCCTGAGAGATGGAGGGAAAATGAGGTGAGCCACGTGATTGCCCAGATTCTGCCTTGACAGATTTTTCAGGCCACAGCCTCCTTGAGTTGAAAGATGGAACAGAGAGTCCAGGAAGACCAAGGCATTTAGAATTTGCAGGGTAGAGTCATGAGATGAAGAAAACTGCACAGGGAGAGAATCCCAGAAATCCGCAGAAGGAGGATCTCCTTCTTTAGCTGAGGACTGATCAGCACATGCATGTAAGGAAACCACCAGAGGGCCGGAGAAAGAGCCCCCTGGAAGGACTGAAGTAGACAGTGCCTGGGGCTCACACATGGCCTGTCCCACCAGCCAGACTGGAAAACCTCATGATTCACTGGATATGGTGGAGTATTCAGAAGGGTCCTGCCTCGCTATTAGGGATTTAGTCCTTGAGAACACTGGTCTGGTCCCACCTAACAAATCTTAGAAGCATGATCCGAAAGGGTCAAACTACTTCCCAGAACAAAGCCCAAGATCATTACATGAATACAAAAATATTTAGTAGCCAGCAAGGTAAGAGTCATAATGTCTAGAATTCAATCAAAAATTTAGACGTGCAAAAAATATATATGACATAATGGGGAGGTAAATTAATCATACAGGTGATTAGTCTAAGACAGATGGTACAATTTGCAGCTAAAGACAATAAAATAACAAGTTATAACTATATTCCATATAATTCCATATAATTGAAAGTTAAATAGAGACATAGAAGACATAAGAAAGACCTATATCACACTTGAGAGGTGAAAACTACAATGTGTGGGAATAAAAGTACACTGGATGAGATGAACAGCAAAGTAAACATTACAGAAGAAAAATATTAGTGAATCTGAAGACACAGCAACAGAAACTTTCCCAAATATAATGAGAGAACAGAGAATCAGAAAAATAAACAGAGCATCAGAGAACCATAGGACAACTTCAAGCAGTCAAATATACATGAAATTGGGTTTCCCTAAGGAGGGGGATAAGGCAGAAAAAAATTTCTGGGATGATGGCCAATTTTTTTGCAAATTTGTTGGAAACCCACAAATCTAAGAATACCAATTAACCACAAGCGCTAGAAACATAAAGAAAACAACAAGGTATATCACAATAAATTTATTCCAAACCAGTGATGAAGAAAATATCTTAAAGTCAGTAAGAGGAAAAAAAGTATCTGATGTGTGGAAGAAGGAACATTTGTATAACAGCAGATATGTCACTGGAAAAAAAAGTACAAGTGAGAAGACAGTAGAACAACATCTTCAAAATACTGAAAGAAAAACACTATTAACCTAGAATTCTATACCTAGAAAAAATACCTTTCAAACACAAAGGCAAATTAAAGACTAAGATATGAAACAATAGAAAAGCTAAAAGAATTAATTAGCAGCAGGCCTGCACTACAAGAAATGTTAAGAAAGGCCTCAGACAGAAAGATTGAAATACAACAGAGTGAGGCGATCTAAAATGGAAACTATTTGGGTAAATGTAAAAGGTTTTTTTGTTATTACTTAAATCTTTTAAAAAAATATAGACTGTTTAAACAAGAATGATAATAATGGAGTATGGGCTTATACCATTTATACAAGTAAAATATAAGGCAACAATAGCACACGAGTTGGAAGAGGGGAAATGGAACTATAATACTATTTCTTACCCTATACATGAAGCACTATATAATACCACTTGAAAGTAGATTGTGATAAGTTAGTAAGAATATGGAAGATTTGAACAATGCCATTACCAACTTGACCTAATTGACATTTCTGGAATATTCCATTAATGTTGTATAATGAAGAGCAATAGAGAGAGCAAATACACATTCTTCTCAAGTACATGTGGAATATTTACCAAAGTAAATCATTTTCTAGGTCACAAAACAAATCTCAACAAATTCAGAGGTGTTCAAAAAGTTTGAAGTCATACTATGTTCTTTGACCACAATGGAATTGAAGTAGAAAACAAAAATACATCCTTGGAAAATCTCCAAATGTATGGAAAATAAATAACACACTTCTAAACAACCCATGGGTCAAAGAAGAAATAAATTGGAAGCTTTGGAAGTATTTTTAGTGAAATGAAAATGAAAATACAACATACCAGAATTCTTAGGATTCCACTAAAGCAGTGCTTGGGAGGGAATATATAGCATTTGTAGTAGTGTTTGGGGAAATATTTTAACCTATATTAAAAAAGAAAAAAATGTCTCTAATTAGTGACCTAAGCTTCAACCTTAAGCAATAAGAAAAAAAGCAAATTAAATCCAAAGTAAGTGGAAGAAAGGAAATAGTAAAGATTGGAGCAGTGATTA
Source organism: Hippopotamus amphibius kiboko (assembly GCF_030028045.1). NCBI lineage: Eukaryota > Metazoa > Chordata > Mammalia > Artiodactyla > Hippopotamidae > Hippopotamus > Hippopotamus amphibius. The sequence continues at coordinate 52,356,502 of NC_080189.1, read as the reverse complement.
ATTGAATAGAAAGTGGAAAAACGATAGAGAAAAATCCATAAAACCAAAAACTAGTTCTTTGAGATCAATAAAATTGATTCACCTCTAACCAAATTGATCAGAAAAAAAAAAAAGTTGCAAATGACTGATATCCAGGAAGATGGTATTTAATACAGAGTCTACAAATACCGAAAGAATAAAAGGAGAATATTATGAACAATTTTAGGCCAATAAATTCAAAAACTTAAATTAAATAGAAAAATTCCTTGATAGATACAAGCTATTAAAGCTTACCAGGAAGAAACAGATAACCTGAATATTCCTCTGTCTATTAAGAGATTATAATTAGAACTTAAAAACATTCACACAAAGAAAACTCTAGGCTCAGATGACTTCTCTAGTTAAATATACCAAACATTTAAGGAAGAAATAACACCAATCCTACACAATTGGTGTAGCATTTAAAGATAGAAAAATTTGGAAATGCAGAAAAGTATATAAAGAACTAATTACTAATAATAATTCTTCCTCTCCCTGGCAGAAGTTAATTACCTCAATACTGAATATTACATTAATACTAAAATTACATTAATACTAAAACCAAAGACATTACAAGAAAAAAAAAAACTATAGACTAATGTGCTTAGTGAACATAGAAGCAAAAATTTATCAAATTGAATCCAATAATTTTTTTAAGAAGGATAATATATCACGACCAAATGGGGTTTTATCCCAGGTATGCAAGATTGGTTTCATATTTTAAAAAGCTTTAATGCAATTCGCCATAAAAAAAATTTTTAAAAAAACTGGAAATAAAACACTTTGATCATCTCAAAAGATATGGAACAAACATATAGACAAAATCCAATATCCACTTCTGATTGAAAAAAAAACTCTCAGCAAATTAAGAATAAAAGAGAATTTCTTCAACCTGATAAAGGGCATCTATTGAAAAACCTAGAGATAAATATCATATTTTATGATGAAAGAGTGAAACAACCTAAATACTCAAAGGAATGATTAAAATAATTACAGTGCATCCATGCAGTAGAGCATTTTGAGGGTATTAAAATTCAGGTATTTAAAATATATTTAGAAGCAAGGAAAATTGTTTATGATATAATGCTGAATGAAAAAAGGCCAATATAAGCACATGATCCAACTGTGTTAAATACAGAGAGAGAGAGAATAAAATCAAAAGGAAATATTATACACATGTTAATAGTGATTAACTTCTGCCAGGGAAAGGAAAAATGATATTATTAGTAATTAGTTCTGTATATACTTTTCTGCATTTCCAAATTTTTCTATCTTTAAAGTTAGAAAAATTAATGTTACTAAATTGTAAGAAAAAAATAACAAATAGTAAAGTGGGAAAAGAAAAATAGAGAAATTTAATGACTCCAAATTTCTATCTTCTATCAATTTCCCTCAGCCTCTTCCAATATTCACAACTGGATATAGCTTCTCAGGTAGCTACAGATACTAAAATTTAAGAGGTCCAAAATTAAGCTCATGATCTTGTTTAATACAGTTACCAATTCATTAATTTATGTATTCAACAAATATATTGAATGTGTACTATGCGTTGGACCTGTAGTAGGCAGTGAACATCCAGCAACAAACAAGATGTGGACCCGGCCTTCAAGAATCCTCTGACATTGCGATGGGGATAGACAGTCACACTTGTATAGTAGAGTAAAATATAAGTGTTATATAATGGGAATATGAACAAGGCGCCACAAAACTATAGAAGAAAAACAGTTAACCTAGCCTTTGGTGGTCAGAAAAGTCTTTCTGTAGCAGAGAATATATAAACTGAGTCACAAAGCAGGAGAAAAATTAGGCAGGTAGCATGTGGTAACTTATGCTCCAGGACGAGATCTGTTGGTACAAAGACCAAGAGGCAAACTCAGAGAACTGCAAGCAAACACTTGAAAGTACAGAATCCTGATCATGAAAATCCTTGAAAATAATCAAGGAATTGGGACTTTATTCTGTGGCAATGAGAAACAATTACAGGGTTTTCACTAGCACCAAGTACCCATACATTGATGCAGTTATAGATTCTGAGAAGCAGTTATAGATTCTTCCTCTCCTTCTAACACCTAACTATTTTTCAGAGTCCTTTAAGTACGGCTAGATGGCACATAAATGGGTACAAGTTATCAGTGAGAAGTGTGCCACCATGACTGGCCTCTGCCATGGTGAGGCTGATGGTAATTGTGCCACAGATCTGTAATGTCACCGCCTGTTTTGGGGCACCCATCCCTGTTGATCACATTAACCTCTGATGCATTCAACTTTATAATAGCTCTCTTGCTTGACAGTCTATTGTGAAATAAGAGAGAAAAGTTCTCCCCTCCATGTGATGCTTTAGTGGGAGAGAGAGTTGTCCTCACAGCAGGGTGGTCCAAAGATGTCACAGAATTTAGTAAGACTTTTATTTGTTTGTTCACATAGCCATTTGTTCCTGGGAAGCACTCCCACCACAGAGCGTGTGGATCAGAAAAGTTGCAAACAATACCTATCATGTTTCCAGCACAAGTGGTTGTTCTCAAATGCTTAGAACCTACTGTGGAGTCTGCATGTTTATCCCAGACTCTTTCTTCCATCAGGTGACTTGCTCTTAGGGAATCTCTTCCTCATTTTGATTTGGCTTGTTTTAGACATCCAGAGTCTACCATATGGGATATATCTGAATGCCACTTGCAGAAGCCCTCTAAATTCCTTCCCTAGCAGTTTCCCCAGGCCTATTGATCCCTATTCTCTTGGATCAATAGAGCTAGAAATTGGGAGTGGAGGGGACTCTCCTTGATCCATCCACCAGCCGCATCTATGTCTCAGCTGTGGCCCAACCAGAACACAAGTTGATCCTTACACAGTGAAAAGCATAAAAGTTACAGATCAAATGCTAATAATAGACATCTCTGCACAGTGGAATTCAGGGTGATTCTTTTTCCTAGTTTCGTCTTTTCGTTTTCTAAGTTATTTCTCAAAGACCATAATTACTTGTGTAAGAAATTTCATGAAAATAAGTAAGTACTACTATGATCAACAAGCAAAGGGCAGGGGGCTCTCACATAAGTTAGAAGGGAGTGCCTTTTCTTTGACAGCCATTGGGCAACAGCAGTCAAATCTTTGCCATGCTCTATGACCATCCATTTATCCTGCAGATATATTCCCATAAAACTATACAAATAGATGCACAGGGATGTTCAAGGCAGCATTGTTTGCAACAGCAGATAACTGCAAACATTCTAAATGGTCATCGACATAGAAATGATTAAGTAGATTTGGATACATCTATATCAGGGATGCGGTGCTAAAAATTAGGAAGGAGATCTCTATCTACTGATTTGTATTGTATTCAAGATGTATTGAGAAAAGGTAGGCTGCAGAATAATTGTACATGTGTGATACCACTTGAGGAGAAAGATGGGTAGGTGAATGAATAGATAGGTTGATAGGTGACAGATGATAGATATATAGATAGATAATTTGAATATGCATAGCAAATGTCTGGAAGAATTCAGAAGGGTGCTGTGACATCTTGTACTTTTTATACTGTGACTCATTTGTACTCACCCTATGAACCCTGAGTTCAGGCCAATACTCTCCAAGACACCAGGTCTTTTCATGGACACTTACACATGCTGTTTCTTCTACCTGAAGTGCCTCCCCTCTCCTCCATCTTCTCACAAACTCCTTCTTTTCCAATAAGGGTCCAGCTCCATGTCACCTCTTCAAGATACTGTCTTCAAACCTCCTACGCTGCTTTCATTATGTGTTAGCACTTTCCACATTTTAGTGTCTTTTTTTTTTAAACATGCCCGTTTCCCTCGCTAAAAGGGAAGCTTCTCAAAACAGGAAGACCATGACTTTTATTTCAGAATCTAGATTTGTATTTCAGAATCTAAAGCCGTGCCTTGTACCTAATAAATACCTGCAAAATGTTTGCTGTTAAAAAAAAAGGAATGACCTTTCTAAATATGAAAGTCTAACCTCCTAGAAAAAAAGGAATTAGTCTCAGCATCCTAATCTGTTTATAAATCTGGAATTTCTTTTGAAATAAATGCCTAAGGAAAAAAAAATCCTGCAAGTCAGGAAGATATTGGGGTCTAATATTATTGAAGTAAGGTTTAATCAAAATGGATGCTTTAAAAAAATGGATGCTTTAAATTAAGTGAATATCTTGAGTAAATGTTCAGACTTAGTCATTACTTTAAAGAAACTATTCTGTGTTAAATCTCAAGAATCATTTTCCATTTCAGCTAATTTCTCAACTTTTATTTATATAAGATAAAGATACAAATGACTGGACTTCATTGGCATTTATCATTTCTAGCTTTAGATCTTATTTTTAAAAGAAGCATATAATCACAGCATTGGTTAAAGGCTGTATATCCTGTGATCCTTTTTTTTTAATGTTGAAATTTCTATTCTTGTCTTGTTCTCTACTGTAGTTCAGATATTAGGAAAGGGTGAGGAAAGGAGCAAAATTTGATTGGCAGCAAACACGAATGTTAACCAACTCTCCCCAAAGCAACTATAGTCAAATGTGAAAGATGATATAAATCATAATAGAAAGTGAAAATCAGTCAGTTTCCACATATGGTATGTGCTGCTTGGTTTCCTGAATGCAGGAAGTGTTGGGGTGATTGATGGGTCTGTGTTGTGTGTTGTGTGGATCAGAGTGGAGTGTCTCAGTCACCTCTGGCTTTTACAAATCACAGTGGAATCCTTTTGTAATGCTAATAACGCAGTGATACAAATGAATGACAATATGTCCTAAGATTTCCATGGACAGTTGTGATTTCATATATTTTGTCCTATTGACCCATGAATATATCTTTCATACCATATGTCCCAACTTTTATTTCTGAGAACATGGCTTAGTAGAGTTATAAACTAAGTTGTTAATAATTTATGAAGGATATTGTTTTGTTTGGGGAGATAAGATTAGATCTGTTCTATTAAATCTTCTAAATAAACTGTGGAACTCTTCTGTTTTAAAAAGTGACCTTCATGGAAGAGATGGACTGTGCACAGAAGACAGTCGCTCCTCATCACAGCATATACCCTTAGTATTTAGTACCATTCCTTACACAAAATAGATTTTTAGTAAGGATTGTTGGATTAATTAAAAGACTGGAATTAAGGAGAAATGTCTCAAAGCCACAAAGAGAAATTAATCTTTTCTTCTAATACTACTCTAATATGGCATTTGCTGAGAGGTGATGATTTTCTGGGGTTGTCACACATCTACTAGGACTTAGGCATTTGGTCCTGCTCAACTCATTTCAAAGCCAGCAGAGAAGTGCTTGGAATTTCAACATACCAACACCCACAAACTCTGCCACCCACTGCCCACCCCGCTCACAGGGCCTCAAATAATTTCTTTGATACTCCGTCCGTTTGTTTTTGTGGCATTTGTCCTAGAAATTAAAAAGTTCTTTGTTCATGCTTTTGATTTCAAAATTCAAATGTCTGGAATGAGGAAAAATATTGCTGAAAACAAACTTTCTATGCTTTGTCCCTAAATAACCCAGAGATTAAACAGAATCAGCCAAATGTGGCATTTGACTTGTCATTTCTTACAGAGAGATTATAAACTTCCTATGAGTTTTGGAAATTAAGAACATTTTGGAGTGAAGATGTGTAATTGAATTTTTTAACTTTCTATCATGGTATGCAGATTTGAAAAGTGTTTCACACAGCAGCCACGGGGGATCTCTTTAAAAATCTGATCACAGCTCTCCACTGCTTAAAGCTTTTCAGTGGTTTTCCATTGACCCTACAAAAGTCTCAACTTCTCCCTGCAGCCTTGAAAGCCTTGTGTGTCCCATCCCCACCCAATTCTCTGGTCTCATCTTACACCCTTTCTCCCCAGCCCATGCACCCAGCCAGAGAAACATCTTGCTGTTAGACATTCCTCCACTAGAACCTTCTCACATGCTCCTTCCCAGCCTGCAACACTTTTTATGCAGCCAACACCACCTCCAGCCACCTTCACACCTTTCCCTGGCTGACTACTCAGCCTTCACCTCCTCACATAAAACGCTTTTGTTTCCATAGATTAGCAGTTCCCAAAGCATCTAGAAGTTTCCCTTCACAATTTCTATAACATCTGTCTTCCTCACTGAATCAAATATTCTCTGAAACTGGGGACTGTGCCTAACCTTGGCATTAGGGTGTCTTTAACTCAAGCAAAGTGCTCAGCACATAGTAGCGTAACAATGAATGAGACAATATTGCTGCAGATGAAATACTAGAAATAATCAGGGTTTGGATGTGATACATCTATGTTTTAATCTAGATCTAAGTGACAGACAAACAGTAAATAAGCTTTTTTATCTGCCCATGACTCAATGCGTAAAGTCACAATTGACTGAAAGGGGCTAAAAGCCTTGAAGCTGTGGGAAAAAAAAAAAAAGAAGAAGAAGCCAAAATAAAAGAATAAAATCCTCCTTTTAAAAATATTTAGCCATTGTCTACCTGCTGAGAACCCATAGACTTCAGCATTGTTTTTTAGTTTTTATTTAAGTTCATGATGAGCTTAGTCACTTTAAATATTTCCATATTTGGGGGATGAAGGAGAGGAGAGGAGTAAGAACTTTCAAAGTGAATGTTGAGTCTGACTCACCTTGAACCAAAGACCACTAGGTCTGCTGGGGACACAGCAGCCACACGTCTCTCTATTGGATATGGCCTCATCCACGGCTCTTGCAGAAAGCGGTAAATCTACCTGCTAATCTGTGCACTCCTAGGGCAGGAAGGGTTGGGACATTTGGTCTTTGTATCCAAGAGGACATGGCAAATGCTTGGGGAATATTTTTTTACTATACTGTACATCTGTTTCTTAATTTAAAAAGTATATATAGCTTGTGTGAGTAATGTATATATAAAACATATATATCTGTATGTATACCTTATATAGATATAGTAACAGTTTATCAAGATAGAATTCACAAACGGTACAATAGATCTATTTAAAGTATATAATTCAAAGGTTTTTAGTATCTTCATAGAGTTGTGCAACAAGCATCACAATCAACTTTAGAATATTTTCATCACCCTACAAAGCAACCTTGTATAGATTAGCAGTCACTTCCCACTCATTTTCAAAACCCCAGCCCTAAGCAGCCATTAACTGACTTTTGGTCTCTATAGATTTGCCCATTCTGGACATTTCATATAAATGGAATCATTCAATATTGTGTACTTTGTGACTGGCTTCTTTCATTTAGCACAATGTTTCATGATCTATCCATGTGCTAGCATGTATTAGTACTTCATTGTTTTTATAGCTGAATAGTAGTTCATTGCATGGATATGCCACATTATATTTACGCATTCATCAACTTATAGCCATTTGGGTTGTTTCACTTTTTGGCTATTATGAACAATGCCACTCTGAACATTCATGCACATGTTTTTGTGTGGATGTATATTTTTAACATCTCTTGGGTATATGCCCAGGGGTAGAATTGCTGGGTTATATGGTAATTCTATGCTTAACCTTTTGAGCAACTGCCAAACTTTTCCGAAATAGCTTCACCATTTTACATTTCCACCAGTTGTGTAGGAAGAATCTAATTTTTCTGCATCTTCACCAACACTTGCTATTGCCTGTCTTTTTGATTGCAGGCATTTTACTCAGCCTTAAGTAGTATCTCATTGTAGTTTTGATTGTTTTTTTTTTCCTGACGGCTAATAATGTTAAGCATCTTTTGGCTTTTGGCCATTTGGATATCTTTTTGGATATAGCTGTTCAGACCCATTGCCTATTTTTTAACTAGGTAATCTTTTTATTGTGGAGATGTAAGAGTTCTTTATATATTCTATATACTAGTCTTTTATCAGCTACACTATTTGTAAATATTTCCTCCCCTTTTTTTCACTTACTTGATGGTATCCTTTGAAGCACAAAAGGTTTTAATTTTGATGAAATCCAATTTATCAATTTTTTTTTATCACTTATGCTTTTGAGGTCATATTTAACAAGACTTTGCCTGACCCAAGGTCACAAACTTTTGCTTCTAGCTTTTCCTCTTAAGAGTTTTTTTGGGGTTTTTTTGTTTTTATTTTTGTTTTAGCCTTACATTTAGGTATTTGACCCATTTTAATTTTGTGTATGGTGTAAGAAAGGGGTACAATTTTGTTCTTTTACCTGTGGATATCTAGTTTTACCAGTACCATTTGTTGAAAAGACTATTTTTCACCATTGGATTGTCTTGGTACTCTTGTTGAAAATGAATTGACCACAATGTGAAGGTGTATTTCAGTACTCTCAGTTCTATTCCATTGATCTATGTATTATCCTTATGCCAGTACCACGTCTTGATTACTATAGCTTTGTAATAAGTTTTGAAGTCAGAGAATGTGAATTCTTCAACTTTGTTTTCCTTTTTCAAGATTGTTTTGGATATTCTGAATCCCTTGCATTTTTGTGTGAACTTTAGGATCAGCTTCCAATTTCTGTAAGAGTTCATTTTGAATTTTGGGAGGAGTTACATAGAATCCACAGGTCAATTTGGGAGAACTGACATCTTAGCAGTATTAAGTCTTCTGCTCTGTGAACATGGAATGTCTTTCCACTTATTTAGGTCTTCTTTAATTTATTTCCATAATGTTTTGTAGCTTTTAGCATGTAAGTTCATATTGTGCATTTCTTTTGTTAAATATATTCCTAAGTATTTTATTCTTTTCCATTGTACTGTAGAGAATGTGGTTTTCTTGTTTTCTTTGGTTTTATTTCAACTGTTGTATAGGAGGAAACTGGAATATAAAACCAAGCATAGAATGGTGTTATTGAGTTCTAAAATTTTATATGATTTTTTAGTGTCCAAAAATGTATGCCCTCATAAAAAATAAAAATAAAACTCACTGAAACTAAATACATTACTCAATGAGAGGAACAGAACCACCAGAAAAGACCAATTTTTCTTATTATTAGATAAGATCTTGGAATTCTAGAGACTAGTTCACAAAAATTAAAAGAGGCCCTGAATTAATGATTCAGAGATAGAATGGGCCACCTCAGGAATGATGACTCAAGAAGAATGTTTAGAGACAATAAGTCTTTTTCAACTTCTAGATTCTACCCTATTCATTAGCATGACCTGAACAAGTATTTCCCTGGACCCCAAATAAATCCTCTACAAAATAAGAGGATTGGACCAAGAGGTCACTAAAGTCCCCTCTAGTAATGTTCCCTGCTCTTTACTTTGTTAAATTTAAATCACAAAAAATTAATGGCAAATGGTAATTTCTCCCCCAAAATAGGCACACTCTGCCTAAAAAAAGCACTGTGCACAAAGGGTTTTTCTTGCTGAAGGTTATATACTAATACTTTCCATTACATATCATGCATATAGTCAAAATCCATAAATATATTTTGGCCTTCTTTCCTAATTTTTATGTACATCTTCTACAAACTTCATGTATTTATCCTGAGCACCAATGTTATATCCCCTTCTCTATTGCTCATTTTAGTGTTTAAATATCTTCGTTGGCCAGCCTGGCCCCTGACTGTTTTCCAATTCAGAGCATCCTGTGGGGAAGGCAGGGTGGACTACTGCCTAAGTACTGATAGTAAACTGTGATGTCTAGCAGATAGAGATAGTCTCCTTAGTTCCTTACGTCCCTCACTTGTTTACCAACTCCAAAAAATACTTACAAAGGACTGAGATAACATTGAATACAAACAGGAAACATGTTTGACTTTAAATTTATAATTAACTGAAAGTGCATTTATGTGAAATCCTTTAAAACTATAAAGTAAAATAAAAATAGTTATTAAAGTATAATAATTTTTAACCATTAAATGTAGACACACTGAGCATCCGACATGAAAGGCAGTGAAAACAAACAGCAAAGAGGCGGCAGAATGGACATCTATGTGATTGGGGCAGGGGGAGTTGTGGAAGTAGGCAAAATATACAGGCTGAGGGTCCTAAAGATAATCTTTGACTAAGAAACCAATTTGCCTAGGAGACTAGATAGATAAATAGGTAGGTAGGTAGGTAAATAGATGGATGGATGGATAGATAGAATCTCCTAAGCAAATTGGTAAATTTAAATTATATTATATTATTTGGATAACAGTAGGAACTGTGGAGCCCTTTCCTTGGACTTTAGAAATGACAGTGTGCTACTTAAGCAGTAGTCTGCCCTGCCTTTCCCGAAAGATGTTCTGAAAATGAAAATAGTCAGGGCCAATTTAGATACCAGAAGTATTTAAATGCTAAAATAAGCAATAAGAAAGGATACACACACACACACACACACACACACACACACATACATATACATGTATCCTTTATTTATAGATACATATTTCATGAAGATAATACAAGGGTGAGTCAAAAATTATCTGCACTCTGGTTATATTAAAACTTCTGTTGGCTGCACTGTCTTATCACCGCTTTCCATTCAAGGCTACAGTCTCCCCAGTCCCACTGATCCCCAGGTGTGAATGTGTTATGTCAATTCATTTGTAACTGCAGTGCGAGCCAAAATGGATGCCCCACTTGTGATTTGCACAAAAGAAGAGCAGCGTGCAGTGATTCTTTTTTGTGGTCTGAGGGTGTACCTGGTGCTGTTATTTATTGAAGACTTTGCAGTACAGAGAAAGTGTAATTTTGTTTGTTTGTTTTGTTTGTTTCTCTCTTTTTTTAAGAACCTTTATTGAGATACAGTTAACAAACAATAAACAACATATATTTAGAGTGTACAATTTGGTATCCCAATCTCCCAATTCATTCCCTCCCAACTCTCCCCACTTTCCCCACTTGGTGTCCATATGTTTGTTCTCTACATCTGTGTCTCTATTTCTGCCTTGCATTTCCTCTTTCATAGTTGTTAGCATTTGCCTTATGTATTGAGGTGCTCCTATATTGGGGGCATATATATTTATAATTGTTATCTTCTCTTCTTGGATGGATCCCTTGATCTTTATGTAATGTCCTTTCTTGTCTCTTGTAACATTTTTTATTTTAAAGTCTATTTTATCTGAGTATTGCTACTCCAGCTTTCTTCTGATTTCCATTTGCATGGAATATCTTTTTCCATCCCCTCACTTTCAGTCTGTATGTGTCCCTAGGTCTGAAGTGGGTCTCTTGTAGGCAGCATATATATACGGGTCTTGTTTTTGTATCCATTCAGCCAGTCTGCGTCTTTTGGTTGGTGCATTTAGTCCATTTACATTCAAGGTAATTATCAATTTGTATGTTCCTATTACCATTTTCTTCATTGTTTTGTTTTTGTTTTTATAGGTCCTTTTCTTCTCTTATGTTTCCCGCTTAGAGAAGTTCCTTTAGCATTTGTTGTAGGGCTGGTTTGGTGGTGCTGAATTCTCTTAGCTGTTGCTTGTCTGTAAAGCTTTCGATTTCTCCATCAAATCTGAATGAGATCCTTGCTGGGTAGAGTATTATTCTTGATTGTGGGTTCTTCCTTTTCATCACTTTAAATATATTGTGCCACTCCCTTCTGGCTTGCAGAGTTTCTGCTGAGACATCAGCTGTTAACCTGATGGGAGTTCCCCTGTATGTTATTTGTTGTTTTTCCCTTGTTGCTTTTAATAACTTTTCTGTGTCTTTAATTTTTGTCAATTTGACTACTATATGTCTTGGTGTGTTTCTCCTTAGGTTTATCCTACCTGGGACTCTCTGTGCTTCCTGAACTTGGGTAGCTATTTCCTTTCCCATGTTAGGGAAGTTTTCAACTATAATCTCTTCCAATATTTTCTCGGGTCCTTTCTCTCTCTCTTCTCCTTCTGGGACCCCATAATGCGAATGTTGGTGCGCTTAACATTGTCCCAGCGGTCTCTTAGGCTGTCTTCAGTTCTTTTCATTCTCTTTTCTTTATTCTTTTCCACATCAGTGATTATCACCAGTCTGTCTTCCAGGTCACTTATTCGCCCTTCTGCCTCAGTTAATCTGCTATTGGTTCCTTCTAGTGTACTTTTCATTTCAGTTATTGTGTTGCATATCTCTGTTTGTTTGCTCTTTAATTCTTCTAGGTCTTTGGTAAACTTTTCGATCTTTGCATCCAGTCTTTTTTCAAAGTCCTGGATCATCGTCACCATCATTATTCTGAATTCTTTTTCTGGAAGGGTGCCTATCTCCTCTTCATTTAGTTGTTTTTCTAGGGTTTTATCCTGTCCCTTCATCTGGTACAAAGTCCTGTGCTTTTTCATTTTCTCTTTTTGTGGCTGTGGTTTTCAGTTCCACAAGACAGAATACTGCTGATACTGCTTGATACAGCTGTCTGCCCTCTTGTGGAGGAAGCTATCTAGGAGGCTCCTGGGTACTTCCTGATGGGAGGGACTGATGGTGGGTAGGGTTGGGTGGGCAGAGCTCAGTGAAACTTTAATCTGCCTGTCTGCCAATGGGTGGGGCTGTGTTCCCACCCTGTTGGTCGTTTGGCCTGAGGCCACCTAGCACTGGTGCCCACAGGCTCTTTGGTGGGGCTAATGGCAGACTCTGGGAGGGCTCACACCAATGAGTACTTCCCAGAACCCCTGCCGCCAGTGCCCCTGTCTCCTCGGTGAGCCACAGCCACCCCCCACCTCTGCAGGCAACCCCCCAACACCAGCAGGTAGGTCTGGTTCAGTCTCCTATGGGGTCACTGCTCCTTCCGCCGGGTCCTGGTGAACAGACTTTTTTGTGTTCCCTCCAAGAGTGGTGTCTCTGTTTCCCCCAGTCCTGTGGAGGTCCTGCAATTAAATCCCACTGGCTTTCAAAGTCTGATTCTCTGGGGATTCCTCCTCCCGTTGCTGGACTCCCAGGTTGGGAAGCCTGACGTGGGGCTCAGAACCCACACTTTAGTGGGTGGACTTCTGTGGTATAACTGTTCTCCAGTTTGTGAGTCACCCACCCAGCATTTATGGGATTTGATTTTAATGCGATTGCGCCCCTCCTACCATCTCATTGCGGCTTCTCCTTTGTCTCTGAATGTGGGGTTTCTTTTATGGTGAGTTCCAGTGTCTTTCTGATGATGATTGTTCAGCAGTTAGTTGTAATTCCAGTGCTGTTGCAAGAAGGAGTGAGCCCACGTCCTCCTACTCTGCCATCTTGATCCTGTCTCTCAGAAAGTGTAATTTTGTCATGAAGAAGTGTGTATGAATGGGTAGAGATGTTTATTGAAGAGCTGAAGCCTAAACTTTGGATTAAACGCAGAGGACTGCTATCCAAGGGCGTTGTGATCTTGCATGACAGTGCACGTCCGAACACTTCTGCCCACACTGTTGACACTGCAAAAACTTCGTTTGGAGATGTTAAAACATCCTCCCTATAGTCCTGATCTTGCTCCATTGGACTTTCACCTGTTTGGTCCCCTGAAAGCAGCCCTGCAAGGACAAAGATTCACTACTGATGAAGAAGCGAAGACAGTGGTGCATTCGTGTCTCACTGCTCAACCTAAAACATTTTTTAATAAGGGAATATGAAAGCTTGTTGACAGACGGGCAAAGTCAATTGAAAAGCAAGGAGATTATTTCAAAAAATGATATATTTCCTAAAAGTTAATTAAAATAAATTCTACAGCCAGAGTGCGGATAATTTTTGACTCACCCTTGTATTTATGATTATTATATGCAAGGCACTATTCTTGACCCTGGGTGTATAGCAGTAAACAAAACAGAGAGATTATTATATTATATTATATTATATTATATTATATTATATTATATTATATTAGTTACATTATATTAGGAGTATAATGTTAGATTTTACTGACCATACACCTAGCACAGTGAAAAGCACACAGGATATGCTTACATCTTCTGATTCTAATGTGAAACATTATCTGTATCAGTCAGGGCTTGGTGAGGGGAGCACAGGTCCCTGAATATTATGGAAGAAGCGACTTCACAGAATTAACCTAATACAATTGTGATGAGCTGGGGTAATGAAGGCCTCGTGGTGGATTTGGATTCACTAAGCAGTTAGTCCAAGACACCAGACTCCTGGCCAAGAAGGGGAGCTGACCAGAAGCTATTGCCTTTGTGCAGCTATCACCTCTGCAGGTTTTAATCAGACTCTGGTGATGGTCCTAGGGTAGCTGTTGGTCAGCAGTTGGAAAGAGAACCTGGACCAACTGAAATTGGCCAGGCACTTTCACATCAATCCATCACTGATCCAACCATGACACCAGCAAAGAGTAAAGGCCACTCCATCACTTCTGCTTTCCAACCTTGTGCAACTTAACCAGGTTGACACAGCACAAAACACTACACTGGCCATACATCTATACAAACACAGTATGATGTATAAATGTATCCCAGGGTGGTCTTCATGATTCCTACCTCCAGGTGTCCACACTTCTGTATAACACCCTCCACCTGAGTGCAGGTGGAACCTGTGACTTGCTTCTAATCAATAAAATACGACAAAGGTGATAGTCATCACTCCTGTGACTATGTTATGAAAGACAGTCTTAGCAGGCTGGAGTGAGAGAGACTCTCCAGCTGGACTTGGAGTAGCAAACAGCCATATGTTATGAACTACCTGTGCGATCATCCCTTGGAAGGAGCGGTAAATCACGAAAGAAAAGTCAATCATAGGCATCACACATTCTCACTTTTCAGCTTCTAATTGCACCTTTCTTGTTTCATCCTAGTACAGGGTTTTTCATTCTTGGCGCTATTGACATTTCAGGCTGGAGAATTTTGCATGTGGGGAGCTGTCCTGTGTATTGTAGGAGGTGCAGCAGCATCTCTGGCTTCTACAAACTAATACTGTTATTACTCACCACTCTCCCCCAATTATGACGACCAAAAATGTCTCCAGACATTGCCAAACATACCCTGAGGGGTAAACTTGCTCTGCTTGGTAACTACTATTCTAGTATAAGAGCTACTACAGCACTAAGCTCTGTGTAGCCAAAGGGAAATCTTAAAGAGAAAGATAAGCCTTGGGCACATTTAATTCACACACTAGAAAATCTATTTTCTAACCACACACCCTCGAAAGTCAAAGCTGGTTCTTGCAGCTGTAGGTCCAATACCTTTTTCATTTTACTTGCCAGCAGATAATGAAGGAAGTGCTTAAGTGAACACATGACAGGTAAAACTTGTTTGGGAGAGAAAACTTTATATTTTTAACAATGCATGTGGAAGCATTTGACTCAGCCATTAAATAGCACAGTGTAGATGTAAGTTCTATTCAAACAGCTCCTGTTCTGTGGGAGAATCTATGAAAAGACAGACCTTGGGAAACTTTTTATAAACAACTAATTATACAGTAGATCTTTCTGAAATATTTGCTTGGGGTTCCAGAATCTGTTTTCATCATTATATTTTGGCATAAGCTGTCATGCTCTGTAAAGTACCATGGCCCAGGTAGTATTATAGGATATTAGTGTTAATATGAAATCCTGTAAGTGGCACTACTTGAGCATAGAATTATTTTGAAACAGATGCCCTAGATACAGTGCTAGTAGCATAACAAGCCCTCTGGTAACAAGAGCTTTTTTTAAAATTAAGTTGACCAAAGTATGAATGAATGAGTGAATTAATTCATTCTTGCAGCCTGCCTTTATTGAGAAACTACTGCACATCAGGCACTGTTATCATCGCTAGAGACATAATAGATAAGGGGAGAGATTTAATGGCTAGGGTTTCAGAAATGATAGGCTCCTTGTTTCAGGGAAGAGACCAAAGAATAGATGAATGAATAGATGTGGTATTATGATAACAGCATGCATAGGGCACTGGGTAGCAGGGAGAGAAGACACCTAACTCAGCATGGAGATCACCAAAGCTTCCAGTCAGAAGTAAAGAATTTATTTGCATCTGTCAAATGAAGGAATTAGAAACGTATGCGCCAGTAGAATAACATGAGTGAACTTGAGAACTATGATCCAAATGGTGTATCCAAGCTGTCAGAAATGAGGCTGGGTGGGCAGGAAGGGCCAGGTGATAGCATGCTGAGAAATTTTAACTACATCCTGAGGTGATGGGAACCACTCTGGATTTCATGCCAGGCTGTGACATGCTGGCAATTTACATTTCCAGAATAACCAGTCTCTGATTGGGGCACGGACAGGACCTGGACAAATCCTGAGGCAGGAAGACCGTTAGGCAGCTAAGGCACAAGTAATGTCAAAGATATTCATCAAATCTAGCACAGAGGGAGCAGCAATGAAGAAGAGAGGATTTGGACAAGTTCTCACCTCTTCAGGGGTGGGTCTGTAAGACCCTCCCTCTCAGAAAGGGAAAAAAAGGCAGAAAGAATTAGCCTATTTGGGTTCTACAGGAGGCAATACCCATATAAAACAGTCCTAAACATCTTAAGTACTTAGAAATAACACATCTAGAACACCTACCTAAATGTCTTAAATAATTACTCATATAGTATAGAGTACAAATTTACTACTCCCATAGGAAAAGATGTCGTTTGGAACACATTCATTAAAAAGGAATTATCATACTTTACAAAGTTAATCTGTCTGTGATTGTCAAATGTTGCCCTTTCTCTGAGGAAAATCACCAATGTAGACATGCATGTAAACCACACCTCATTTTTCTCTGCTAGGTCTAGTCTGTAGACATCATTCAGTATCGCAAACAATAAGTAATCTATTTTCTACGTTCGTGCTGAATAAAAACTGTTGGATTCAATTATATTTCAAGAGGCAGAGCAATAACACATAAATGGGGAAAGTAGCAAGATATTCAAACGAGTAGGCAAGCACAACTTTTCAGGAATATATTTATTGTGGATGTCATGGTGCTCTTCTGCTACAATAAAAATGTTGTTTAGGTGTGTCATGCTACAGCCTTGGCACCAGTTTGTAATTTTAAGCGAAGACTTATTCCTCACCCATTTTAGGCCCAAGAAATTGACTCATTTTAAAATGATGGGAAGCAGAGATAGAATGTAACAGCCTTGCTTATGTAAATATAGCCCTGAAAGCTTCAAGCATTTAGAGTTGGTTTGCCCAGAAACCACAAGAACTATGTTTACCAGCACCTAAGTCATTCAAAATGAAATGCATTCTAGATCAAGCCTGAACTGGCAGAATTGCCCCCAATTGTTTCTATTTTTAAGTTATCTAAGCTGATCTAAAGTTTAAATACATTTTCAAGCTTAATTAAATGAAACACTTAAATCATACAAGCATTTAATACTGAGTTGGAAATTGAAAAACAGATACCATGAAATCCCTAGGTAGAAAGAAAAATGTAGCAACATCTGCGAGTCCCATTTCTCTATCACTTGGGACGGGTGTTTTTATAAAGATCCAAATCTTTAAATAACCAAATGCCTCTGAAATGATTTTTTTTTAACTTTTTGCAGAGTATTGCTGATTGGTGGAAAGGCCCAAAGATCCTTACACAGCTGTTGTCAAAGAATGATTTGTGAAGGCATCAGGAGGAGGCAGTACCCACCACAGGTGTTCCAGTTATCACTTCCCGGAACTTGGAAACTCTGGGAAGGTAGGAGAGCACCTAACTCATGGGGCTGTGCCAGCATCCAAAGAGTGCTTGCTAATTTGGTATGAATTTTACAGGGATCCGTTTATGAAGATTTTTCTCCCTGACATTTAGCGGTGCTGTTTTATAGTCATCAAAAAGGAAAGTGATTTTAATAAGTTATAGGAAAATTAGAGCATGGTGCCTTGCACTCACTCAACGCACATTGCTGAATGAATTAATACCTGAGAGTGCCCCCCCCCCAATAAAGCTTAAGAAACAGAATTTGAAAACTGTAAGAAGCCTTAAAGATCATCTATCTTGGCATCCCATGGCACCCACACAAACCCAATTTTACAGATGAATAAACTGAGACCTGGGGACTTTAAATAATTTGGCCAAGGTCATACGGTTAATTTAGTAGTGAGAACAAGAGACGCCAAACAAATAAGAGGATATTCATTTGTTTGCTCTCTCACTAGGGAGTCAGCTAACTTATTTACCTCTATAGGTCACTAGGGCCTCCCTTTAGCCTGCACATTATAGGTACTCAGTAAAATCCATGAAATTCATTCATTCATTGTTTATTCACTCATTTGTTCACTCATTCAGATAATCTGTATCTGAATACCTACTCTGTGCCAGGTGTCAGGTATATGATCATTTGGTTCACTTTCTCCTTCAAATAAAATATATTAGAATCAAATACATGTTTTCATTTCTTGAGTAAGAATTAATATTCCTATGTCAAATCATATTATTAGCCTGTCTAGTACTACACTCTGCCCTCAGCAGGATTTTTTAGCTGGGATTCTTGTGGGAAAGTTGAATCTCCCCATCCTAAAGCTTATTTATCCCATTATGCAAGGCTGCACACAACCATGAGGTCCTGGACTGACTGACTACCTCAGGCTGTGGGTTAATGCTCTGTTTCATGAGATTTGACTACCCTTGTTGTGGTAGTTTATATAACCACAGATGTTTCCTGGTAACTGCAAAAGAATTCAGCTCATTCAAAATTGCTACAATGTTAATTCCATGAACAGCTCACTAAATTCAATGGTAAGCATAAAATAGAATGCTTCTGGTTACCATTATGTTATTTATGACATGTGCCCTTTGATGTCATTACTTTTTTCTTTTATCCGTCTTCCCTTTTTAATTTGATAGGTTTTCATCCCTGTCCAGTACCCACCTTTCAAATATCAAATAGCCTGATTTAACACTTTATCATCATCCATATTCTTGCTTAACATAACACGGGTTTTATTTCAAACGTTACAACTTTTTGTTTTGCATTGTAGCATTTCTGCTGCATCCTTGTGAAATTACCATAAGAAAAGAGCTTTTATACTTCTTTGCCCTGAGTCATATGCTTCATTTAGGTTAACTTGCTATGTCAAAGATAGCTTAAAACATTTTAAAAAAGAAGTCTAAGTCTGTCAAGATGACATTAATCACTACACTTTTATTCCTTGTTAACCAGTTCCCAAACTAGTGAGAATCACCTAGAGGGCTTGTTAAAACACAGGCTGTTAAATGGAAGCCACCCAGTGTCCATTGTTGGATGAATGGATGAACAAAATGTGGTACACACATACAGTGGAATATTATTCAGCCTTAGAAAGGAAGGAAATTCTGACATACTACAACATGGATAAACCTTGAGGACATTACACTAAGTTAAATAAGCCAGGCACAAAAAGACAAATACCATATGATTCATTTACATGAGGTACCTGGAGAAGTCCAATTCACAGAGACAGAAAGTACGATGGTGGTTGCCAGGGGCTGAGGGGAGGTGAAATGGAAAGTTGTTGTTTAATGAATATAGAGTTTCGGTTTTGCAAGATGAGAAGAGTTCTGGAAATGGATGGTGGATGGTTGCACAACAATGTGAGTGTATTTAACACTAGTGAATGGTACACTTAATGGTTAAGATGGTAAATTTAATATTATGCATATTTCATCCCAGTTAACACACACACACACTCCCAGATTGCCAGACTTTTGCAGAGATACTGATATAGCAGGTTCAAGGTGGGGCCTGAGAATCTGAATTTCTAACAAGTTCTCAGGTGGTTCTGATGCTCCTGGTTTGGCGTCTGTATCCTGAGAACTGCTGAGATGCGCAAAGTTAGTAACAGCTCTAGAAGTTGTATGTAAAAAGGGTTTATGGTTAATAATCTGTTGTAAGAAGGATGAGGGGATTTGCCTTTCGAATTTTCATAGTGAGCACACTGCCTTCAGATTGCATGTTTATTTGGAGAAGCTTTAATGGGAGAGCTGAAGAAATGATAGCCAGCTGCCCACACCTCTGAGCCACCTCCTGGTGACACAGCTGTACCCAGCTAATTGCTCAGGTCATCTCATAAATCCTAAATATAAAGCGGAAAATTTAAGCACTTGACATTTTTGCACTTAACAGATATATTCTTTCTTTAATTTTATAATTTTTCTTTTAAATTGGAAAAAAGCAAGTAGACCTTTTTAAAAAGAATATTGGAAAATATGAAACGTTAATCAAGTGAAGAGCTGTGTGTTGAGTACCTGGGCAAATTAAGCGTGAAGCAATATGATAAGCTCTATCAAATTAAAATTCATAATACTCCCTGGGGTGTGGTAGACCAGCAGTCTCATCAACTGCTGCAGAAAGTATATACTACAAATACCCTGGAAAGATTTGACTATATATGTCAAACACCCATACCCTTCCACCCAGTAATCCCACTTATAGAAACATATCCTAAAGAAATAAAAATGTAGAATATCAGAATATTTACCACAACATACCACTTGTGGAAATATAAAATGTTATAATTCTGATGGAGGGAAATTGGCAATATCTAACAAAATTACATATGCATATACCTTTGACACAGCAAGTTCTAAATTCTATCTCAAAGATACAGTAGCAAAAATATGAAAAGATATATGTACAAGCCTATTAATTTCAGTGTATTTATAACAGGATATGTTTGGAAACAACCTAACTGTCCATCAATGGGGGACTGATTAAAGAAACTACGGTACATTCACATAATTGAATACTATGCAGATGTGAAAAGAAATGAGGACTATCTTGATATAATATATCACAGGGGGATCTCCAGGATATATAATTTAAGTGAGAAAAGGAATGTGCAAAACAGAAAACAGTGTTACCCTTTGTGAGATAAAGGGGTATGTGTATGCATATTTTCCCCCTCTTTGCAAAAATAAACAGAAGAATAAACCAAATAGTAGTACAAATGATTAGTCATCAGGGAAAAACAAAAGTACAGTGAGATACCTACAAGAACAGATAATATTACTAAGACAGAAATTATCAGTGTTGGCAAAGATGAGGGACAAATAGAACTCATACACTACTGGATGAAGTGTATATTGGAACATCACTTTTAGAAACTCTTTGGCAATATATACAAAAGCCTGAACATACACATAAGATGTGACCCAGAATTCTACTCTTGGGAATATACCCACCATAATTTATCCATTTTGCTGTTGATGGAGCAAGGGGTTTCTAGTTTTTAGCTTTAACAAATAATGCTTCTTGAACATTCTTGTATGTGTGTGTGTGTGTTTTTTTTAATTTATTTTATTTTTTATTTATTGGCTGCATTGGGTCTTTGTTGCGTGCAGGCTTTCTGTAGGTGCGGAGAGTGGAGGCTACTCTTCATTCCAGTTCACGGGCTTCTTATTGCAGTGGCTTCTCTTGTTGCAGAGCACCAGCTCGAGGCGCATAGGCTTCAGTAGCTGTGACGCATGGGCTCAATAGTTGTGGCTTGTGGGCTCTAGAGGGCAGGCTCAGTAGTTGTGGCACACGGGCTTAGTTGCTCCGCGGCATGTGGGATCTTCCCGGACCAGGGCTCAAACCCGTATCCCCTGCATTGGCAGGCGGATTCTTAACCACTGCACCATGAGGGAAGCCCCTGTATGTGTCTTTTAATATAATATGTTAACAGCAATGAAAAAGTGAATACTTGTACTGTACACGGCAACATTGATAGGTCTCACAGATATACTGTTGCATTATTTTACTTACATATAGTTCTACACATGACAGAACTAACCTCGTACCTGAAATCAGGAGAGTGGTCGTCTCTGGAGAGAAGAGTGGCATAGCAGTGGGAAGGGCATGAGGGCAACTTCTGGGTACATGGTGGGTACATGGGTGTTTTCAGTTTATGAGAAAGCAAGCTCTATGCTCATGATGGGGCTGTTTCACTGTATGTGTGATACACTTTTAAAATTGTTTAAAAGCATAAAATTATTAAATCTAGAGGGAAGGAGGAAGCAGGGTGGACAAGATGGCTGGAAAGCAAGACCTTTCTGAATCTATCTTGCTGTATAATTTTGCCTTTGGCATCATGGGCATGTTTTACATATTCAAGAAATAAATTCAGTGAAATAAGAAATATGTATCGATGCATGTATAAATTGGAGGTAATTAAAACTATGTTTTCTCAGATGTTAAATTCTGAGGTAGAGACAGATGATAGATATAGATAGTTATAGATATACAGTATTTTTAAAGAGTACTCTATAGCAGGCTATTTTTTTCAGGATTTAACATACGTCTGAAAATGGAAAAAGCCAAGTCCTCCAAAATGCTAGAATGATAATTCTAGATTTGGTCTAACAGCTTGAAAAAAAAGTCACGAATGCTAAAAGCTCAAAAGCTCAAGCTGTAGGGAAACAAGGAAGGAAGATAGCAAAATAAACAGCTGGAAAAGCACTGGTTACTATCCAAAACAAAGAGATGTACTGCAGTTAGGCACGTACTAACTTAGTGGCCTTCGGAATTGACAAAAATGTGTTTGAGAAGCTATAACATCAAGACAAGTGGCTCTGTGAGCTAAGCAGTAAACTAAATGTCCAGACAGAGCCCCCATCCACTTGGCCTTGGCTGAGTCAGTTCAGAACGTTTAATACTGACTGCTGCAGAACTGTGCAAAATGGTGAGTGAAGAAAAAAAAAAAAGGTCAGTGGTGTTTTTTATAATGAACTTTAGCAACTTCTTCCAACTACTTCATGCCCAAGATTTTCCCAAATGGTCCTAAGCTAATGAAGGCTGGAGAATAATGGGAAGAAGCCTAAAATCCTCATTTTGGGAAGAGGCAAGAAGTATAATTGTGCATGCAATACACAATCTGATTTTAATCTGTAAAGATTCTGACCCCCAGTGGATCTTAGGCCATAAATGGGGTCAGAAGTTTGAACATCTTTCTAGTTTGGGGGTTCACATATAGCTCTGTACCTTACTAATTTTGTGACCTCAGCCATCTCTTTAATCTCTTTGGACTTCAACTTTCCTCATCTGTGAAATGATAAGGAACCCTGTTAAGTTGTTCTAAGATTAGATCAGATAAGGCACATGATGTATTTAGCACAGTGTAAGCATTTAAAACCTGCTAACATTACCATGCTACCACACTCTATCTTAACTTCACACCTTACTAACTAGGATAAAAGATGAGTGGAATGGATTAACATGTATTCACCACCTATTATGTGCTAGATGCCTTACTAAGCATTTAAATAGTATAAGTTTTTATTTATTTAATCTTTGCAAAACTCTGATGAGGTTTGATGAGGTGATGATGTTCACAGCTAATATGTGGCAGCACAAGAATTTGAGTCCATAGTTCTCTGAGTCCAGAAATTACTCCTCTGTGTCTACAACAAAGCAATCATCAGGATGAAAGAGAACCACACCAGGGGGATAGTCTGTGACTGCCAGGAAAGCATTAATTAGTCATTCATAAAATAGCTCACACACACTAAGAACTAAGCAGAAAGGCTTACTCCCTCTTAGAATAGACAGAGACAGTTCTATTTGGAAGATGGAGGTGGGCTAGAACGGACAGAGTGTGGGCAAGTTGAAGTTGGTGGCCTACAGAACAGTGCCTGGCACAATAAGAGAGTGAATGAGGATATTTAATATGGAGAAAAGGTTCCTCAGTCACTATACGTCCTCTGGGTGAAGCTGGGTCAGAATTTAGGGGGCCAGGGAAAACAAGATGACTTAGAGCATTGAAAATATATTCTAAACCAAAGCCAGGGATCATAGAATAAAATATTAAAATTGTCCTGAAAAATCCAAGCAAGACTAACCGTTGCTGCACATGTAAGAAGTAGGTGAGCTCATTGATGTTGAGAGCTCAAGGCTGGACAGGAGTCATGGGTAGAGGAGGAGAATATGAGTAAAGCATGGGCCAAGGCAGTTCAGACTGGGCATGGAATGAACAGAGTGGGAAGAAAATATAAGCTAAACAGGGTAGTACAATCAGTTTTCATCTGCGGATCCCAGGACAGTGACTGTTGGCCTACTGGTGTTAGGTAATTCATGTTATAAGGGTAGGTATTGTTTTCTGAAACTTTCCATGTATGTTCTGGATCACATTATAAAATGTATTTTTTACTGTGGGCCATGAAATCTCCTGCTTTAGGGAATTTGGGACCTACTAATTGAAAATGATACTCCTGTTAATGGTAGTTAGGGAAATAAGCTACAACTGTTGACTAGGAAAGACCCATGATCCAGATATGCTTCAAGAGGTGGCCTTACCTTGATAAAATCACCATGTTCCAAGGTCTATTTCACCATTCCGTGGGCAAAGGAATTTGATTGTGCTGCCCGTGAAGAGATTTCCCATATCTTAGGACTGACTCGTATTAATTTGCAAAGAGAAATATGGCTACATGAAGCTATTTTGATTATCCCCTCCTGGTGGGAAAAATCTGCCTGGGTAGTTACATGAGAATGTGGCCTGGTGCGCATTGAATCGGAGTAACGGTAATTAGTTTGATCACGTAAGTGGTCATGACATCTGGGTGTGAAAACTCTCTTTGGTAATAATAATTAATAACAGCTAGCATTTACTGAGAGCTTACTGCATGTCAGACATTGTACTCAATACTTCATATCTCATTTAATCCTCACCCTGAGATTTTTCACTGCCGAGATACACCTGCCAAGCAGATGGCACGTTGATGTCAATTAGTCAACCTACCCTTCTTCTGAACACATGCTAACAAATTGTGTCTTTGACTCCACCTCACCAGACTGTTAATCTTGCTTGCTAACTCTGTGTTCCCACACTTGCCTATACAACACTCCCAAAGCCCCCGCATGGAGCACCAGTGGGCACACAAGCCGTAGAAGAACATGGAAAATTTTCCAGAGAATCAATCTTACTTGATGGTAAACAATTTCAAATATTTTATATGAACCAAACTGGGTGTATTATGAAGCACAGTGCAAAATTTGAATGAATTATAATTTCATCCTTAAAGTAAAAATCCTAAGATCTCTCTTTTAGAGTACTTGGTGGAAAAGTTTTACAATCGTAGTCCAAGGGCAACACAAAGCAGCTGAATAGGCCTAAATTTCCTGAATTATAATCACACATTTGCCACACTTCCTACAACACTGCCCGGCTCACCTTGATTGAATTGGGTGTTTTAAATTTCATGAGCCCCATATTGGCAATTAGCTCTTAGGTTCTGTCTATAGCTGGCTAATTTTACCCAGTAATGTTTTTTTTCAAAATTAGAATATTTTCTTTCTCTGATTTAAAAAGGAATACAAATTTATTGTAGAAAGTTTTGAAGATATGCAGACACACATAAAGAACATATTTTTAAGTGCCTTAAACTCACCAGTACGAAGGAGATAAGATTGTTAACATTTTAACAGACAAGTATTTTTGAGTATCTGCTATGTGCCCAGCAACTATTCTAAACTTTGGGGCTACATTGTGAATCAGACAAAGTTCTTGCTTTCAAAGACATCCTACTTCTTCATTCTTGTAGATATAGATAATAGAGATAGAAATAGAGATATACAAGTACACAACTATATTTTTATA
The DNA here is from genome assembly GCF_030028045.1 of Hippopotamus amphibius kiboko. Lineage (NCBI taxonomy): Eukaryota > Metazoa > Chordata > Mammalia > Artiodactyla > Hippopotamidae > Hippopotamus > Hippopotamus amphibius. The sequence continues at coordinate 52,331,224 of NC_080189.1, read as the reverse complement.
AGGCCAGGATACTACTCACATTCTTTTATTAGGTGACTTTTTATTTAACAGTATGTTATAAATATGATTTTATTTTGTTACACTTTCATCTATACCATACTTGTTAAAAGCTGTACAGTAACTTAGGGACACAAAATTTATTATCTAATGAGCCTCCAACTTATTGTTAGAGTTTAGGTTGTTTTCAATTTTTCTTTCTTATAAACATACTAAGATGAATATTTTTATAAACACATTTCTGTGCGTATCTGTGATTATTTCCTTTGGATGAATTCTTTTTGGAGCAACATGATCTTTTGGGGTCAAAGATCATGCATGTTTTCATGACTTTTACTGTGTTATCAGAAAGAATTATACAGCTTATGTGTTCAAAAGCCGTTTATGATAATGTCTATTTTCTCATACCCTCAACAACATTATGTATTTATTATTAAAAATTTTAAACCAATTTGTAGGTGAAAATTGGTTTCTTGTTTTAATTTTTTTTTTTTTGCTCATGAGGTCAAACACTCATTGGCTTCTGCAGTTCATCTTTTGTGAATTGCCTTTTTGTGTCTATACTTTGGCCATGCTTCTATTGCAGTGGCTGGCTTTTTTTCTCTCTTATTTGTCAGGGTTTTTTCCTTTTAAATAAAGTATATAATGACTTTTTTTCTGCCACATATGGTACAGCTATTTTTCAGTTTATAGCTTGCGTTTTAATATATTTACTGAGTTTTGACCTTGAAGAGTTTTAAAATTCTATGTGGTCAATAATTTCATTTTATAACTTCTGGTTTGTAGCTTAGGCCTCTCCCATCTCAACATCTATTACCTTTTTAATTCTTTCTAATTCTAAAGGATAACATCACAAAATGTGTTGGACCATTCTAAATCTCTCTCAGATTTGAGGGAAGCAATGTGATCCTTCAATTTTCAGGAAGAAAACTTGGGGGATAGTTGGGGGGTGGGGAAGAAGGGTCACAAAGAGAGAGCAGGGGTAGGTAGTGCTTTGAGGCATGCATGTTCTTCCCAGAAAGCAACTGAACTCTAACCCAGTGGTCTTCGGCGGGGCCCAAGAATTTGCATTTCTAACAAGTTCCAAGGTGTCTCATGGCTGCTCTAGTCTGTAACAATAGGTGAGAACACTGGAATTCCTTAATATAACAACGAATTTGAATTCATTTACTTCATCCTTTTTCTAATCTAATAACTTTTATTAGTATGATAGAATAAGGTAAATTTAAGCGTCTGAGCAAATTTTCTCTACTGTACCTGTCCCTATTCAGCAGTCCTCACTCAGGACCTAGAAAGACTGTGTCTAGACGCTGAGTTTCCAGAAGGTCTCTGTGGCTCCCTAAATACCTGCGATTCTCCTGAGGTCACTGGCCCACATCTGGTTCTGACTGAGCACTGGGAGAGGGTCCATTATTTTCTGCTTCAGTAACTACTTTGTAGAAACTTCTGTGGTGAATATGATGTCAAACTCTTCTCTGAGCTACTAAGTAGGTTTTTTTTTCTTTTTAAGTAGCAAACTAAATTCCCATTTCTGAGATTCATATTTGTTTTAAAACTAAAAATATTTTGCAAGTCAGACCTCAATGCCAATTAATACCACCATGCCTCTCCTCCTCCTCATCCTTGTATAAATGCAAGCTCCCGAGGGCTTAATCTTCAGTCCTCACTTCTCTGTGCTTCCTCTCCAAAGACTGCTTTGTCAGGGCTGCTCACCTTCCCCGTCATTTCCACTATCCTTTCCTGAAATCCCTTGTTCTACCCCCAAATAAATTCTTCTACATCCTTCCATGTTTTTTCCCACAGCTGGGAGTCATCCCAGGCCCTTTCCTCATTCCCAACATCTAGACACAAAATCTGGAACACCATGTCATCTCAGTCCCTCTCAAACCTGTCCATTCTTCTGATCACTGTTATTGCCTTAATTCAAACCCTTAGGATCTTTCGCCTGGAAAGGCTGCGTGGTACAGAAATGAATACACAAATGATTTGGTATCAGAGAGACTTGTTCTTGACTCACATCCACTGCTTATTAATGGCCTGACACTGGAGCAATAACTTGACATTTCTGAGGCTTCCTCCTCTTTAAAATGGGAATCAGCTCCATCTCGCAGGAGAGCCTCCTGGGTTAATGAGATAGCATGCGTGAGAGGTTTAGGGTGCTGCTCCACCCACTAGGTCTTCAGCAAATGTGGGTTTCCTTCCCTACTCATTCTTTTGTTCTTTGGTTTTGATCAGTGTTTGCTCACGGGTCCTTTGTTCTCTGAAAGAACATCCACACCATCACCAGAGTAGCCTTTTTGAACCAGAAATCCATTTTGTTTTTTTAAAAGCAATTAGTGTCTTAGCATTGCTTGCAGGACAAAGGCACTGCACAGGTGCTCCATCCACCATCCTCCATCTGCCTTTACAGGCTCATCTCCTTTGCTCCCTCCTCTAGATGCTTCCTGAAGTGTGCATACTCCTTGCAACACACCCAACGGCTTCATGCCTTCCTGACTTCCCAAGTCTGGTCCTCATGGCAAATAACCTCTTTCCCCAACCCTGTTCACCTGACATTCCTTGCTATTTATTCCTTAAGCCCTACCTTAAGCATCTCCAAGAAATTTTCTTTGAATTATTTACATAATTGATCTTACCTCCTTTTTTTTAATCACTACTATAATTCATATAAAATGTGCTTATACCCTTTATAACATGGTAGTGTGATAATTATTTGTATGTTCATTTCTCTTCCAGACTCTGAGTTCACTGAGGATTGAGATCACACACTAGGTAGCTTTATAGAGCCAGCACCTAACAAGTAGAACCATTTTAGCTTCAACTCTTCTAGACTTCCTCACTCTTTATATTGCATATATTAAAATGAACTCACATCACACAATATCACTCTTTTGCTATGATATTTTGAAAGGATTTTATAATTTTGTTTTTAAAATTATTTAGCTCAAATGAGTGGTTTAAGTCTCAAAGGGCAATGATTTCTAGGCAATCATTAAGCAGGATCATAATTCTCCCAAAGTGGGAAACCTGACCTAGAAATTACTTTTAAAGATAATGAAATACTAAGTTAACAATATTTTGCAGCTATTTAATAAATAGTCACTTTTTTCACATTTTGTCATGTTTTTTCTTTTCATTTTTTTGGAAACAGTAGTGAACTTTTCAGATCTCAAATATTTCCATCCCGTTGAGAAGTTTGTGGGCCAAGAGGGCGGTTCTTATGGTCTGTGATGAACACAATGCTTCTGCTGACACACAATAGGTATTAAATAAATAATAAGTGTTTTGGTGAGTTAATAAATAGCTCTGTGGCCTTTTAAATTTTTTGCTACCATTTAGCCTTTGCCAAGGGCCTGGCCCTGTGCTGTTATTTTTACGTATATTAGCTCAGTTGGTGCTCACCATTATCTCTGTTTTTATAGAAGGAAGAGCCTGATCCCTAAGGATATCATGGAACTTGTCTACTCAGACAAGTAGACAATCCTGGCAAAGCCAAGATTCACTCTAAGGCCATGTCTCAACCACTACACTATATCATGTTTAAAAAGTTCCTTAAACAATCTGACTTACAGCTTCCTTGCCCATAAACTAAAGATAATTATATATTTCTCAAAATACACATATATTTTGAAAATGAAATGAAAAGTGCCTAGCATAGTATTTAAAACATAGTTACTGGGCTTCCTAGGTGGCGCAGTGGTTAAGAATCTGCCTGCCAATGCAGGGGACATGGGTTCAATCCCTGCTCCAGGAAGATCCCACATACCGCGGAGCAACTAAGCCCGTGCGCCACAACTATTGAGCCCATGCGCTGCAACTACTGAAGCCCATGTGCCTAGAGCCCATGCTCCGCAACAAGAGAAGCCATGGCAATGAGGAGCCTGCGCACCACAACGAAGAGTAGCCCCCACTCACCACAACTAAAAGAAAGCCCGCGCACAGCAAAACGACCCAACACAGCCAATAAAATAATTAAATAAATTAATTAATTAAAAAAACATAGTTACTATACAATAAATAATTTAAATAGTTTGCTAGGGACTGAAAATAATTCCCCTATGCTAAGATAACAATAGGTGTGCTCAGAACTCCTATTATGTGCTCCCATGGCAGCTGAACTTTCGCTGTGGAGCAGCTGCATTGAATCTAATATATTTGCTTATTTTATTGTCTGCCTGTCTAGACTTTGAGCTCCATGAGGACAAGAACCACACCTTCTTAGTCACCTTCATACTCAAGTTCCCAGCATATTATCTGACACAAATATTAGCTACTTGAAATAAATATTAGTTGACTGGTTAATTTAGTAAGCACCTACTTGGTGCAAATAACTACCAGGAAGGGAGTAGAAATCAAGCCTTTTGCCAACAAGTAGCCTATACTCTAGTTGGGTTAAAAAAAAATCATAGTACAATATTTTCAAAGCAATATGTACTCATTATTTAGATAGTAACATCTCATAAGACCTCACTGCTTTTTCTACCCAGAGAATCCCGTAAAGGATATAATATGAAAAACATTATCATAATTCTGCTAATATTCTTTTAGCACACTAAGATATCATTAAGATGTAAGAAGAGAACAAAAACACATCAAGCCTATAATGATATGCAAATGATATTGATCTAATCAGCCATGTTTGCTGTCATAAAGAAGTCCACATGATTACAAAATATTTCACATATTGTGTGAACATTATTATAGACTACATCATCATCATAAAACACCCATCTTTGTGTGGCACCCTGCTAGGTACCGTGTAAAATGCTTTAATTTAAACAAGTACAATGTCTACACTTTGAGAATCAAGTTCACTCAAATAATCCTCTCTTCTAAAAAGTTCTCTGATACTTTTAAAATATTAAATTTAAAGAATAATTTAAGCAACTGAATCCTATTCCATTGACACTTTCATTTTCAGAAATTATCGAGTGTACAAATCCTAGAGAACATGGATTGAATCAAGCTTACGTTTGTCATTTATTAATTTAAACTAGATCTGATTATTCATATTTATACTGATTCTTATATAGTCTTTATATATGAGGATTCAAGATTTTGTCATGGCTTTCAATTTTATTTCTAAATTTATCATTTGATTTTCAACTTATTTTATGGCATCTTTTTCTCCAAATAATGTCATGTAGTCACAGTTTTTAGTCTTTTGTTATAGTTTCTGTCTTGGTGTAATGGTGCATTTTCTTTTCTTTCCTTACATGGCTTAATCTTTTAGATTTAAATCTTCAGTTCATCTGGACTTTATTTTTGGAAGGTATTTTTTAAATGTTTTGTCAGTTATCTTCACACCTTTTTTTTTCAAACTTTATCAATTATAAGTAATAACTTTTCATTCCCAAATTTCCATATATACATAGATCTATTTCTTAACTCTTTGCTCCATTAATCTATCTATTCTTTCTCCAATGCTGTATGTTTAAATTATTGTGGTCTTATATTTCAGTTTCTGGTATGACACATTTTTGTTGCTATCATGAATAGGATATGCCCCTTTTCGGTTTAATTTCTATCTTGTTATTATGTTTATGGAAAACCAATTGCATTTTATAAATTTTGATCAAATTTGACTGTCTTTCAAGTCTTTGCTTTTAGTTCTGTTAGTTCTTTTAGTTGATTATCTTTGGTCACTTAGAGACACAATTTCATCATCTGTAAATAATGATAACTTGGTCTCTCTCTTCCTGTATTAATACCAGATCTCTCTTCTTTCTTTTGTTATTGCTCTGGCTAGAACTTCCAGATAAATGCTTGACAATAGTAGATACAATGGAAACTTTGCCTTCTTTGAAAGGAAGGATAATCTAATTAAGAGCATTCTTAGCTCATAATTAGGCACTGAAGATAATCAGCAAATGGCCATTTGCTCTTCTAAAACTGTTGTGAAAATAATAGTAGTCATAATACTCTCTAATACTCTAATACGTAATACTCTCTTCTCTGAGCAAGCAACTGTATCAGGCATTTTATAAGTCTGATTCATAATCCTTAAAAAATCCTGCAAGTTAGGCCTATTATACCCATTTTGCAGATGAGGAAAGGAATGTTCTTATCTACTGAGTAACTTAGCCAAGGTTACCCAGCTCATAAGTAGTGAATCCAGAAATATAACCTAGAGCTTTCTGATTCTAAACTCGTCTTTTGTACCATATTATCTGCGTTATATAAATAGAATAACTTAATTCTGAAATATGTAAATGGAAATATTTGATTGAGCAATTTGTGTAGGTTGCAGGGATACACTTCAATACACTTTAAGTAAGTATTCAACTTGTGAGAATTATATATTGACTTAGAATGAGATAAGTTATAATCATCACTTCTTAGTTTAAAAAAATTGAAATGAGTTAATCTGATCAGTGTTAAGTACACACAATATGTCAGTATCTTCATAATTATTTACCTAACTGTACCACATAAGCATATATTGATTATATTGTGGCTTAACATTTAATAGATGCATAACTTCTCCCACAAATAGAATATGTATAAGTCAGAACTCTTGATATAAACCTAACGCAAATTAAAAAGGGTCTCATGAATTTATGTAACCAGAAACACCCAGAAATAAGCCTGGCCTCAGGCATGACTAAATCTTCCTTTTCTGAGTTTCTCCTAATGTTGATTTGAAGAAAGAAAAAAATTTTCTCTTTGCTGTAGTATGTTTTTTAAACATCCAAAATTTTCTTGATTTAGGTAACATGCCTACTTCTTGGACCAATCACTGAGAGGATGGAGATGATGAAGTCCTCTGATTGGCCAGGCTTGGGTCATATGGCCACTCCTATGTTTTGACAGTATGGGAAGGGTACCATGATTAGCAGCCCCATCAGAATCCAATGCAATGAATAGTAAAGGAGACATTTTCCCAAAGGAAGAGAGAGGCTGTAATTATCAGAGGATAAGGTAAAGAATACTGGTTACATAAAAATAACAGGCATCCATCATCAATTGTAAGCTCTTCTAAGTCAACCAAGTCTCTTTCACCTGGTTGCATCCCTCATAGTAACTCGCAAAGTGATTATCCGTGTAGATAGAAGACATTCATACAATGTAAATACAAACAACATACACATACAAGTAATTGAATAGATCCGGAGTCAGCCATGAAGCTCCATGGAAACAGTTGCATTAGCATATATGACTTGATTATGTTTTCTCCCTAAGGTAAAGAAACGTGATGTATGAATCAAAGCCTTTCCTGTGTCACCTGGTGGGGTCTCTGAAAGGTGGACTCTGAGACAGTTCAGTGTGTTCAGTACACTAGGTACACATGAACACCTGTGAAAGGAAGGCAAGTAAGATTTGGCAGAGGGAGAAATCAATGTGGGACACAGGCCTGAATAACAGCCTCAGCTGACCCCACGGAAGACTCTGAAGCTAAAATGGCCTCTCAGACTTGCTACACGGGCTGAAGTGGCTGGCCCTTTAGATGTCCCTGCTCCATCCATCATTTAATGTGGACCAACCTGCGAAGGGCTTGGGGCACATCTTTGTGCATGTGGGCTTTCTGCAGCTGTTATCCCCAAAGAGCTGACAGCTGGAGGCTTTCTTCTGACAGCTCTCCCACAGCTGGGGCAATAAGTATTTCCTTAAAAGCAGATCTGGGGAGTGTATCTCTACAGTCATCATGTTTTCTAGGGAAATTGAAGTTAACCAACAATGAGGAAAAACTATTGTAATAATTTTTGCAGTGCTCTGCTGTAGATAATTTATATAAGTTGTATTTTAAAAGTATTTCATTTGCTCTTAATGTTATTCTTTCCTGGTAGGGAAGTGGATTTACACATAGTGAAGCTGAATTGATGCTCTCCCTTCCTTTCTCACTTAGTAAGTACACGTGCTACAAAACTGTCATTGCAATGTGTGTTGACAGCTAAATAATGATTGTGTACTACTAAATCAGTGAAAGAAACTCTTTTCTTACTCTTTTAAAATGTGTTATTTATTTACTATTTCATTTATCACTTTCTCATTTCTTGAAAAGACAGTTCAGAAAAAATGTGCACTTTTCTATAATATAGTTCTACTGTAACAAAAACTACAAACATAGCTTTTCCAAAAATTCTACATTGTTAAAATATGCAGTAAGTTTGAAAATCACGGTGATGAATCTAAGTTAAATAACATGTTACGGGGAACCCTTAATTGTGGTGACTCGCACTATAATTCATTCCGGGTGAATTGACCTGAGAGTTACAAAGCACTCTGTGTATAAAGTGTGGGAATGAGCAGGAGCTTTGCACTTGAACTGACTTGAACACCTCATAGTTATGGAGACTTGGGCAGGTTAATTTAACCCCTCTTCACTTGTTTCCTCGTTTGTAAATGGCGATGATAATAATAACGCAGGTAGGATATAAATGACACAAAACGCTGCCACATAGGCATGCGCGCAATAGACAGTCGTTATTATTCACTATTATTACCAAAGAAGGATTTTTAAAAGATCTGGTCTTTTATATTTATAAACAGCTGATATTTTAAAGAGGAATGAGATGCCCTTTACTCTCTAGCATGAAGATGGCAAGATGGCATCAGTTTAGAATGGGCCATCAAGTTCTTGAATTTTCTTTTAGCAGACAAAACTGCTTGCCCTGACCATCCCCAGTGTGTCACGTGCGCGCGCACACCCATACGTGCACACACACACACACCCCTACTTCATCTTTGTTCCCAGTCCCCTGATCCTGACCACGTTTCATTCATTTATGTCACAAAAATGTCTTAGGGGCCTACTATGCACTCTCTTCACTTGGTTTTGCCCTCAAGTCTGCCCTCCAGTCTTCTGGAGGAGCATCAGACTGGGAGAGTTTTACCCTTTGCTTCTGTGCTTAATGGCTATTCAGACACTCTTTTTTACTATAATACCATAGGACTCCTCATAAAGACCTCTGCCCTCCAGGCCTTCATGCCTCTCTGCCTATCCAATGAGCCTAGGGTGCCACATTGACACCATATATATTCATAGTCTTTAAATTTTTTTCTGTTCTCACACATTTTAAAATCTACTTTTCATGCCTGAGTAGAACTGCTGTTATTTTTTTTTTTTTAGCTCTTATATAAATAGGAGAGGTGGAATTTGGAAGCCAATTTTAAATGAGACACCCAAAGGGTTAATTAGATATAGCAGCTGGCAGCTGTTGGGTTAAACTCAAGTAGCTCAGTTAGGGTCCCTGCCTGAAATCTGATTGCCCTTGGAAGAGCTTCTCAGCTGTAGCTTGTATATTCAAGAGCAAGAGTTCAATTCTAATTAGCAACATTTTTTTCCACTCAATTATCTTTAGTTTTAGAAGTCCACCAACTAACAACTTTATCGGTTTCAGTAAATGAGCCCCTACTATGAGTAGTGTTGTGCCAAGCATTCCTGTACACAGCACCCTGGATTTTTATCTGCAAGCAAGTAGAAGATGGGGCTGGCAGTTGTGGTGTTAAGAGAAATATTCGAAAACAAATGATGCTGTTGTGAAGCAGAATAGGTAAAGGGCTATAAGAGATAAAATGTTACAGGAATTCAAATGAAAACAGTTGCCTTTGTTTGGGGTGGAGCAGCTAAGTTTTAGTGGAAAAGGCGGATGTGAGATGGGCGTAAAAGCTTGGATTTGGGCCAGCAGAGAGAGAAAGGCATTCCTACCAAAACAGAGGAATGGAAATATAAAGGTGCAAGATATGACTGATGTGTAATATTCCCACGTGGGGGCTGGGGAGTCTTGAAGAGCATCATGAATGACCTTGTGAATGTACCCATAGGCAGGGAGGAGGCAGGGATAATATGACTGATATCTGCCATTAAGATGCACATGGGACTGGGAAAGGAAATGAACAAGAGAACCCACTCCCATGAATGACATTGAAAAGGCAAATTTCAAGGGACCTGGGTGCAGGCTGTATCTGTTAGGGAGACGGTAAAAGAGGCATAAGGGAAACCTGCAGGAAGGATAGAGTAGGGAGGTAAAAGCAATACATTTTATTTTAGATGTTAATTTGAGCTGTGGTTTATCCAGATGGAGATATTCAACAGGAAGTTGAAAACATGCCTCAGAGGAGAACTGTAGATACAGATGTGGAAGCATTGAAGACAGAGGTCTAAGGGTCGATGAGATTCTTGAGAGTAACAGTGGTCTCTGTCTACACTTTCCTGCAAAAAGCTCTCCCATTCTTACAAAGTAGAACACTTTCATTTAGAAAGTGGGAGGAGATGACATAAGTTAAAAGGGCATAGGAGGAATAATCTGAGAAGTATTGGGTTGGCCAAAAAGTGCCTTCGGGTTTTAAGTAAAAATAAAAGACATTTTTCATTTTCACCAAGAACTTTATTGAACAACGTATTCACCCTTTTGTTCCACTACCTTCTGCCATTTTCCGGGAAAATTCATAATTCCATCTTCCCAAAACTTTTTATCTTTTTGAGCAAAGAACTGTTCAGTTTCCTTTTATACTCTTCCAGGGAATTGAAAATTTTTTCCACTAAGAGAATTTTGTGAAGATGGAAATAAATGGAAATCCGAAGGTACAATGTCTGGTGAATATGGCGGATGAATCAGAACTTCCCAGCCAAGCTGTAACAATTTTTGCCTGGTCATCAAAGAAACATGTGGTCTTGTGTTATCCTGATGGAAGATTATGCATTTTCTGTTGCCTAACTCTGGAGCTATTCGTCAAGTGCCACTTTCAGTTGGTCTAATTGGGAGCAGCACTTGTTGGAATTAATCATTTGGTTTTCCTGAAGGAGCTCATAATAGAGGACTCCCTTCTAATCCCACCATATACACAACATCACCTTCTTTGGATGAAGACCGGCCTTTGGTGTGGTGGGTGATGGTTCATTTTGCTTGCCCCACGATCTCTTCCATTCCACATTATTGGACCGGATCCACTTTTCGTTGCCCATCACAATTTGTTTTAAAAACGGAACGTTTTCATTATGCTTAACTAGAGAATCTCATGTGGAAATACGGTCAAGAAGGGTTTTTTCCACTTAACTTACATGGAACCCAAACATCAAAGTGATTAACATAACCAAGCTGGTGCAAATTATTTTCAACATTTGATAGGAATATTTTGAGTCTGTCAGCTATCTTCTGCATGGTATAACACTGATTATTCTCAATGTCTCGATTTGATCACTGTCAGCTTCAACTGGTCTACCCATCCAGCGAGAAGCACCGTTCCGAAAGAAATCTCCAGCATGAAACTTCACAAACCACTTTTGACACACTCAATCAGTCACAGCACCTCCTCCATACACTGCACAAATCTTTTTTTTGCATTTCAGTTGCATTTTTAACTTTCCTGAAATAATAAAGCATAACATGCTGAAAATGTTGGTTTTCCTTCCATCTTCAATATTAAAATGGCTACACAAAAAATTCAACAATTTTGATAAGTCTTTTTTTAAATGCATGCTGATATGACAGTTGTCACACACAATCTAACAAAATTGTTTTGAATGAAGTTATAGAAAACCAAGTGCTACTAGAGCCATCTTACAGAAAAAAACAAACGAATCTTTTGGCCAACCCAATAGAAGGCAGTCCTGGGTCAAGGAAATAGAAGGAAAGAAGAGGTTTAAAAGGCCAGGGCATGGGAGTTAACCTCCTCAAACACTGCAGAGAAGTTGGATTGCTTGAACACTGAGCAAAGACTCTCCCCACCATGATTCCACTGTGTCTGGTTAAGACTCTTGACATAGCATTTATCACGTGATAATTTAATTGCTTATTCTTCTCCACCATTAGGTGAGGGTAATTTGATATTGTTAATTATTTTATTACCAGCATTTACCACTGATAAATGATTGAATGAATGAACACACACATGAATGAAAATGTCAGTTGTACGCAGTAAAGCGTGGTTTCTGTTGAGAGGTGGGTGTGGAAGCCAAATTCCAATGCCTAAAGTAAATGAATGGTGGAAAGGACACTCAGGGAGATAGACTGAGACAATAGGCTGTTTTTTATTTTTGTAAGAAACAAAAAAACCTCCAAACATGCAAATTCTTACAACTGTTGGCTTTAATTGCGGCGATTAAAAAAAAAAAAAAAACTGCCCTTGTGTCTGGGAATGTTCTTTCTGGTAGGTAGGAGAAAGTGCTGCTAAGTATAACATTTCTGTTTATTTTGAGATTGTCTGTTGACCTAGTGGGACTTCAGAGAGATTTAGATTACAAGTAAAGTCTCTGACAGATCTATGAAAGCTAGATTAAAACAATAATACACACAATCAACTGTGGTCCAAGGGCTTGTAAACCAGTGCCAGTTGGAACACTCAGAGAATTGGGAACAGTGATCTTTAGCAGCCAGGTGAGACTAATCTGGGGAAGCTTTAGGAAGGAGATATATTTAAGCTGTTTTGAAAGGGGACTATTCTAGTCAATTGGCAGAGTCTTACAGCACAGGATTAGGTATTTTAATTTGATTACTTCAGGTAATGTGGAGCCACCCCAATATTCTGAGACGACTTGGTATAAAATGTTGTTTGTAAGATGACTCCTTTAAGTAGTTTTTAACTCTGGCTGCATATTAGAATTACCTGGAGAGTTTTGAAAAATCCTGGTGCCCAAGCTATAGGGCAGAACGATCAAATCTAGAGGTGGGACCTGGCTGTCAGTGGTTTTTGTTTGTTTGTATGTTTTTAAGTTCTCTGGATGATTCCAATAAACAGTCCAAAGTGAGAAGTACTGACTGCTCTAAGCGTAGGGAAAATTGCAAGCAAGTGAGAGACTAGAATCAGAAAGGTTAGCAAGGAGGCTGGTTATTAGAATCTGACCTAGCTTTGTGAACAGAGATAAAAGGGGTGAAGCTAAATAAAGTATTCCAGAGGAAAGCTTGGTTGGACTTTGCAGTGTATGTCAGTTGCAATTTTTCACAAAGCTATATTCCAGGAGCATCACTGCTCTTATTATGGTGGATTAGTTGAAAAACAATCAGGTAGGAATTGCTTTGCTAAGATTTGGGGCTTTTACTATTAGCAACATTTTCAATTTCTGAAGTACCAAAGCAACTCAGAAGAGAAAATAAAACAATCATATTGAAAGTATAGAAGGTTTTTGTTTGTTTTTGTTTTTTGTTTTGTTTTTGAAGGAGGCAATAAAGCCAATGATAGATGCTCTGGAATTAAGAATCAAAATTCAGATTTTTAATTGAGTTACAGGTAGGAGAGAGATTGGGCTATAGCAAAATTATGATCCTTTTAGAGTAACCTTGAAGAAAATGAAAAGCCAAACCATTAAGGACACTAAAGAGAAGGATTCCCCATCATTTTCAATCATAACATTCCCCTTTCCTGGAACAAAGAATTGGTAACAGGTGTGGGAAATGGATGGGCAGTGTCTCAGAAATGATGACCTCTCAGAAAGGTGGGCTGGCAAGCAATAATGAGAATTCCAAAGTTCATATTAAATCACTTTAAATTTATGCTGGCATGTCCCACCTTTAGAGTTTAGAGGAAGGGCAGAATGTCATAAAGTGGCACTATTATTTATAAAAAGTAGTGTTTCATAATATATCATATTTGATAAAATATAGGCACTGAAAGAGAAACTTCACTGCCAAGAGCATCGTGAAAACAAGCAATCAAAGGCAGGTGTGAAGCAAAACTATTTTTTCTGGCTCTGAGGATGAGGCTGAATCTTACAAGCATGATAAGCCTCCAGGTCATAGCTGTCATCACTTAGAGAACAGACTTGGAGCTGTAAATGAAAGATTATTGTTCCTGTATTCCTTCTCCCAAATGCTGGGTCCCTGGTACATGCAGAGATAAGTGAGTTGGCCAGGACTGGTCCCAGCTGTAAGTCAGGGAGGACTACACATTGTGATTTGAAGGGTAGAGACTCCCCTATCTCTTCCTCCCCAAAACTTCCTCAGTGAACTTCATCCTATTTTCAGGGAGTGGGGGTGGAGTAAGAGGTTAGTATCTATTGCTTCCAGAAGACCCTTGAGAAAATAAAAGTGTACTATAAGGGATCACGAACACACCAGAAATGACGTTCATCCCCTCTCAGAGGAGCTCAGGACACTCCCTGGGTAGGAGGGGGTGCGGTGAGGTTGAAGGTCAGAAGGAAGAAGAGAATTGAAGCTGGTAGGCCTGGGTAGGGTGCAGCAGAAATGAGCCATTGGGTCTCCCATGGGAAGCTAATGGGTCTGGGGAGCAAGGAGGAAGAAAAGGAAGACCTGAAAGTTTTGCTGATACTTTGAGAGGAGAAACCTCATTCTTCCCTTCTGCATCCACCTTGCCTCACTCTTGGGCACGCTGCACACTCTACTTCATTTCATCCAGCTGTCCTGACTACAAGGGAGTGGGGCTCAACATGTGTCCAAAGTTACTCTGTATCCTTTAGTACATTCAGGTGTCCTTAAATGCTTCCAATTTCCTTTCCTCAGGTTTGCTGTTCCAGGAAAGAAGTTTCTAAATTAATAGTCTACAAATTCCCCCTGCATGTTGGTTTGCAAAATTAATGATTCTAAAGGAAAAGTAAATTAATCTTTGATGCTTGGTTGAGGCTAAGCGAAAAATCACCGTTTGGGGGGCTGGGCCTTCTTAATACACCTCAACCAAAGCATTCCCTCCCTCCCTTCGGTGCTAACCACACTCACAGAGATTGGGGGTGGTGGGGACAATACAGGTCAGAACTCCATATCTGAATCCAAAGGGCCATGTTGCAAACATTTATCAAATGCCTGGTTTGTGCGGAACAGTGCAACCAGCTCAAGAGAAGCCAGGAAAGGCTGCATAGAGGAAGCCACCTGATGTGATGTTCCTCCCATGTCAAGTTTTACTTGCATTTTCTACATTCACGGTTTGAGAAGACTGCAGTAAACATCTTGTAAAATGTAAATAACATGTTCATAGGTTCTTCAGTTTTAGGAAGAACACAACAGCTTTGCCCGAAGCCCCCATCGCAGGTCTGAGGGTTCACAGATCTCTTGGGATTAGGCAGATGGTAAGGGAATCGGAAGTTCTCTGATTGCCTTGCTGTGTTTTTCTAGCCAGAGCCTCTGCCGCACTGCATTGCTCCGTTCCTTTCAACTGAAAAATTAAATCTGCGCTCCTGTCAAAATGTGTCATCTGCACACCCGGTCACTCATCCCAGTTCACCGAGCTCTCCGCATAGTCGAGGTGGAAAGGATGGCAGTCACAGCTTCTGAGGTCTGGGAAGGCCAGATGTTTGGGAAGATCTGAACAACTAGTGTCCTGGGAGTGTCCGGCAAAGCCGGCCCCGCGCGTTCCACGTGAGCCTCGGTGCTATGAAAAGAGCTAGTGTCCGTCCGTTTCCTCGGGTGTGAATCAGCCAAGTTGGGCCTTCGGGAGAAAATTCATGAAGGGCATCGTCAGAGCCGGAGAACCTGCCAAATACACATCAGAACCAGGGGTGTGTGTGTGAAGGGGGAGGGGGGAGATTTTCAGAGGCTTCTCTTCGAGGTCTGTTCATCCTTTGTGCCTCACGACTGGTGCGTTCTTTGAATGTAAACTCTTGGAAAGGGCCGGGAGGAGCCTCTTTCACGCGGGGGGCAGTATCTTGCTCCTCAATAAATGCTGAATGACAGCGGCAATTCTGGCCTGGCAGACCCGGCGCGGAGCGGGTCTAGTGACCGTCTCGCGGGCGCGGCTCGGCGCCAGGACCGGGGAGACCCAGGGGAGGCCGCGGCGCGCGCGCGGCGCAGCAGGCCAGGACGCCGTCTGCGGGCGCTCGGAGGGGGCTCCACCTGGTCGCCGCGCCGCGGCCGGAGGGGCGGGGCCCGACTTCCCCGAGGCGGCGGCGGCGGCGGCGGCGGCGCCTCCTCGCTCCGGAGCGCGCGCTCCCCGGCGTCCGGCGCACGCGCGAGGCCGGGAGGGAGCGCGCCCCGGCGGCGGCGGCGGGAGGGGGAGGAGGAGGAGGAGGAGGAGGAGGAGGAGGAGGGCGGCTGAGGGGAGGTTGGCCGCGCGCGCGGTGGCGGCGGCGGCGCCGGCGACCCGAGCCGGGCGGAGTGGAGAGCGACGGAGGGGGCGGAGGGAGAGGGAGGCGGAGGGGAGTGAGAGCCGCATTTCCAGTTCCCAACTACGAGCCGCGAGTTTGTAGATGGGGCTGCTCGGCGGCGCCTGCGGCTGAGGAAGAGCAGCGGCGGCGGGCAGAGGGGAGCGACGGCGGCGCGGAGGAAGCCGAGGTGCGAGCCGGTGAGTTGCCGGGGCCCCCACGTCGCTCGGGTAACGGTCTCGGCGCGCGCCGAGCCGGCCGGGGGACGCCCTGTTGCTCGTGGCTTCGCGCCACGCGGGGACCCCGGCCCGCCCCGCCCCCTCAGCACCTGGGCTCCGGCGGGCGGCGCGGGCGGCGGGGGCTGCTCGGCTCGGCTCGCGTGCGAGGGGAGCGCTCTGCCGGGCCCCCGGTTCCCGGGCTGCGGGCGGGCCGGCCGAGCGCGGCAACGTGTCTGGCCCATGCCGCCGGCCGCCGCGCCGCGCCCGGCTCTCCCCACGCGCTCGCAGGCGCAGCTCGGGCGGGGGCAGGGCCGGGGCTGGGGGCGCCGGGCCGCCCCCGAGAGCGGGGCGCGGGCGCCGACACCCGCTGCGGCGGGAGTGGCGTTAAAGCATGAATGGAGAGCCGCGCCGGGGGCGGTGGTTGCGGTGACTGACACCTCCGGGGTCGGGCCCCAGTGGGGGCGACTCCGCCGGCCTCTGGCTGCCTCCCGAGCTCCGAGTTCTTGGGGGAGGAGGCTTTCGGCAAGTACTGCTGCCACTTCCGAGGCACGAGACTCCAGTTGTTGGGCCAGAGTGGTTTGTGGGCCGAGCACACGCTACTCCGGAGGCGTTTGCGGCTGAGGCAGTGCTTTCCGATTTGGAGTACGTTGGTCTGGAACCAGAAAGGTGCTAGGGCTTTTTGGGGTTTTTTGTGTGCTTTTTTTTTTTTTTTTTTTTTTTTGCCGGGGTGGAGGGCCAGAGGGAGTCGATGGAGGAATCTTACAGTCGGTGTGATGACAGGATGTGGATTGGTTGGTGGGTGTTTTTTGCAGAAGGACTTTTTAACACTTTCTTGGGAGTTTA
Organism: Hippopotamus amphibius kiboko; assembly: GCF_030028045.1. Taxonomy (NCBI): domain Eukaryota; kingdom Metazoa; phylum Chordata; class Mammalia; order Artiodactyla; family Hippopotamidae; genus Hippopotamus; species Hippopotamus amphibius. Next base: position 52,314,199 of record NC_080189.1, on the reverse strand, counting down.
GTCTCATTCTCCCCAGCTCCTGGGATTACAGCTCGAGATTACATCCATTCAACTTCCATCAGCTGGGCCACGTAAGAGGGGGTTGGGGGCAGGCGAGGAAGGTAATTGAAGGCTGATGGGGAAGCTCGGAAAATTCTCCGCATTACTTATAAACAGTCGGTTAAGGTCAAGCTAGGCACGTTTTACTCTTTCCATGCCTTTGGGAATGGTTGCAGTTTTACTTTATGCTTCCTGAATTGGTCTTCTCTTGTTATATGGCTCGGAACATTTGATGTGCGTTAAAATGCTCTTCAGTTGGAGTGTGATTTAGCAGCTATTTCTTCCCGTGAAATCTTTCAAATGGTCGTTGGGAAACTTCTGTATGTCGAATATTTTAGGGGAGGTAACACGCTGTTACCAATGCAGAGATAGTTGCGGTACATAGGTAAGACCTCACGGTATTGTATCAGGCCTGATTATAGTCATGTCTTCTGAGGCCTAATTACAGTAAACAAAGAACTTTTGTGGGTTGTGTCATTTTGAGGTCATCTGTATCTAAAATCTATCATATATTTAAATTCATGTTTAAATATAGGTTTGCACAATGTATTACTCTTTAAGGTCTTTGCTTTTAGTTTAGACTAGGGTTACATAATATACAAGTGGTAACATTTTTAATAGCTCTGTTTTTGTCCTATAGAGATTGCACACTAAATATCTTTATGAAAATAACATTCTGGGATGTGTGTGTCCTTTTCTAATTGATGCCACCCAGTTCCTTTTCCACTTGGAATTTTAAAATGAATTTTTTTTCTTTTTTTACATTCTAAATTAAATGAACACTAGAAAGATTAGGGGTTTAAGCAAGTCTGGTAGCTCTATATAAGACAGAATCATTCTTTGTTATTCTCTAGGCCAACTGTTGGATTTTTTCTTAAACGAATCATATTTTTCTTAAACATTCGTGGGAGCAGTTTGCATTTTTCCTGCGTCTCATTTAAGGCTGAAATTGTTCCAGAAGACTACACAGCCTGCTTCTCTTCCTCCTCCCCCCACCCCCTCTTTTTAGCTTGGAATAACCAAGAAAATCATAATTGTGAGACTCCATGTATGTTATCTATACTCTCTTTTTTAAATTGAAGTTTGAGTATTTACCATCCTTTTATGTACTTTACCATTTAATAATGGGTGGATAGCAGAAAACTAATTTTAATTAAATGCCCTTCACATTTTTGACATCCAAGCTTTTTAAAAAGTAACATTGGAAAATTATTTCTGAGAGTTACAAATACAGGGTTAGTGCCAACCAAAGGCTACCTAATTATAAAAACACCAAGAAAATAAATATTAAAAGAGGCAAGAGGACCCATTTGTACTTTTTATGTTACTTACTGTATTATAAATTGCCTAGTTCTAGGTGGTTTTTTTAAAAGAGTATCTTGCAAATTAGACATTAGGTTTTTAGCACTGGTGATAATTTTCTTTAAAAAGGTGATTCATTTGGTAAGTGACTAAGTTTGTATCAGAACTTCACTTCAGGTAGTTAACTTGCAAAGGATGTGCTGATATTTATTTTCGGAGGAATGAACGCCTGCCCGTTAGATGAAACAAATACTGGCTTGTTTGGGGATATCATTAAATTATTCCTTAAAAATTGTACTGAGAAAAAAGAACCTGTAGGTTCCAAACATAGTGTTCACATTTATGAATATCATAAGAGCAGAAAAGCATACGAGGTCTCTTTACTGATATGGTGCTGGTATTGAATTAAAGATTCGGTTTCTTCATTGTAGGTTCCAGATTCTGCATAGATTATTTTTGGTCAGTCTCACAGAAGCTGCAATGATTTCCCCACTCTTCCTGTTATTTGTATGTGACCACTGGGGGGAGACTTTACAATTTAGGTTGACCGAATCCCTCCCTGCCATACACTGCTGCTAATCATCCCTGGGCACTTTGCCAAACTGCTGGAAATGTGTTGAGGAGGATGCACTCAGAATCAAGTCTTGATCAAGGTGTCTAAGTGACTTTTATTTCTTTAACTCACACCACACTCTTTAACACACCACACAAAAGTATCTCTCTTTATAGATTGTGTTATTAACAGTCTACTTTTTTTCTGGTCTACTGTTACATGGGCTAACTAAATATCTAACATAGTGAAAGATGAGATTCATGAATACATTAGAGCTTTCAAAGATCTGACTTTACCAATATTAATCTTAGAAGCAGTGCATGTTTAATTACTTGCTTTGTGTATATAGATATTTGTTGTCTGGAAAGATCCCGAGAGAATACCACTCTTCTGTTAGGTGTGCTGTATCCAAACCTCTTTAAGCTGATTGGTCTCCTATTTTAAAAAGCTTTCAGAGGAAGAGATATTGAAGCATCCTTTGTACCTAATTTCACCGGGTAGGGGAAGTTCTTCCTTTATCATAGCAATAGAGATAAGATCAAAACTCACAAGTTTTTGACCATTAAGCTGTAGCTATTCTCAAGAGGTACAATGAAGTCAGAAAGAAGTCTAGTTTGCAGTTTTCTCCTCTGACAGCATTTAACTTTGTTAATGTCCAATTCAATAATAGTGAACTCAGTAAACAGAGGATGTTATTTTTATAGTAGCTTAGAAAGAACTTCAGTTTTTAAGTTCTTTTTTCACTAAGACCTTTGTACAATCTTTATTACAGTATATAGATTAATTCACAGTATAATAAGTAGGACAGAATTTGAAGTAGTTTCTATCATCTTTCCTAGCTTCTTCCTTTTTAAGATGGCTTTGCATTTTTTTCTTAAAAAATGTCATAATTTACCAGAAGAGATATTTTGTGTTTAGAAAATTCTCATTCCTGGCTAACCTCAACATTGTGCTTAATACTTGGGAGTAGTTTCTAAAGGACTGTAAAGTTATCACTGATGCAAAGCAAAATGAGAATTAAAGGCAATGTAGTGAGTTTTTCATAAAGTTCAAGTTATTTTCAAATCCTTTCCTCTGCCTACTAGTTCTTATACATGATCTGATTTCTACTTACTTTACCAACTTACACCGTTTCCTCTTAGATCAATTACTCCTTTACCACTTCTTTAACATTCACCCTCATTCACTATAATCCATCCACACTGCCCTTCTTTTCTTCCCTCAGAAATGTCATGGCTTGTTCCCGACTTAGGTCTCTTCCCTCTGCCTGGAATGCTCATCCTAAAACATGACACAGCTGGCTCCTTCTCATCATTTTAGGTTTCTGTTCAATTACGTTCTCAGGCAAGCATTATTATCTGACCACCCTATCAGAATGGCACCATCCTCATTTCCCTCTATCCCATTACTTAATTTTTTTCCTGCAAACTGTTTATCATATCTGAAATTGTATTTTTATATTATTATCTGCATACTCGCACTAGAATGCAAGCCCCATTAGAACAGTGATTTTTATCTCTTTTGTTTAACAGTATATTCCAAGAACTGAGACTTGATCCTGGCACACAGCTATCATTAAATATAATTCCTTTTTAAACATCTGAGGTTCTATCCCTCCTGAGGCTTTGGTGTTAAAATGTTCCTTTATGAAATGGTAGGAGTAGATGATAGTTGTAGAGAGTAGGCCACTTTTGGCTGTAAGTAATAGAAATCCATTCTAACTGATATGAACAAAAAGTGAGATTTACTGTAAAGATGCAGGAGTGTCTAAAGGAATCCAAGGGTTCGGACTCTGGAACTCCCGTGCCAGCAAGATACACTTTAAATCTTCTCTTTACTCTTCACTGTGTATTTGCTTCATGTCTTCTGTTGCTATAGAGGACCACTTCCTAGTCCTCTTAATAGATGGCCACCGGCAGCTCCTAAATTTTCCCTGCACCAGCCCAGGCAACAGGAAACAGATTCATCTAGCACCCATCCCTCCCCTGTTCAACAGACTATACCATGTTATTAGAACTTGGTTGTATTTGCTCTAATCGTGTGAAATAGGATCGGGCACTCAACCCAAGTAGGTGCTCCAATAATAATTCACTTTCACACTTGACCACCTCACAGAAGGCTGGTTTCCCCTCTTTTAAATTTTGCTGGTATATGTAGTTGGAAGATCTGAAAAGCACTATACTGAGTTTATACAAAAGAAATGTCCTTTCATGGAAGGAATTTACCATTTGGCTGAGGATAGTAAAATATATACATGAAGGGAAGAAACAATAAAGTGCCATGGTAATAATGCAGGAACTGAGGAAGATATTTGCAACTTGTATTACAGACGAAAAGCTAACTTCCTTAATATATGAAGAGCACTTGCAAATTGATAAGAAAAGATCAACCATAAAGTGGGAAAAGATCATGAGCAGATAATTCACAGAAAAGGAAATTCAGATGATTCTTAAGCATATATATATCAAGATATTCAACCTCACACATAATATAAATATCAAAAATTAAAACAGATGCTATTTTCACCTATTAGATTGACAGATAAAGTTTGATAGTACATTTTTAAAATTTTTATTTTATATTGGAGTATAGTTGAATAACAGTGTTGTGTTAGTTTCAGGTGTACACAGGGTGATTCAGTTATACATATACATGTATATTTTTTCAAATTCTTTTCCCATTTAGGTTATTACAGAGTACTGAGCACAGTTCCCTGTGCTAAACAGTAGGTCCTTGTTGGTTATCTGATAATACTTTTGAAGAGGATAGAGACTAACAGATGATCTCACGCATTGCTGTTGGAAATATAAATCAATAGAATCTGATGTGATTGAAATAGCTGAAGAGTACTAAGGTAAATAGAAATACCAAATGCATAAATTGGTGTAGGCTTTTATGGGAAAGGAAAGAACTTATTTATCTGAACACTAACTTGTGTTGCTTTTTTGTGTTGATTTTCGACTTTAATCATGACATAAACCTAAGGTAAAGCCAGCAAGATTCTTCACCCTCCCCCATATATGTGCACTGGTGCACACATGAAATTTCTTTTTAGGATCAATTCAGATCCCCTTCCCAGATCACCTTTTCTTCTACCCTAGTACTGGTAAAGTTTGTTTCTAAATCACTGAGATTTCTATATACTTTGTATCTTTTCAGAGCCTTGTACTTTGTTAGCTACTTAGTAACACTTAAGTAAAGACTGAAGTGAACTGTGCTTAGTTTATTAGCTATTTATAACCACTTTCTAATTTTATGCATTTGGAAATTTTTGTAAAAAATGATTTATAATTTCACTTAATATAGGTACTTCAGATTTTATTACAATAAGTGGTCATAGAATACTTTTATAGGTTGTTTATTATATAGTATATTAATGGAACTTTATTTTTACCTGATTCCTTTGTTCTATAAAATATTGTTAGATCTTAGTTGGGTTGGAAAAATGTTGTGGAAAGATGGGGAGAGGGCAGCTGAAGTGCATGGAACTTTTCTAGAAAAGTTCGTGAGAAAGTGTGAGGAAGATGACTGAGCAGATCAGGGGTCATATGCTTAGGAAAGGGAAAGCAAAGAGTGAGGGACTTAAGAAAAGTCTGTGGTGGAACCCAGAGGGGCTACATCTTGGGAGAAGTTTTAACATAGGAAAATGCTGTCGATTTAGTTGAATGCATACTTCGAGGATACATTATATACTTCATGATACTTTGTTTCTGTAGATCTTTTGCCATGAATTGACTCTGATACAGGGGTTCTCTACCTAAGTGGGTATCAGACTCTTTTAGAGTTATCCCACACCAAAGGATTGTTGTGGGGCTAGGGAATATTTATATTTTTAAAATCCCCAAGAGCCAATATTTGTAAAATAATACATCCTGTAAAATATTCTCTTTAACAACCAAATCAGTCAGCATAGCTTTGATGGTCCTTTATCATTTAGGTAACTAACCTCAGAAGGTCTGTCTCACCTTGGTCTCTACTTTAGCCAGATTGATAGCGCTGCAAGCATCTAATTGCTTTCCATTGCTTTGCTCACTTTCATACTCTCCCCTTCTTTGCCCCCTTGTTTCTTCCCTGCTAATAAATGTTTAAGCTTGCCTCCCCCAAGAAGCTGTCTTTGGCTGGCCTCATCCACCATTTATCTTTTCAGTACATGACAAATTATAGCATAACATTGACACCGCTGGTAAGCATCACATCATACCAGGGGCTAATTCATGTATTTTCACTCCTGAGTCTTGTGTATATATTCCCCTGTTTTACTGTTTGAACATCTTTATTTTTTACTCTTACTGCCAAGAGCTTGGAGCTTATATATAGTTGACTTAGTATCGATAATGGCATCAACAATATATTTGAATGCTTACTGTTTTAGGAACTTTGCTAAATGTTCTCCACACGTTATCTCATTTGCTCATCAACAGTTTTTTAAAAATCAAATCAAAACCCTTTTATGATTGAGTTAGTTTCCTGTGGCTGCTGTAACAAATTGCCACAAACTTGGTAGCTTAAAATAAAAGAAGTTTATTCTCTCACAGTTTTGGAGACCAGACGACTGAAATCAGTATAGTTGGGCCAAAGCAGGGTGCTCCCTCCAAAGGCTCAAGAAAAAGACTGTTCTTTGCTGCTTCTGCAGTTTCTGGTGGCTGCTAGAATTCCCTGGCTTGTGGTTGCATCACTCCAGTCTTCAAGGGCGGAATTTCAAATCTCCCTCAGCTCTGTTCTTCCCATCACCTTTTCCTGTGTGTGAGAGGAAGAGAGAGAAATAAGACATGGATATCTTTTGGGGGACCATTTATTCAGTCTACCACTATGATAATTCAGATGGTCCAGAAAAGGAGGGCTGTTCTTTTTGCTCCATCCTCATTCCTCTCTTTCTATATCAGTCGTTCTTAGCTAGAGACAGTTTTGCTACTCCCTCAGGGACATTTGACTTTCATAACTGGGAGGGCATTGATCAGATTGAGGCCAAGGATGTTGCAGACAATGCACAGGCTGGGCTGTCCCACACAAAGAATTATCCAACCCAAATATCATAGTGCTGAGGGTGAAAAACCTTGTCCTAAAAGTATATCTTGTATATCATTCCTGAAAAAAAAATCTTATATTAGCACACATCATGAGTAGAGTCCTCTGATATGATTTCATTATGTCTGGTGGTAGTTTTTTGGTTGATTGAAAGTTGATTTAAGTCATAAGCAATGACTCAATATACTTTAAATAACATATTTTCACTTCCAAAATATAAATATACATGCATGCACCAATCCTTTCTTTGAGTATATATCTTTTGACTGGAGGTCTGGGTCAACATTCTTATATAAACTTGTATATTATCACTGATCCTAACTTTGGAGCAAGAACTTAAAAATTTGTGAAGAATCTCAGTGTAGGATCCTTGTAGTGTTTTATGACTCCTGGATTGTTTATAGTTGTCTTGCTTATACTTAATTATACACAGCAATTTGGATTTTTTGTTTTCTTGTTTTGTCACTTGCTTTCTTTGGGTCTTCCCAAAGCATTCAATTTGGTTTTCATATAAAGAACAATATAACTCCCATGGCCTTGTATCAAATACCGTGTGTGTGTGTGTGTATTGTGTGTGTGCTTATGTATGTGTATAAAGAAATCCTATTTTGTACCGAAAAGAGTGGCTGTCTAAGATATTGCAAATACTTCTTCCAGTTGTAGCCAATTTAAATAGCGTCTCACCTGGTGATGTGATGAGAGCTAATGTCGAAGTTGCTTCCAAATTTTGGAAAGTTTTAGAAAATTTTGTCTTAATACTGTGACAGTTTATAAATTATATGATATTACTATAAATACTTTATTGCTATTACCATCTTAATGCTTGAGTTACTTTTCATTAACTATAACAAATATTATGTGGAGTTTTGCTTACTAGCAAAATATTTTCACTGTTTCTTGTATAGTTAAATGATACACTTTCTTGAAACTGGGTACTTTATTATTTTCTTACTTAGCATGGCAAGAGACTTAGCGTTATTGGTTGTAATTCCAGTTTTTCCAACTTCCAGCTCTTTGGCTTTGTTCAGGACACAGAGCTGTGTGTGGTATAAGCAATATGCTTGCTGGCAGAGATTCTGGTGTTACTACTGAACTCCATGTACCTAGTCTCTAAAATAGGGATTATAACATCTACTTTATAGGACTGGTATAAGATTTTAACTAGATAATATGTGTAAAGTGTCTGGCACAGAATCTGGCACAGTAAATATTAGTATCCTTCCCTTCTCTTACTGTTTGGTACAGTGTTATATGTACAGTGGATAATATTTGTTGAATAAATGTCCTCAGTTACCTTTGCTTGATTCATACTTTCACTTTTTTCTCTCCAGTGTAAGAGCTGTGTCTCATTTGGTAAATATTTTTTAAAAGAACTTTGCTTTTAAAGTAATCCAGTAAGTTATGTACTGTTGACTAAAGTTAATAAGTCTTATTTTTATATCACATTTCAGTGTGTTTACAAAGACAAGCTAAATATTGGGTGGAAAGATGACTATGTAACCTCAAAGATTTCTTTCAACATAATCTGAAATTTTTATAAAATCCACACAATCCTGAATTTTCCTCCTGCTTTCCCCCTAAAATGTAAAGAAGTAAGTAGTGTTTGAAAATGAAGAAAATGACCATACTTATAATATGTTCATAGCAGTCCATTTATCATATAATAGTTCTTTAGTAGTTGAAATGAATGTTGCTGTCTTCAAGTGGATTTGTCTTTTTATTTTGCCTTGAATTTGTGTTTGTATACATATAATAAAATGTTTTATGGGAAGTTTCATTTTACATAAAACTATTTGCCTCTTTATTCATCTATTAAATATCCTTCTATCTGGGACTTTGGTATAAGAAATTTGGGTAGTTGCATTAAAGAAATGATGGTCATTTATAATTTTATATAAGTTGATTCAGATGTTTTTCATTTTCCTTTTTAAAATAGTAGTCTTTTGGAAGGGGGATAAGTGAAAAAAATTAAATCATGTTTTTAAGAAGGTTGGAACACCTGTGAGGCAAATTGGCGAAGCCATCCTTAGCGCTGGGTTCTCCACAGCCCCAAGGTAGAGAAATTTTCCCTGAAGGAGTTTAAGCTGTTAAGGGGGAAGTAGGGTTAAGGAGTCTGAGATTGTGAATGAACCCTTAGAAAACCTTATAGACTTTTAATGTCCTCCTAATTAAGACATTAAATATAATGATCAAATTATCAACATTTTATGCAATTCATTTGGGAATACCAGGTACTATGCAACTAGTTTCTATTTACCACTACTTTCTTGAAAGAAATGTTTCAGGATTTCCAGACTTGGGGGTGGGGGCAGGAAATGCTTTATAATTCCTAAGACCCATATTTTAGGGTGTCTTATTCAGAGCCTTCCTTAATTTTCACTTAAAGGTTACCAATTTCAACTTCTGTTTCTAATTGTTGTTTTAGAGATAGCATAACTTGGATATTTGAGATAAAAAATAAGCTTTCAGTAACCTTTATTTAACTCTCTCAGCTCACTATAGCCAAGTGGGTATTTATAGTTCCTTTGGAGCAGTGGTAACTTCATGCCAGTTCGCGTCAGAATGTGACATAGTGGACACCGACTTGGCTCTGATTATCCTTCCGTTCTCATCTCCGTTCTCTCCTTCCCAACAGACTGTGATTCTAGATTGAAGTCTGGGAATTTGTTTTGTTTCTGTTTATATCTCTTTTAAGAGTGCCCTGCAAATATCTTCTACTCCTACTCTGCCATCTCTTTATTTCCCTTCTCTTTTATTTCCCTTCTCTTTTATCTCCCAAACCTGCAGTTCCCTCTTTCCCAAAATATCTCCAGAAACAACAGCTTAGAATTTGTTACAGTCAAGTATTTTACCCAAAAGCAAATCTGTGTATATATGTATATACTGGAATTTCAAATAATGAAAGTGTTACTTTATATAGTTATTTGAGGGGAAGGAAGGGTCTTTGTATCCCCTTAGCCAAGCATTGTTCCACAATCTTAGGCAATGCTTGATATTTATTATTGGACAAATGAGGAGACCTCAGAAATTAACATATAAGTAGTGGTTTATCATGTGTAGCAGACTGTAAGTTCTAAGATGGTTTAAGAAAAGAAATTCCTATCTGTAGGGGAGACTTGCTACTCATTTGATTGGATTAATTTTGAGATAAGTCCTATGAAACTTTTAGCTCTAAAACTTTGTAAAAAAAAAAAAAAAAAAAAGCAAGAAGTGGACTGTCAATTGATTAGGTATTGAATAACCAAGAAAAAAAGAATATTGTTGGGTTAGGTGACATGAATGAAGGCATTTAGATGGGAGTGAGATAATGTGGTTGTATGTATAGGAAGTAAAAAGATCAGTATGATTAGGACAGAGTTTGTATTACAGGAATTCAGTTGAATAGATGGAAAGCTAGATTTTTAAAAGAGAAATTTAAGCATCTCCAGATGGCAGAAAGCCCTACTTTTCTAATGCAGTATTGTCATTAAAATGATATTTTAACATGATCTGTGTGATAGTCTTATGCTAAGTGGACTACAGTGAAGAAGAGAATAGTAGTAGAAGACTTGCAGTGGTAATTTAGAGGTGGAGCAGCGAGAGCTTGGAAGACAGAGGTGGCAGAGAGAATGGGGAGTAAAAGATGAATATAAGGGAATTGTGAATTCACTGTGGCCGATCAGATGGAACATAGAGGTATTTTGAAGTTCTCAGCAGATTCCTAGGTGAAGGACAGTCCCTGGATTTTCAGGGTTTGGGAGTCTTTTCCCAAGATAAGCCCTGTTCTTGCTTTAAAGTTTCATTTACATTCTTATTTTTAAGGAAGTTGTTTTATTCCTTAGACTTAAGCAGGCTGTTCTCAACTATATTTGACCCTTTTTATTATTATTAAAGGATAGAAAAGTTCTTTTGAGACCGTCCTACCTGGGTATTAATTAGTAAGTCAAATTTCATTTGGACCTGCATGATATACTGTTAACTTTCAAAGGAGGGGTATTTACCATAATAATGATGGAGACTCTGTGTAGCTGTTGTCCTGGAGGGGAGGGACAGAGAAATTAAAAATTAGGAAAAGGAAAACTTAGAAAATCAAGACACTGATAGTCCTGAGGAAGATGATAAGAATATTAAACCAGAAATATTCAAAGTGTTGCAATGCCTGAAAAACACTTAAAACAGTGTTAGAAGTTGTGGGGAAATGTGAGAAGTATGTGATTTGATTTTTATTATCAGAGAGCATATATAAAGTATGGTCATGGGTCTTCCTCTCTGACTTATTTTATAAATTTATTTTTATTATTTATTGACTGTGTTGAGTCTTCATTGCTGCACGGGCTTTCTCTAGTTGTGTTGAGGGGGTGCTCCTCTTCGTTGTGGTGCTCAGGCTTCTCATTGCCCGGGCTTCTCATTGCCGTGGCTTCTCTTGTTGCAGAGCACAGGCTCTAGGCACACAGGCTTCAATAGTTGTGGCACACTGGCTCAATAGTTGTGGCTTGCGGGCTCTAGAGCGCAGGCTCGGTAGTTGTGGCGCACAGGCATGGTTACTCCATGGCACATGGGGTCTTCCTGGACAAGGGCTCAAACCCGTGTCCTCTGCATTGGCAGGCGGATTCTTAACCACTGTGCCACCAGGGAAACTCTGACTTTTTTTTTTAATTCATCAAAAAACTGTATAGCAAATACCTCTTGCAACCATGGTCATACTTCCTCTAGGAAGCCAAATTATTATGAGACATTTACTGGGTGATCAAGAAAAGTGAGGTGATTTTGATGCTAGAAATATCAAACTTTATTAGCTTGGATCGCATTGTTTAGAATATACCACTGATTCTTAAGGGAGAAATTTTGCCTCCCACGGGATACTTGGTAATATCTGAAGATTTTTGGTTGGATGGTCGTGCTTATTAGCATCTACTGGATAGAGGCCAAGGATGCTACTAAAGAATTCATAGGACTGTCCCCCATAACAAGGGCCCCAAATGCCAGTAGTGCCAAGATTGAGAAACCTTGGAATATGAAGTAGGCAAGTTCTCCCTGGGCAGCTTTAGAGACCTGTGTCAATTTATTACTTCCTTTTTTCTAGGTTTGACCAGGTATTGCCTTCTGTTAATACACTCTCTTCCCACAGCTTACAATACACCTGATTGTCACTGTTTTCTTTATTGTGTTCTTAAGGCTATATCTTGGATACTTTGATTAGACAGATATTTCCAAATAATTCTACCTGTCTTCTCTAAGGGTGGCTTTTTTCTGCTAGGTCTGTGTATCTTGTGTTTCCTTTTACCAATTTAATTCTTGAGGGGTCACCCTATTTCCAAATTCTGAGGGCCTCTTGATGTGATTTCTTAAGTACTTTAAGAAGGCTTTTTCATATGCTTCAAGTCCCAGGTCTGGGTTGAGCTGTTTCTTGAGTTCAGGTTTTATTCTGATGTTTGAATCTGTTCTTATATTTTTATGCAAGATATTTTTTTCTGACAATATTTGAATCTGTTATAATCTTTCTATTATACAAGTTTATTTAAATGAAATGCTTAGCTCCTAGAAAAACCATCTAGGAGTTCTTTCTTTTAGTTATTTCTTTTATCCCTGCTTATAGATAAAGATTACCCTACATATAACGGCTACATATGAAAAGGTATTTTAAGAGGTATTATAATGGTTTCATGATGATAAGTGAAGAACATTAGGAACCAATTTATTTTTTCCTTAACTTACCTCATTTTGATGTTGATCTAAACATATTGACCATTTAGTAAAATATAAGTGCAGTATGCCAGCTGATCTTGAATAACGTGGTAGGAGGTGGGGTGGAGGGGCTGGTAATCTGCAGGCAGTTTGTCGTTGTCCCTCTGTGTCTGTGGTTCCTTGGCACCTGTGGACTCAGCCAACCACGGATTGTGTAGTACTGTAGTACTGAAAAGTATCCACGTATAAGTGGACCCACACAGTTCACAGCCCCATTGTTTCAAGGGTCAGCTGTACTCGCTACTCTGTGTACAAGAAAGGCACAGGAGGGAAAGCAAAAGTACAGAGAAGTTATGTAGTCATCAGGATGTGATGGATCCATGTTGTGTATGTGTTCATGCGTGTGTGTGTTGAAAATTTTTCATCTTTGAGAGGCGAAGTTCTGGAGTAAATGTAGAGGTTTATTTTGTAGTAAATATTTTCTGTCTACTTCTAGTACACATCACTTAATATCTTAATTTTCCCTTGTCATCTGTGCAAATGTTTCACTGATTAGCCTTCCATTGATCTAAAACTGATCTGCCTCATTGATAGATCACTTGTTAAAAAGAGGCTTTCATTTGTTTAAGTGACATATTCTGAAACTGCACAACAGAACCATCCTACCCCACCACTCCAAATGTGCATAGTTATTATTTTGAGTCTTGACTTCTTCCTTGGGCTTCTGTCAGCCATGGAGAGCATTGCAGTTGCAGCTGCTGACTCACGAAAGAGGTTTCGGGTCCTCACTGCATGAGCACACAACCATCATCAGCAAGTCTGTTTTAATTCAGGAAATATTTTAGCTAAGAAATATTTAAATGCATGAAGAGACTTCTCTTCTGAGTCTAGGAATTCCAGGGTAGTCTGATGTACTGCTTTTAACCTTGGTGCGCTGAACAACCCACTTTATCTGAAGGGAGGGATTTATGTTGACTGATGAGCAGGACAGCTCTGCCTCCCATTACTTATTTATATAAATTTATTTTTAACTTTTTAAAAATATTAATGTTTTAATGATAAACAGGTAGAATAGTACAGAAGGATGAGTGTACAGTGAAAGTTTAAAATTTTCTGTTCCCAGCCTTACTTCATAGAGTTACTCATTGACAATGGTTTCAGATTTAGTCATATCAGTAAAGTGTTTCTCAACAATTGGTCTTTGGCATTTTGGGCAGTACTGTGCTTCGTCATATGGGATTGTGCTGAACACCACTAATGTTTAGTGCCCCTGTTCTCTACCACGTTGGTAGAGATGCATTGGAGCATCAAAGATGCCCTCACACATTTCCAAATGCTCTGGGAAGGGGAGTGGTACTTACCCTGGGTGAGAGTATTGTAAATTTTAAAATTACTCTGTGTCTCAGAAAACATGTCTAATTTTTCAACTTTACCCAGTAACTATTGACTCTACTATGGAAGAAGAATGTTTGAGCACACATGCACTTCTCAAGGGAGGCTCAGGGAAAAAAAGAAATCCACTTGGGAAAAACTGTGCTTACTTCTAATGGCTTAGATTACAACGTTTATTCAGTCTTACCTTCTTTCCTTTATGACAGTATTACTCTTATGTTCTTAATTACCTATCTTTTTTTTTTTCTCTTGAGTATTTTTTGTGATTTTTTAATTGTGAGCTCATGCTTTGTTGGATTTATTCAAGGGATTCTGTGCAGCCTGGGTAAGGGGACACATTCCTCCAGGGGAGATTTGCTAAGGATTTTCGTTGACACCTTTGTAACTTCTGAACTGTTTGGAGTTTTCTGAACTAGGTAGGTATGTTGGAACCCTGAATCCTTGAGAGTAGGCTGTGGTTACAAATTCTCAGATGGCATTGGGTTGGCCAGGAAGTTAATTTGGATTTTTCTGTAACATCTTAATATTTGCCCCTTAATATGGAGTTCAAGCTGAAAAAGACCCATTTCCTCGTTGTCTTCCTTGGCCAACAGGAACATCTTTGCCAGGCCATTCTTTTAACAGGTGGGGCTTAGTCCTGTAAAGTCCCTGCTATGTGTGGAGGGGTATAAATTGGCAGTTCTTCTTTTTGGACAGACCAAGGCCTAAACTGCTGCCTCTGAACTAGGTAGTGAAATCTGCAAACACTCCATGCGGCCACAACTCAAGCACATGCTTACCAGTTTGGTTTTATCCTCTTTATGTTGGCCCATGGGGATTTTCTTGAGGACTTGCTTTTGCACTTGAGAGGATGTTTTGGTATTTTGGTTAGCATTTCTAGGCATTTTGTGAGAGAATTACTTTCAGATTTTCAAGTCCGTCTTTTTGCTGGACATGCAAACCTCTTTACCTGCTTTCTAATCTAGTATTTCCTGGAATTTCTGGTTTCTGGTCTCTCTTTCACTTCTCTCCCATCTCACCTCCAGTACTGTTGGTGTTCTGTTCCTTTTAAAAACCATGGATTCTGTCATTTCAGTGGGACCTCTGGAGGGAGACGGTATAGGCATGTGTGCTGAGCCATCCATTGTGTCTAGAAGCTTGTCACATAGTTTTTAGATCTAAGCCCATCGATGCTAACTGAACTGATGAAAAGTAAATTTCTGTAAATGCCTTTGTATTTAACTGTGAATTTTTTTAAAAGTTTGAACTTAAAGAGCATGGTGTTTAACTATAAAAGAGGTGAAAGGACAGGGATGGAGAATGAAGTTCAGGCCATTAACTGTGAAATTGAGCAAGGCCTCCCTTGTGTAGGGAGCAGTGTGGAGATCTTACCATAAAGTCTAAATACATAGGGCAAAATTACATTACAACAATGAGGAACCACAATTTTTTAAATTACATGCAGTGAATGTTAACTGCAGTATGTTTGGCATAATAATAAGAATTAGAGTTCAAAGCTAAATAAGATGCCATTTCTGTCCTCAGAGAACCCATTAATATTGTGGTAGAGACAGACATGTAAGTGAAAATACAATCACTTCTCATTATTCATTCTTTGTGGTAGTTTTCTTAAGTTCTCTGTGAACACTGAATTAAGGAACACAGAGCCATTGTTTCTAGGCTAAAAGAGGATTAGGTTCCTACACGCCTCTGATCACATTTTCATTAGCTGGTCAATACATAACCTTGCTTTACGTGTGTTTCTGTTTACAGACACCTTGATATATACATTGTTGATTCATTAACATTGACTGGCCAGCAGCACTGTAATTTCATGCCTGACGGAAGCTAATCAGACACTTGTATTTTCTCTATAAGGCACATCACCCTACCTCTTTGTGCTTAGGAACACTGAACAGCACTTAAGCACTATGCTTGGGGGACCCTTCAGACAGTGAGATCACCATGAAAAAACACAAAAATGTGAAAAACGTGACACTAAATAAACTGTGAAAAGGATAGTTGTTTTTGGTGTGAGAGCTGAAACAAGGAAGTGTGTTGCCTAATTGGACCTAAGCTGGGGATGTACACACTGGGCACGTTGTTTTTGCTGCTCTGTGTCTGAATATGACAACAAAAGCACTATGAGTATTAACTTTGGGGTTAAAGATCAATTTTAGCAAGTGGGCAAATTCACAAATACAGAATCCATGAATAATGAGGATCAACTGTACTATGCATTAAGTGCTGTATTTTCTAAATCTGCTAGGATGGGTCAGGAAATGCTTCATTTGAGACTGTTAAGATACAGTTACAGCAGTATGTAGCAATAGGTTTATGGATAGCAAATGGCCTGGTGTGGCTGGAATTAAAAGGGCCCCTTTAAGGAGGAGCAAGAGATGATGTTTAAACATTTGGGGGGGGGGGGGGCATGTGGTCCTTATGCCTCGTATGACCTTTATGTCATGTTAAGTAATTTGAATTTTATAGGTGATGGGGAGCCAGTGAATGATTTTAACCAGGAGGAAACGTGGTCATATTTGTATTTTGGAAAGCTCACTCTGATGGTGGTATTGGGGATAGATGAGGTAAAAATAAAATGAACAGAAGGTTTTAGAAGTTAAGGTGAGAGAGGATGAGAGGATGAACTAAGGAAATGACAGTGGAGATAAAGAATAAGGGATGTGTTTGTAAGATACACAAGATAACAGATTGAAAGGTCTTAGTAGCAGATTAGGTAGCAGGAATAAAGAAAATTGAACAGTATGTCTGGATGCCACTAATTGAGATAGGGAATACTGGAGGGTGACCAGATTTAGGAAGTGATTTGATGAGTTTTGGGCATGATGAGTTCATTGTGTCTGTGGGATATTTTTACAGAGACTAGGCAAGATAATATAGTCTGAAGCTCAGGAGATAGAGCTTTGAGAGACATTAGCATGTATTTGTTAATTGGTTGATGAATATCTGAATGCCTTCCAGTGTCAAGGCACTATCCTGTGCTAGAGGAGCCAAAACAGTAAGTGAATTTCTAGTAAGGGGAGACAGACAACAAGTACAGATACTTTCAGATGAGTACTATGATGAAAACTGACAGGGAGGGAGAGTAACTGAGAATGTGTGTGAGGGAGAGGAGCTTGTTTAGATTGGGTGTTAGGGCTCACTTTCTGGGGAGGTGACATTTATTTTTCAGTGAATCCAGGTTTTCTATTTTATTTTATTTTATTTCATTTTTTTGGGGGGCCGGGGGAGTGCGTTGGATCTTTATTTCTGTGCACAGGCTTTCTCTAGTTGAGGTGAGCAGGGGCTCTTCTTCGTTGTGGTGCTCAGGCTTCTCGTGGTGGCTTCTACTATTGTGGAGCACGGGCTCTAGGTGCGTGGGCTCAGTAGTTGTGGCTTGTGGGCTCTAGAGCGCAGGCTCAGTAGTTGTGGCGCATGGGCTTAGTTGCTCCATGGCATGTGGGATCTTCCCGTACCAGGGATTGAACCTGTGTCCCCTGCATTGGCAGGTGGATTCTTAACCACTGCGCCACCAGGGAAGTCCCAGGAGGTGACATTTATACTGAAACAAAAATAAAGAGAATAAGGATATGCATGTGGATATCTGGAAAGATCATTTCAAGCAGAGAGAACAGAAACTGATAAAGATGAGAGATGGGAAATAAACTGGGCATGTTTGAAGAAGAGAAGAGGGCCAGTGTGACTAGAGATGAGCGGACCAGGGGGAGAGAGTTGTAGAGATGAACTCAGAGGAGAGTACAGGGTGCCAAATCATGAAGGCTCTGTAGGTCATGGTCAAGAGTGAACCTATTTACAGGGCAGAAATAGAGACACAGGCGTAGAGAAGGAACGTGTGGACATGGGGGACCGGGGTGGGGCAGGGGGGATAAATTGGGAGATTGGGATTGACATATGTACACTACCATGTGTAAAACAGATAGCTAGTGGGAACCTGCTGTATAGCACAGGGAGCTCAGCTCTGTGCTCTGTGACAACCTGGATGGGGGGTGGGTGGGAGGGAGGAGATGTATGTATACATATAGCTGATTCACTTCATTGTACAGCAGATACTAACAAAACATTTTAAAGCAACTGTACCCCAATAAAAAGTTTGGATATTTTTCTAAGCGCGGTGGGAAGCCTTTGGACAGTTTTAGCACAAGAGTAACAAAATCTGTTTATGTTTTAAATGATGGCTCTAGCCAATCGGGAGAATATTGTTGAGAACTAGAATGAAAGGGGACCAACTGAATGACTACTGAAGTAAATGAGCAAGAGATGGTGGTGGCTTAGAGTAAAATGATAGCCACCAGGAGAACAAGAGTTGGATTTTGAGTCAGTTATTTAAGATTATGTACTTTTCTTCTATTACCTCCATCATGGCTGAATTTAAAAAAACACCTTATCATTGGATTTGTTTTGTAAACATATTTTTGTAAGTGC
The DNA here is from genome assembly GCF_030028045.1 of Hippopotamus amphibius kiboko. NCBI lineage: Eukaryota > Metazoa > Chordata > Mammalia > Artiodactyla > Hippopotamidae > Hippopotamus > Hippopotamus amphibius. The sequence goes on along the minus strand of NC_080189.1, from coordinate 52,295,802 downwards.
ATTGTAAAGTGTTATCTTGAAAAAACTACCAATGAAATTTATTCAAAAATAATCTAGTTTGGGGGATACTAAAAAAGATTCAAATTTGCATGTTTAATACAATCTGGCAGTGATTCTATAGTCATAGTTTATGTTTATTAGTCCTTATTGTATAAAAAACACTTTCAGACAGTTCTGCTGGTTCAGTTATAATACTACCTATTTTCTTATAATAAAGCAAAGGAGCTTTAAATTGCTTAATTAATGGTTAGGTCAGTAAAAGTGTATTAAAAGCAGGGCTATTGCATTGTGAGAGTAAATTAGGAACAGCACTTTTTGAGCTGGTTTTTTTTTTTTTTTTTTTAAATCTCTGTAGATCTAGCTTTTTTCTGGATGAGCTCTGTACTTTAACCAGGATACTTTTGGAACAGCATGGAACCGGGACCAGAGTGGGGAAAGATTAGAGGAGACCAGTTAAGAGGCTTTTAAAATAGTCTAGACAAAACTCTAAACCAAAGGTCAGAGATGAAATTGTGATGAGGATGAATTTTTGAGACTTTTAAGTAGTAAAATGAGAAGGATTTTGAGGAGAATTCGATGTCAGGGTTAGGGAGCAGAAAAAAAATCAGATGATTATGAGATGTTAAGCTTTGGAGAATGGGTGGAAGGTGATGTCATAATAATGAGAGCTAGAATCTTTAGTTAGGGTGAGTGAGTAGTTTTGAAAATGGTAAATTAAAGGCACCATCTTTGGGATTCCCAGGGAAAGTGCATTAAGAAGGCAGTTGGAGAAAAGTGAGTGCTGTAACTAAGATTTGAAAATCATATTCAGATAGAAATTGGTTGAAGCCCTAGAAGTGAATAAGATCACTCAAGAAAAGAATGAATATCTGAGGAACACCAACAGTAGTGATGGTCTGCCCTCAGGCAGGATGTGGACAGAATATGGGACTGATTTTTCAGTTAGCTTATTCCTAAACATACGTAGGAAGCTTGAGGACAGTGGTGGCTAGGGAAGCCAGGTAGCAGAGGCTGAATGGGAAGGCGGAGAACTGAAGAAAAGATGGCCAGGGTGAACTACTCTTTAGAGAAGCTTGGTGTGATGGGGAAAAGGAGAGAGAGGAGGATGCGACTTAAAAGGGAAATGGGGTTCAAAATAGGGATTTTATTACTGAAATAAAAATATTATTACTTTTTCAGTAAAATGTTTTTACTGAAAGATGAGGAAGATATTAACGTTTATAAATGTTGGTGTTACAAACGAAGAAAAAATACTAAAGTTGCAGGAGAGGAATAACCCATGAATCATGGTCCTGCAGTGGGTGGGAGGGACTTGATTCATCATGCAGACAGCAGCTTCGTAGAGGATGAGGGGCATATTTTCTTGTGAGATTTGAGGAAAAGGGGTAAGTAATGGTGCTGATATAGTTAATTCTACAAGTGGAGGGGAATTTCAGTAAATCATAAACGATAGCCTCTTTTTCTTTTACTTCTGACAAAATCATCTGCTGGCTAGGGTAGTAAATGTTTGAAATAGAGAATGTGAGAGAACCAAGGGGCAAGTAATAGAAGTGTGAGCAGTATTTGGGACGTTGCTGATTTGGGGAGAAATAGGGAAATTTGAGCATATTGAAAAACCTGTAGGGGATAAGAATAGAAAGGAGGGCAATGAAAGGAAGGAAAGAGCTGTGGAAATCAGAAGTGAGGGGAGATGGAGACAAACTTGATTCCCAGATAGTTTTGTCTAGGGCTGCCTTGACTGAAATGAGTGCAGGCAAGCTGTAGCCAAGCCACTGGGTGAATCTTTTCACTCAGTCTAAATGCAATTTTATCAAACCAAAGCATATGAAGGAAATTCTGTTAAAGCAGAAAACTGTCATTATAGAAAAGGACTTGTAAGAACTTTCTGCAATTGAAACAATATTTTTATGTAACCTTTTAAAAATTTTTGAGAGATTAGAAATTACCATATTTCTGGTTCATTTTGTTACCAGTATTCTCAAAACATGGTATTCAGCTCCTTAACTGCTAGAACTGAAGGGCTGGCAAGGATATCCAGTGTGTCTAGTGTTTATGCTTACCATAGGGAAAATTGCAATGAGAAAAAGACTAAAATAGTACCAGCATTCAGTTGTCATTTTATCTATTTAGAGTGTTCTTTCACCACTTTGAACATATTGCATGTTCCTCAAGTTTCTTACAACCAGAAAGTCTTCCAAATGAGAAATGTGAGGTTAAAGCCTAAAATAATGTCTTCATTTTGGATAGGATATAGCTGCTCTCACCGAGGTAGGACTTCTCTGGACTTTATAAATTTCTAAAACTTTTAAAATAATTAGCGTGGCTATTCTATGCAGGGTTTCCATCTGGACCTATAGAATGAAGTTTTCTAATATTGTAGATTGTTTGACATTCCATACAAGAACTCCCTATGTGGGGAGACCATGTTGCCCTATCTTCTTACGTGAGCACTCCTGCCCAGAAGACGTGGTTGAGTGGCATTAAACCTTTGAGAAGAGAATGTTTCCTTCTTTTTCACCATCAATAATATATTTTTGTGCTTTTCTTTTAATGCAGTGCCTAGTACTTACTTTTATGTAATGTTTTGCTCAGTGCCTTAAAGGCTGATATAAGCAGAAGTGAACAGCAGCCTGAGTGTTGAGTGAGATAAGAATAAAATATTCCAAATTGATAGCTAATTCTAGTAGCTTAAAAAATATTTTTACATAGAGAGATCTGTCATTTTAGTGTAAGAATACTGTAATCTGAAAATTGTAGTTGATTACAAATCATTGATATTTGAGCTCCAGTTCCTAGTTGCAGTGGAATTAGTGGTATGTGAGTTAAGGAAAATGATATGAGTTAAAACCAGATAAACATGGCAGTTAAATAGAAGAAGCAGTTTTATGATGAATTAAATAAGATTGATTAAAAAGTTTCCTTTTGTTAAAGTTAAATCTTTATACTTATGAATGCAGAGAAAATACTTTTGAAAATTAAAAGTATTCTATGTAGGTTTTTAAATATTGATTTTAAATGCTACATTTTAATGGACTGTTTTACGTAAATACATTTCATGTCATATTCTATACAAAGGAGAATTTAATGAAGCATATCATCCAAAGACAACTTGGTCTTCCCAGGCTTTTTCGCCTTTAAAGAAAAAGTCCTGTTTGTTTTTAACTCTGCAAGAACAATTGTAATTCTGATTTTTCTGCGTTCAAACTGGTTACTGTTTACACATGAGAGGCATATTTTTTGGTGGTGTGTTTTCATATTAAATTATTAATGCATGTATAGATGAAAGACTGTCTTGCTCTTTATCTCTATTTCTTGCTCCCCAGAGGCTACTACTTTGAACTTTTTGACTGATTCTTTTGGCACTTAGCTCCATATCATATGGTATGCTTATGTGGTTGATTTCTTGACTTTTTGGTTTTAACCATTACAGAAGATGAGGATTCAGCCCTTTTTTTCCACTCTATCCCTTCCCTCTCTAAATATATATGTATAAAACATATGGACACCAAGTGGGGAAAGCGGGGAGGGTTGGGGGGGAATGAACTGGGAGATTGGGATACCAAATTGTACACTCTAAATATATGTAGTTTATTGTATGTTAACTGTATCTCAATAAAAGTTCTTATAAAAATAAAAATATATGTATATACACATGATCCCTCAATTATCCCAACATTTATATTAATATTTTTATTAAATCAGTATTTATTTATTAATTGATCCATTAGTAAACTGTAGTTACCTTTTCCATTTCTGTGTTTTTATTTTCTTGGAGTTAATAATTGTTTTCTGAGTTTTCCATATATACTACTTATCAATAATTCAAACCCCAAAATCTTTGCTAGTTTTTGAATTCACCTTTCAATATGTTTATCCAAGTTTATCAACTTGATTTTCTTGAAGATGTCACTCCTGGGACCTTCTCACTAGTCCAGGATGGATTCATTATTCTCCATACCTCATGCACACTTGTCACTATCTTCCTGAGAATCACTTTTGCCTTTCTCCTGGATTGCATCTTCTAGTTCCTTTACTTATATCTTCCCCTTTTCTGTTTTGCCCCTTTATTACATGCTCAGAAGGCAGCACATCTTTTTTTTTTTATCTTTCCAAGAAAAAGTGTTTCTAGATTAGTTTTATGAAACCTTAAAGGTAAGTCTG